>NC_038243.2:35105200-35418355 GCF_000004515.6 Glycine max | reverse complement strand
GTTCAATCCAAACAAATACTACACCAAACTTGACACCAAAAAAACCCTTATCCACGGCCATTGTAATTTGCAATCAATAAAAAATATTACCTCAAAAAACTGAAACTGCCTCCACATTTGAAGCCAATAATACCAAACAGATGGAGAAATTGAAGCATTGAAAACTTTGGCAATAGGGAACAAGAATGGACACAAGGTGGAGCTTTCTCCATGGAGGCTGAGACTAGAACTTAGAAGTAGTTCTCTTGACTAAGCATCGATTTTAGATAAAAATAAATATAGCAATAATAAAAACATTAAAGGTTGTAATAAAAAGAAGGAGCATACAATTGCGTGCTTTTAGAAACCAAATAACATAAAAAAATTTGCAGAAGTGGTTTTAAGTGATCAAATACACAACCAAACATGAGGTGAAGCAGACATACTTTGAAGTATTGGTGTTTTTAATTTCTCCTTAAAAATAAAACTACCTTAAGATCAAGTAAAATAGAATTAGGGGGATAGAGACTTATTTATGCACACGAAAAGTAGACTTCCGCTCATTCTTGAAAGATAAGACATTTTATTGTCCTTCTTAGATTCTGCTAATTGTCAATAAATACAGTCTTCGAGTTAATATTATAGGATTATTGTTAATAAGAAGTTACATACTTAATATTGTCTATAAGTTATTGTTGTTACTTGTTAGCATCCTTTTAATAAGTTTTTTTTTTTATCTTTTATTGTTGCCACCGTCCATACCTTATTTGATTTACTTTGCCATATATTCTTGTTAGGTACGTATGATATTTGAAATATACATAAAATAAGTATTATATGAGAATCATTCAATCATTCTTATTCCTTAAATTAAAATAAAAGATAAATATTAAAATATTTTAAATTCAAATTAAAATATCATTTAATTATAAAAAAAAATTATGAGATTTATTATACAAAAAAATAAATATTTTAAAGATTAATTTATGATGTTCTAAAATATCTCAAATCTATAATCACCATGACAACTATCACTGTCATGACCCTTTTGTCACAACTATCATGATCGTCATCACAATCACTATGGTGATCGTCAACTGTTGTCACCACCAACATAATTGTTGGAGTCGTTATTGTCACCATTATCATGATTGTCGTCATTATTAGAATTAATATCTCATGTGAAAGATATATAACTTATGTAGTGACTAATAAATAAATAATTAATAATTAGGGATTAAATTGTAATTAGGTTAAACATGAAAAGTTTTTAAAGATAATTATGTGAGTAGTGGTTATAAAAGGGGTTAATATTCACTAATATGAAACAAAGTCCCTTTCCTGAACTAAAGTGTAATCTCTGGTCATCACAAACATAGAGAGACAGAAAGAATAATAAAAAGAGTGAAATCTTGTTTCTTTTCTCTTTCAAGAAATCAAAGTGCAATCTTGTTTCTCTTTTCTTCCAAGAAATCAAAGTGCAATCTTGTTTCCCTCATCTTCCAAGAAATCAAAGTGCACCGGAGAGAAGTCGTATTACAGAGAAATGTACGCATTGTTTATCTTTTATTTATGAGAATCATAGATTTTAAGATCGTGTTGATTTCTTTTAATTATTAATCTTAAAAATCATTTTTACGATCATGACCACCAACATGACTATTACTGACACCACCGTTACTATCAGTAGCGACAATAACAGTTATGTTGGTGGCGGCACAGTGATCATGATAACAATCACGATGGCAGTGGTTGTGGTGATAGTGGTGATTGTAATGACGATCTTAATAAATTAAATCGTTAAAATATTTAATTTTTTGTTTGATAAATTTTACAAAAATTTTATAATTAAATGAATTTTTAATTTGAATTTAAAATGTTTAGCCTTTTATTTTAATTCAACGGATGAGAATGACATTCATATAACAGTGATTTTCATATGATATGTCTCATGATAACTCTGCTGGTTAAAAAGACAAGGGATGCGTAGCACTTGCCGCTAATATTCAACTTGAATCAAGCAAGCAACATTGATGGTTACGAATTTATAAATTTTGTTCAATGTTGCGAATTTATAAATTTTGATTCGCATATTCCATTCCACTGGGCATTCTAAATTACTTATCTTTCAATGGATTTATAATTTCCAGTCCACGCCTAGCCTTGCAATACTTATCTTTCAAGTTAAATTACGCATTTTAAATAACCCCCTATTTATGACCACGTATTTGCATGAAAGTTGCCTTTCATTGCCATGCATCTTCCCTCCAACTCAAATCATTTCTTCAAACTATCCAACTTATAAAAACTTCGTACCCCATTGTACAGAGGCTCTTCGCTATGCGAAGGTATGGGGGAGAGATGTTGTACGCAATCTTACCCTTGCATATGCAAAGAGGCTGTTTCCAGATTCGAACCCATTACCTATGCTTCACTTTTATTATTTCGTTCCCTCAATATGATTTTTCGTTGGTCAGGTTGCGTGGGAAACGCACAAACCAGCTGTAGTTACCTACCTCAGATTACATGTGTTTATTTAGCTCAAATGGGGCAATGCACACCCAATTTAAAGAAAGAATAATAGGGAACATTTGGTGACCACCCATTACTGTAGAATCAAATTTGGGAGTTTGTTTTAATTTGGCTTTAATTGTGTTTGTTTTGTCTCTTCGATTTGGATTGCCTTTATTTCTTATCCTTTGATATTTTTTTAGTCAATAAGGTCGATTTTTTTTTAAAAAAAAATTAAGTAAAATTAGTCATAGTAGTAAATTTTCTTTTAACTAAAATCCTCGCATTCTCATTTTTTTTATCTAAATATTTAGGAATGTCTGAAAATTGCGCATGATCTGGATTAAAGAGATTAAAGTGTAATTAATCTTTTTATTTTCAATTTTAAAGAGGTAGGAAAAAAAAGCGTTCGAAGCTCTAACGAAAATAACTGTTAGTATAAGCTGAATATGATTAGTTAAGGCCATCTCCAACATAGAATGATTTTAGAAAAGCAACTGGAGAAAACTTTATCAAGAACATAAAACATGTCATATTGGAGGAATAAGTGCTTCATATATATATATATATAACAACTCAACCTTTTGTTCATTTTATTAGTCCCACATATTATTTATGTACATCATAAGTGGGAAGCTGTCCCACCAAGAGATCGAAATAGAGAATATTTATATAGTAGAAACATTTTTTTAAAAAAAAAAACTTGACGTAAATATATGTTTTTCAACTCCTATAATATAATATTGCTTTTTCTGTGTCTTTGTAAAATTCTTGTAATATATAAATAAGATCCTACCAATTTTTTTCACAAGCACTAATTCAAAATAAACAAAATATTATAAAAACAAAAACATCAAAAAATGGATATATAAATGGATATATAATGTTGGATTACAAGTGTGAGGTGAAGTGTATAGAAGTAGAAATATTGAATACCATATAAGTGAGGAGAATACTCATAAATCTGAGCCTTAAGATTTTGAGTTAGAGTGTGATGTCAGATTTCACTTATGTGGAGACTCCTGGTTCACAGGTGTACCCCTCAAACAAACAGAAACATGGAATATATTACAAGAAACAAAAATATATTTAAAGAAAAAAACTTCTTAAAGTTATTATCTTAGCATAAAGCATCAATCAAGTTGCTTGAAGTAATTAAAATGATGTGCTATATTGAACTGTACAACTAAAAAAAAAATTATTTACGAGACTTGCTGGGTAAAATTGCCTGAAGACTTGAAACTTTTTTATTTTGCTGAGTTGGCTTATTCTCATTTTAATGTGAACAAACGTAATCAATTATTTTGGTGTAACAATAAATTTCTTCAATGTTCGTCTTCTCTCTGTTTCTCATTCCCCTTTCTCCCATCCAATTATACCTTGAATAGCGTTACCGCAAAAAATACAAAATCAACGTTGAATACCGCAAAAGGTTTTTTTTAAAAAAAACTCAACTATTCACATTATATAAATGAAATCTGGTTCCAAAGGGATGTACAGGAACTAATGTAAGAAATTGTAAGTCTACAATCATATAATTCACAGCTGCTTCCAGAAATAGTTTGTCTATAAAACATAAACTATTTCTAGAAGTCTAATGTTAGTTGAACCAGCAGTGCACATTTGTTTCCATTGTGAACAGACCATGCTGATTGTGCATAGCAATATCTCTAGATCACAGCCAGTAAGTCCTCATGTTGGAATCATCAATGTCAACCTGTATTATATCAGTGATACTCATAAACTTTATCAAAAGTACATGATAGATAAAGTCTAGTAGGATCAGAGATGGCTTATATTTCAGGAATTGTAACTAGTTAAAACATATATATACCTGATCATCAAAACCTGCAGGAATCTCAAATTCGGTCCCGGAAGCATCAGCAAGATCCTCAAGAGTATCCTGTAAATCACAAAAGTATATCATACCAATTGTCAAACAAGGTCCTATCACCTGAACCCTTTTCATGGCTTTTCCATCTCAAAGGATACCTCATGGTTGATTATTAGAGGAAAGCAAAAGGACTACCTGCTCATGTAGACTAAGAGCATGATTCTCCACTTGGATGGACAAGTTGTCAGTAACTGATTCAGCAGTTCCGATAATAAACTGAAACAAAATTAAATTGAAGGACATAATATTCAAAATTAGATAAGCTTTTAAGTTATATTCTTGAAATAACACCCCAAATTCCCAAACCAAAACGCCATACAAGCTACAAAAAACACACCAAAGGACTATGGATAAAAGTCATAAAACGAATATCATTATCCACACTGGGCCTAAAACACACCAAATGTGACTTGGTCTCCATTTGTATGCTGGAACTATGTGTGTCTCTCATGAATATTGTTTAGGTTCCACGCATCCATGAGCTAGTAATCTTTCTTCAACACTCATTAGATTTCTAATTTTCAGTAGCTGAGCTTTTATTAAAACCTCTGATCTCCAGGTTACACAAACTTCTTCAGGAAATTTATTGACAGGTGTTTTCTGGTGGAAATTGAATGGAAGGAACAATTTATTTAAAGTTTTGAACTTCATATACTAATAAGAGACTCAGATATGCTCATCCGTGTATCAGCTCCATTTAATTAACTTTTAAAAACTAATCAAATTTTGAATGAAAAGGTTTTGCAGACCATAGCAAATTATGCTATATCATGTTTGAGTTAAACAAATTGTCAATTTTGCATTTTCAATTATGAAATTATCTACTCAATGAAAGTAAATTGCATAATCCCATATAAGCAAATAAGACAAATTTCCTCATCATAGCTTAAGCAAAATTTAGTCCCACTAAATTATATTGAAAAAGTAAATAAATACACTAATACAAATAAATAGATAAAACCTGGTCATTTGTCTTCTCAGGTGACCGACTGGAATCCATTTGCACAGGCTTAGTTTCTTCAGGGCTTCCCTAATAGATAAAATTTTACAAGTTCACAGTCAATAAAACAGTGTCATGCGTCAGCATAAGGATCAGTGTTCCATCATGCAAATGGTACTCAAAAGTCAAATATTTGATAATAATCATCATCAGCAAGCACAAATTTGAAAAACCAAGCATTTGCCTCATATGGACCCTCAAAACAATATACTGATACAAAACAACTTGAAGAGTTTTCGTGCACTTTCATAACCCTTTGTCAAAGTTTAGTAAACAAAGGAGACCACTAATGTCACAAGAAAATAAAAGGTTCAAGAAACAGTTACAGCATCAACAAAATAAAAAATTATTAATTTGAGAAAGAAAATTCCAACAAAAATACCTCCTTGTCCTGCTTAGCAAAAGAATGTTCGGCTTCTGTTGTTGAAGGCTTTATATCAGCTGAAGTATCCTTAAAATAAAGAGAATGTTATTAGACTTGAAATTCCAAACATCTTTTGAGCACAGATTATATCAGAAATTTCAAATTTGAGACTACTAGGAGTGAAAGTACAGAATTAAGTGTGTAGTTTCTTCAGATTTTGAGGGCAAGTAGTCCTAACAAAAAAGGGTAGGGAATAGACACAACCTATTTCTCCATAGGATTTGTTAAAAAAATTCTATTGCTTTGCCAAAATTTTCATGTTTTCATCGCCTAACACCTCTAGTCATATTTCATCAACAATAAATGTGTGATGTAGACATGCATTGGAAGAATTTGTTTATTCCTTTATTCTTTAGATGTAATGCAGGAAGACAATATATTTTAATCTTGCTTATTTACAATAGGAGAAAGTATGACAATGGAAGACAAGAAGACAAGAAATTGTCCAATGACAATATGAAAAATAAAAAATACCAGTTCATTTTGTTCAAAAGCAATCCTTGCTGCTTTGCTGAGATCTCTCAGAGTTCCCTTCAAATCAATGAGGCATGAAAATGAAGATCAGTAATTGGATATGATACTATAAGGTTGCCCTAGTCACTTCAGGCAAGATGGGAACATAAACTTTTTCAGTTGGTACTTGGTAAAAAACTAGTCTCACATGGCCACAACAATTCAGACATGCAAAATAATCATCTTTCACACAATTCCAGGACTATAATAACAACAAATTGATAACTGCAATAGATACGATGTTGAATAGACAGAACATTGTTATTCTTCTGGTTGAAGCAGAAAGACAGTGCATGCTATAAATAATATTCTTCATGTTGACACAAAAACCCTATTTTCAAATCATAATTGATAAAACTATCACTTGTCAGTGATGCCAACAGGTAGTATCTCTTCAGTTTTCCTTTGTTAGACTATGATACAAACTGATTATCTCATTTGGAATAAAAAGAAATGATTAATAAATCACTAAAGATAAATGTCTAGGCACTAATACCAGACATTCAAAGAGAAAAGAGTTTAAAAGAAATCTTAGAAAAATATTTGTTTACTAAAATTTGATGACATTACAGAAAACAACAGCTAGTGTGTTTAAGGCATGGGTTCTAGTTAGTCTTAAATAAAGCTATAAAAGAGAGATCGGCATGCCACATTTGATTTTGGAAAGAAACACTTACAACAATAAATAACCAGAAACATAGTTCCATGCTAGGCTAAAAGAGATATTAATTACCTTATTTGCCCACATGAGCCCACAGGCATTGCACAGAGATCTTGGACCTGCTGGTCCTCGACGCATAGCTGGAGTAGACTTCTCACTAATTCCACAATGCTGGCATCTACGTTCACTTAACAATGGCAGAGTTGCCGCCCGACAATAACATATTAGCATCAACACGCTATAGATTAAGAATAAAAATCATTGCATCCTTGCATTTCAAACAAAGATATAACTTTGTAACTCACGTAGATTCTGGGCAAGGAGTACCATTGCTTGAATCCCAATTTTCAGCAGGAGATTTGTAGTCTTCCTTCATTGATGCAAACTGTCCATTCTTACGATGCATCCTATTAGATAACCAAGTACTGTCAATCTCAAGAAAACTAGCCTATACATCTAGACTCTAGAGGCCAAACAGAACATCAACATATTAGCGTCAAAAGTAAAACTCCAATTCTTATTTTGAAAGTTAGGACATTCTAATGCTTTGCAAGAAACAGAGACACAACCCCAAAATACCAATCACCAATGTAGACTCTAAACAACATAAACACTTACATATGAAAGAGAGAAAGAGGGGGGCAAGGACAAGGAGGGGGAATGTTACTCCCAAAGCACAGATGTGAACCCATGTATTCACTCGATCATAAGTCAGTTCATGAGTTTTAACCAAAAAAAAAAAACTCTTAACAAGTAGAGTAAATTATACACTCCACCCTTGAGAAATGTCAAATGTCTTATGTCTAAATTACATTATCCTCCCATCATTTTAAAAATTACACTTTCCTCCCCTAAGAGAATTATGTGAGTCCAATTACATGTGAATCAGTTACTGGCGGTGAGCAACTATAAATAAACTTCTTTCATCTTCTAAGGTCATCAAAAGCTAATTTTATAAATTATATTATTAATTTTAGGACTTTATGAATGCAGTGATGTTTTGCATACTCACATTATTGGCTTTGAAACTTTACTTGAGATCTTTATTTCATCTTCATAAGTCCCAAAGTTAATAATAGGGAGTCAAAAAAGGAGAAGAATTGACCCTAAAAGGCCCATTTACATCAAAATAAACTAAATTGTAGCACATATAAATCTCTTAGGAGAGATCAGTGTATCTTTAAAAATAAAAGGAGATGACAATACAATTGAAGCATTTCTCAAGGGAGGGGAGAGTAACTCACGGCAACAAAATATGCATTTCTTTTTTAACAATTGATAAATGTTTGTACGGCCATTCACAATATAAAATGAGAAAATGTGAAACAAAAAGTGACATTAATTTTGGGAAAAGAAAATATGGCACAATACTTCAGTGTTCCCACTTCCCAACTATCCTCATCCTACCTCTGGGCAACCTCTTTACGGCAAGAATACCGGATTTTCTTCTCAAAACATCTCTCTTTTCGTTTTTCACGAAACCTAACAAGTGATGCAAATCTTCGTGAAAGCTTTGAACTTCGGGAAGGATCATTTATTTCCTGGCATACAATAACAAGTTTTAGAACACTTAATAATATGTTAAAGAAACAATTATTGATAAAATATATCAGAGAAAAGCAATTCCTAAAGAAATACCCTAATGTCCTGATAGTTTTGCTGCAGCAAAATGTCAGAGGTGGGGGCACTATTTGTCATTTCCTGCGCTCCCAAGAGTAATAATACGGCCTGCACCTGCATTTCAGAAGAAAAATAAAAGGATCATCAAACCCGAAAAATGTGCAACCATTCTATAGAAGTTGTGCAAAATGGGAGGCACATCCAATCCAATGGAATAATTTAACAGGTCACAAATGATCATTTGTAGCTATCTTAAAAATTTAAAAGCTTCAGAGAGGATCGGGCATAGATGCCATTATCACCATCATTTCGTAATCATACAATAAAAAACCAACCAAAGGGTCATTCACAGAAAGAAGAAGCAATAGCAAGGCATCAAAGGGAGAAAGACCAAAACCTAAAAATCCCAGAAAGCTACATTCCCAGTACTACATTGAGAAATCACTTGACTTACTCTGGCAAAAAACATCAATAACCACTGCATAGGTAACCAATGATTTCCCAACACTTTTTTTTTCCTTTTAATTTGAAATAAAAATATCATTACCGGATACCAACACATGAACTCACAAAAAAATCCCTATCTGACACAGGTTTTTTTTTTTCTTTTTCTCTTAAGCGATTTAAAACACTAAATTCAAACACTTCTTCAAATTGGTCAGTGAGACAAGAAACGAAATCGACACCGTGCCATGCCTCAATAACAATCGAGAAAAAAAAATAGTTTTTCCAATTAAAAAAAACAATTTGAAAAAACATGTTCTTCTCAGTGAATAAAATTCTAAATTTTGAAATATAATAAAAGAGAAGAGGAACCTTTTCCGGCGTAACTGCTGGGAAAACATAGACTTCGCCTTCGAAGGAAATGGTGAGTTCGCTGGCTCTGGCGTGCATAGCAGAAGAAGCATTGGTGACCGGAACGGCTTCTTCCCCTTCATCGGAACAATTGGCGTAATGGAACGGTTGGAAGCCGTCGACTTGCATGGGAACCGGCGGCGGCGGTGGCGGGTCTTCCCCGTTGTCGCTCGGATTGTTCAGGCTGTTATCCATTTCGCAAGAAGCATCACTCACAGTCGCGGAACCCTAAGAGAAGAAGGAGAAGAGTGTGTTTGAAGGAGTGAATAGATTAGATAGATAGAGTGAGGGAATGAGCGTAGAAAGAAAGAAAGAAATTAGTAGAAAAGAATAGAAATGGAAAATATTGAGTGAGAGAGAGAGAGAGAGTGCTGTTTCCTAGACACAACACAGCACACTGCCTTCCCCACTCAATGAGAAAGAAAGAAAAAATGGGTTCTTAATTTCATCAACCATTTTCAAATTCTCAATGTGAAAGTGTGATGCCATTATAAATCGAAAAATTTAAATTTGTGTGATTATTTTATTAAAATTATAATGTTTAATGATAATTTAATAAGAAATTATGTTATATTTATGAGATTATTTTATTAAAATTATAATTTTTAATGATCAAAATTTGTGATGGATTTATGAAGCAAAGGCAATTTTTTTATATAATTATGTAGGTTTGTTAATATGTAAAATGATTTTTTACTGGTAGACAATAGAAAAAATTACACTCACCATGTATGAAACTTAAATTATTTACATTATTGGTCAACAATAATTCGGAATTTGACTTCTCTAAAGAGAGAGCATGATAAAGTGAATAATTTAATGTTTTATTTGAATAAATTTCTCATTAGGCATCTATATGAAAATAAAAGGTAAAACGAATTGATTTTTTCTCAATGCTAAAATCAAATCATGCAATTAGTACTCTAATATAAAAATCAATAAATTTACCTTAAAAGAATGTTTGTAATCGGATGATAATAATGTCCGTGCATTATTTATTACTTATTCATCCTTTGAAAGGTGCAAAGCTACAAATCCAAAGTACAAAAGTGGTGTTGGAAAACTTCACCCCGGGGAACTGGGGAAGTATATTTTCTTCTTTTTTGGTGGTTCTAGTTGTTGGAGGAAGATATTGTAATCATGAATGTTGAAGAAGAGGTTCAGCGTCTCAGCCAAGAAATCAAGAGGCTTGGTAAGGTCCAAGCAGATGGTTCTTACAAGGTATAAATAACAAAAACACTACTTTTTCTTTCTCTTCATCTTTCAATCTTCATTTTTATTATGTTCCTATGAGTCTACACGCATAATAATATATGGTGTTTGCTTCATTCTTATAGATCTAGATCATGATGTCATTTGTGTGATCTTGGGTCGTTAACAAAATCGGATCTTAACTTTATAATGTTCATAGGGATCTTATTTTATCTTTGTATCCAACTCAGGATCTAGGCTTAACTCTCTAGTCTTGGATTGAAAACTGAGGGTGAGATAATTGAGTATTGGTTATGCAAATTGCATAACCAATTTGTCTTTGTTTTGTGTCAATTGAGTTTTGGTTACCCAGAAGGAAGATCGTTCCTTTCCTTGCGAGAACTGTGATTTCAACCACCTTTCACTTTTGCATAGATTAGGATGAATGAAACTTAAGCACCAACATCTGTTATGCTGGTGAAATTTCATTATAAACATTATTGAATTACCTATATCAATTACCTATATCAGTAGATATAGGTAAAGAAAAATTAGAGAGGAGAGATAGTATGTGGGAAACCTTCAAAATACAAAATTGATCAGGTCAGTGAAACAGAAGTTGGTTTCCCTTTTCAATGCGATGAAGCATATTGATGTAACAATAAAAACCTGTCAAATTTTGTGATCCAATAGCATCATAAAAATTAAACTTTGGCTATGATGTTCAGATTGTTCAAGGAGGCAGCAAGTAAAGTCCACTGCATCACTTTAATAATGTTTTTGTAGGGGGCTGAGATAGTTTGTTCTGTTCACATGCATTAATATGTTTACAAGCTCTATGGTAGAAAAATCTAGCAATCAAACAGTGCAGTGTATTTTTTTTTACTAAGATCTCAATTTAAGTCATGGCAAGTAAATGAATTTATTTGCATGTACATGAGCATCTGTGTGCAATTTGTAGTTTTCATCTTTAATCTTCAGGTGGACTTCTTTTTGCTGATCTGTTATCCCCTAATGAATAGCTTTTCTTGAATTGATGAACAAAATATGTCTTGTATTGTTCAGGTAACATTTGGAACACTATTTAACGATGATGAGTGTGCAAATATATTTGAAGCACTTGTTGGAACACTAAGAGCAGCGAAAAAGCGTAAAGTACTGACATACGAGGGTGAGCTACTGCTGCAAGGAGTCCATGACAATGTGGAAATCACTCTTAATCCTGCCCCTGCAGAAGCAGCAGCAGCTGCCAACTGATACAATGGTTACATGCCATACAGTATCCTGTGCAACTTGAACCACCAACTCGTTTTTATGACCCGTAATACTATTATGCATGAATCTGTAATATGAGTGTGGAGACTTAAAAATTCATCTCGTAAATATTTGAGGTAAATGTTATAGTATGAATGAAATGCTAAAACCAGGATTCCTGGGTTGTGGTTTTTATGAAATTATATTCTACCTATTTTTATACATCTTTTTCCTTTTTTCTATCGAGTAAATATAATTACTCTTTGTTTTATTCTCATTACGATGTAGATTCATAACCATTGAAATTATGCATTATCAAATGTTAACACGCTTTTACTTCAGCAAATTGGGCGGGATTGCTTATCAAACTATTTCTCAAGTGTTTCACAATGACGGACAATAAAATGAGACGTAACGCGAGTTCACCTAAAATCATATGAAATAGAACCACACCAGTAGTTGAATTAAGAATGTCATGCGTAACAGGGTGATATTCAAAAAGGAACTAACTGGTAACAAAAATGCTAAATCTGATGAATTTAACTTGCTATTACAGTATTATCCAAAAGAATCAAGTGACTATTGTTAAATAAGTACACTGTCGTTCCCATCGAACAACCTATGGTGTGAATTGATTTACCGGTCCATTAAGGGAATGTCTATTGCAACTCTTATATGTCTATTGTCATCCACATTTAAATAACTTTTTGTTAAAAACAATCTATTTTGTAATAGAAATTTTATGAAATTTAATTAAATAAGAGTGACAATGACACATTAGAGTGACAGTAGACACCAAGATTACTAGCAGGGAATGGCAAATGGTGTGGATATTTTCCTATATTGTACATGCTTTCAGGTAGGACAATAAGGATTTTTAAAAAAGGTAAAAACTAGTTGAGAATTAATGGGTCATCAGTGAGGGGATATTGTCACGATGATCCAGCGAGAATAAATGCTTGGAGAAGGCTCTGTGCTGCTCGAGTTTCATCGGGTGTACCGGATATGATAATAGTCCTGTCACTTGTTCCAGGACGAGGTTCGTGGACAATAACCTTTGCCCCTGATATCTGACAGCATAAACAGAACAATGTTAAAAAAGGGGGATAATAGAGTCTTCCACAATATTTTTGTAAAAAGTCCCATTGTTCATCATAGCAATACCACATCCAAAAAACAATACAGAAGCACTAGATAATGTAGTGCTTCCAAAATATCAAGTAATTTTAGCATCATCGCACATTTAATTTCTAGTAACAGACATGTGAACAAATAAACCAATTATGGAATTATATTAGTGAACACACAAGCAAGATCACAAAAAAGATTAATGCGAGGAGCACTTAAGCAACTAAACAAAGTATATGTTCATAAACTCATTCGAGATTGTGTACCTGTCTCAGGCGAGCCAGATTGCTGCCATTTTCCCCATATACAGAGCCAATAACATCATCAGGAACCGCAATTTGCACAGTTGTATTAGTAACAATGGCAGTTTTACTCCCACTGCAGACCAAAAAGAGTAATAATAAGAACTCAACACTTTGTGACATCTAATAATATGCTTGAGAAACTGTTTCCACTGCTCATTCAGAAACAACCTTTTTTAGTCAGGTTTTTGGGGTGTTGAAGAATTTAGTGGGGATTACATATTGTTTACTAATAGGACCATAGGAGACTCCTGGATACGAACCCAGGTTATGCAATTGTCATGGGGTGGAAAGTTAACTAGGTGAGCCAAGCCTTGTTGACATCAGAAACCATGTCATAGTAGTCTCAAGACTTCATTCAATGTTAGGGCTCCAAATAATAGCAAATAAACAATGATCCCAAGAAGGTCAATATTGAATAAAACAAAAGATGCCAGCCAAGTGTAATGATTTTCCACCAAAAAGCAGAGTAAGTGGTACAACAGAAATAATTCTCTGCAAGAAAATGTGACAATATGAGTTTGGTGCAAACAAGCAATGCACACATGAGATCTGACCAAGTTAGTATGCCACAAAAATCAACACTGGTTACACTAAATCATAAGTAGCATTCCTAGTTATCCAAATCTTTGATCCTGTAGTCCTAAGAAAGCCTAAAGTTTGCTTCTCATAAAATCATCAATCTCCATTAAAACAAGTGTAATTTATTTTGCACATCACCAACCTGACAAGTTCTAAGCCACCTTTTTGAGAAGTCAATCCCCGACTAACACCATTGGTGACTCTGGAATTGATCCCAGCCACTGTCTGCCGCCAAATTTAATTAGTTGATAGGGAAAACTTGGAAAGGAAAACCAGCAAGCAGAGAGAAAGCAATATACCTGTGGTGCCTGTAATCCTGGCAAAGAATGTCTATTGAGACTAAGAGAAACAGCAACAGTTGGTTTGCCTCCAGATAGAACAGAGGAAAGGCTCCTCGCTCCGCCACTGTTTTGTGTACTAACAAAAAGATTATCTCGCAGTCTACCGGTTGCATTATATATTGCAGCTTGAACATTTGAAAACTCTCCTGATATCTGAGGGAAAAGTGAATAATGATAGTATAAACAGAGGATCAAATTTGGTCATTTTTCTGATTGGGGTAAGCATAAACTATCACAGTAACTATATGCCACATCTAAAACCCCACTCTTAATGTTGAACAGGATACATAAATATATCGTACCATTTATGCAAGGATACTTTCTCCTCTGAAAAAATGGATATGAAAATGAAACAGAAGCTTTATGAAATATACCCCAAACAACCAATAGTGGCAACAATAGGTAAGGCTAAACTTGCTATAGCAACTATTCCTCCTACAATAAGCATAATTATCTATATTTATCAGGATAAGCCAGAGGTGGTTTGAAGCTTGGTGGATGTCAATCAAAAGTATTACTAGTCTAAAACACTGACTCAAAATCTCAAACATATATTATGAACAGAATTTAAGCTTGGTGGATGTCAATCAAAAGTATTACTAGTCTAATAGTAGCCTGGTGAGAATCATTTACTTTTATTCTCTAGGAACACTTCTCTTTTTAATTTTCTTTTACCCCAATCTGAACTGACAGACCAAAAATCAAAAAGTCAACTGGTAAGAATAGGACTACATTCATACACATAGGGATAACAGATACTTTTGCATAATATACCGGGATGAGAGTGGACTTATATATCTTAAAATAATACCAAATGTCACATGATGAAAAAGATTGGTGATATTTGCAGAAAAGAAAAAGAGAATAGCTGGCACAGTTAAATGAGCACATGGAATGAGAAAACTTTTATAGTCTATGGGGGAAAAGGTTTCTGATTTGCAGCATATACAAAATAGCATGTTAAAAAAATCAGCACATTCTAATTGTGAAAACAAATAAAGAATCATCTCCACACCTGTACCAATTGATCATTATCCGATACACACTTTGGAACCTTATCATTCCCAATTACTCTTATGTTAGCCCCTGTGGCTTTCCGCATTTCTGAGACTATTGCTCCTCCTTTCCCTAATAAACAACCCACTTGGTTTGATGGGACTACAAGTTGTGCAGTAACATATGACTCCTTTTTTGATCCCATGTCTAGCCCCTTCTCAACACCAGCCTCAACAGACTTGGAGAAAACAAGAACAACAGCCTTCTGTGCAGGAGAATATCTTGATTCAGGGTTCTGCTAAAAATGAAGCCACAAGCAAAAGAAAAATTAATAGAAATAGTAATAAAATATATACATATATATATGCACGCACACACACAAGACATAGAAGGTAGAAGAGAAGTAAAAGCAAAAGGATTACATTTAACAAACCTCTGAAGCAGTAATAGTAACTAGTCGATCCTCGCACTCAACTAATGAAGGACCAAAACTTATAATAGCCCCTGATTCATTCTGAAGAGCTCTTACAATACTGCCCCCCTTTCCAATTACGGCTCCAACTCTATCATTGGAACAAATAATTCTAAAGGTAACTTCCTGCTGAAGTGCTTTTGGATCCAGGGCTGAGACTCTATTAACTTCAGCTGATAATTTAGGAGCTCCAGAGGCATTGCCATTAGACCTATTGGATAAAGTGGATAATGTAGAGCTCCTTTGCAGACGACGATCTATATGCAAATTAGTTAAAGACTCAAGTGGAACTGAACATGTCTCAGACCGAACCACTTCATAATGTCTGCTTCCCGTCATCTTTGTTCTATCAGGAGGAGGACAATCTTGAAGACAACCGGAGACAGCAACAAGTGCCTTCTTTACAGATGTCAGCTGGCCTTCTACCTGATAACTCCAAAAGATCCTTTCTCAGAATTAAAAAAAAAATATATTGGACAGCACATTCAAATGTCCCATAATCATGAGTTGGAAAATGTTCCCAACCTTAAGCATGAAATTGTAGTCTTTTCTTACATTGCATCCAAGGTATGAAAATAGTCAAAGGCAAAAGGTTCCAAGGCTAAGCACAACATAGACCCATAGCTCCCGTCAAGATACTAAAAAAAAACTGGCATACATTGGTGCCAAAAGGCTCTTTGCTATTCAAAGGTATGAGGGATGGTTATTGTACGCAGACTTACCTTAGCATTTGCAAAGAGGTTGTTTCCGGATTTGAACCCATGACCAACTAGTCGTTATCTATTTTTATAGTTACTATTTAATGAATATTTCAAGAACAGGAGATTAAATTCAGTCCAAAAGTGATTGTATTTGAAAGGAAGGCTTACACAGCTCCATTCATAGATTTCAGAAACAAAAACAAAAAGAACCGCATTGATTATTTACCTAAAAAAGGAACCACATTGATTCAAAACAAAGTGTGGGCACGAACAAAGGCAAACGACAAGCAAACTAACTAAATCAAACCACATGAAAAAGAGATCGGTTTAATGAATGAGATCAAACCAAACAGAAGCTAATCAGTTGAACCCTGTTTGAGACAAACAAGGACAGTGAACATCATAGAGGATGCAGATTGGAAAGAAAGGAAATAGACAAGGCAAGCACAAAATGAATCATATCATGCAGTCTCTAGGGTTCCATTGAAAGGGTGTTCAAAAAATGGGTGGGCTGTCAGGTTTTTTTTTTTTTTTTTTTTAAAAAAAAGGTTTCAGGTATACAGAAAGATCATGTCATTCCATTGAGTTTTTGTAAGATAATAAGATCTTATCAACCTCACAAAAATGAGTTAAAGAAGCTGACCAGGATCACTCAGGGATGAGGGACCAAAAATTGTAAAATTGTTTGATCTTACAAGATCTTGATTTGACTACCATAGATGTAAAACTAATTCACTCTATTCAATTATGATAATATTAATGGACTGGTTTAATTGAATCATGATTAATTTCTGGATGGTGTAGATAATCCATTATAAATCCAAAAGGGACTCTGCTTCTACAACCAGTTCATGAAAATAAAGTGTAAGGCACAGAAAATGTATTAGATGGGGACCACTAGGAGGTCCACAATACGTACATAAGAAGATAACGGTATGACACGATACAGTTCAGGGATATGTGAAATTTTTTAATATCAAGATATAACAAGGCCAAGATACGTTAACAAAAATTTATGTAAGAGACACTCACACTACTAATTGCTCATTAATACATAAAAAATATCAATAGATGAACACAATTTACGAAAAAGATATTTGTGATCATAACAAGTATAGTTACATATCTTTCCCCCACCTTATCAAAATATATTTTGCTTAGTATGAACATGTCAAAAGAAATATACAATTTCCCTGCCCAAGTTAGATTGTCACAAGAAAGTGAAAAACATCATTTGTCCCATCCAAAAGAAGCTTTAATCTAAGAATGACAGGCCTTAGGTCATCGTTTGAAAGAGAGACGCTCCATTTTTAAGCAATGACATTATAAATGCCATTTAACAATAAAAAGCTACAGTAATTACAGTCGCACTTTGCTACAAGCTCCACTTATAGTTTGCAAGAGCTATTCAGTACTTGATATTATGTTATAACTCATATGTATCCATGGAGTATCACTGTATCGGAGCCATATCAAGCAATTTATTTTCAAACAAAAAAAAAATGGATACTTTATGGATATGTATCTGACACGATGCTTGTTAGACACCAATTTTTGTATTTTTTGAGTATCTTGGTTTCACAAGGGCCCAGGCTAACAGTATCCATTTGCTAGATGGCCCATACATAAAAAAATCACTTGTGCAGATGGCCAACATAGCCAACCATTGTTAGCACATCACGTGGCAGGATTACACACTTGTGAACAACCGGATGTATATAAACAAGAAATCATCAGGCAGCTAATCTTTTGACTTATTATATTACTTGCCTCTACAACACGGTCCGTTAGGACTTAAGATTTTGTTGGGAAACCTCCACATTTAAATGCTAATGTTTTCTTATTTAACCACATTAATCAATGTTCACTCTCTTTTTCTGCCTCCATTTGCTTTGAAAAAGAAATTTACCATCTCTATTATAGGCTTTCACATACGACCATTTCACTAATCACTAGTCTTCCACATAAAATTCATTGGCAAAAAAAGTAGGGAAGGAAAATACAGAGGGAAGAACCCTTCATTAACTGATGCTACTTCTTCAAAAACCGTTCTACTTCAACTCTACTCTATCTACTAAGTTGTGAGTAGTTCTATAACTAGATTGACATAATTAATATCTGTAAAAGTTCAACATTTATTCCATCCAATAAATCATAGTTCATAGACGCAGCAATCCATTTAAACTATTCAACTTCAACGTCCAACCTAAAATCAATGCCAAAAACCTAACGACTACACATACTGAACACTATCACTATTCACTAACACAGCAGAAATCCAAAGCACCATGAAAGAACACGAAAAACAGAAAAAAAAAAAAAAAAACATTTAACTGACCTCAACGATTTCATCGGAGGGAGCAGTGCACGCCGGCAAACCTTCGTTCAAAACCCTAATCTTACATCCGGTGTCCATCCTGATCTTCTCCACGACCTTCCCGGCCTTGCCAATGACGGCGCCGACCTGCGAAGTGTCGGCCAGCAGCCGGCAAGAGACCACTCGGTCGCCAACTTCAGTGCCAGCGGTCTCGGCGGCGACGTCGAGAACCCGGTCGAAGACCTTGAGCAGCGCCACCTGCGCCGTGGAGACCTCACCGTCGGAGGCGGCGGCGGGGGCGCTGACGAGGATGACGCGGTCGGGGGAGTCCGGCGGCGCGTCCTCGATTCGGATCTTGGCGCCGGTGGCCTCCTGGAGCGTCTTGATGAGCACGCCGGACTTGCCGATGATGGCGCCCACGCGCGACGCGTGACAGAGGAGACGGAAGGTCACGTGAGTCGTGTAGGGTCTGGAACGGTTCACGTGACCGTTAGAGTGGTTAGGGTTGGAGTTTGGTTCGGCCATGGAAGTGGAACACTCTGCTTTCTGCTTCTGCTTCAGAGGAAGTTGTTGCTTCTTCTTCCCATAACGCTGTTGCTTTTCTCGCGCGCGGCTATTAAGATAATTGAATAATAATTAAATATAAATACTCCACTTTCGCCACTAATTAATCTATCCATGCATTTTTTTTCTCTCTCTCTCTCTCTCATCTGAATTTTTATTTATTTAAAATCTAAATAATGTTTGTGACGGTTTTGTTGTGGCTCCGACCACATGACCTGACAGTTGCAGAAATGAGAGAGAGGTAACTCTGACTCTGACTTTGGTTTGGGATGCTGTAATCAATGTAATGCGCAATGCGCCTCGGGTGTTACATTTCTTACCTGTATTTATTTATTTATGAGTCTAATATAGATTGATAAATGCAAATAAATGAATATAGATAGACACATAGATTATGAATTTAAAATATTATAAATTATTTAACTATATATTTATAAAAAAAAATATTTTCAATTATTATTCATAATTTTTTTTAATTTATATCTTTAAATTTTAGTCATTTTTTGGTGTAGTATTATAATATACTCTCTTGATCTCGAATATAAAAAAAATAAAAATGTTTCACTCTTATTAAAAAAGTTGGCTAGCTTTATTAAATTATATATTTTTAATTAAAAAATTATCTTTCATTAAAACTTTATATTAAATATGAAAAAAGTCTTTATTCTTGTTAATTTATCTGTCAAATATCACACCTTTTAAACTTAACTACATACTAAATAAAATATTATATATTATTTTAAGCTCAACTACATGTTTATAAATCATTACTTTTAATTATTATTAGATCGTGGACGCATGTGGGAGGAGAGTAAATTTTTTTTATATATTTACAAATAAATACATTGACAACTTAATTTCTTTTATTGTTGGAAAAAAAATCAGTTAAAAATTTTGTAATGAGGAACTTAATTTACTATATTACTATTAAATCATTACATACTTTAAAAGAGTTATCATGTTTAAATTTTACATGACCCAACAAAAAATGCAAATCACATCTTGATATTATCATGTACTTAGAGATGAAAGATTATTTTGAATTCAACTTCATCATCCCGTCATTATCCTATCCACATTTGCAAACTTGTTATTGACGACAAGTTGAATGATTAACTACATAACATGTTATTTGCTTTATAGGTTTGCCAAATTTGGTCATTATTTATGGGACCAATCCCAAACATGCATCAGAAAATTATATTTGCTTCAGATCCATTTTATCAACTATAAGAAAAACAAAAACATTGACAGAAGAAACATCCACAAATATTCAAAAGATTAGAGTGGATGGAGTCATGCTTTCACATTAGTGAATGGAAGCACTTGACAAACATCAACTTATCAGATTTATCAGCGCTTGAAAAGTATTCTCTTTTTTTTTTATTGGTAAATGTTAAGTTGGTTAGTTTTTAGTTTTTTGTTAGTATAGCTTGAAAAGCATTATGAATAACAGATTTATTAGAACTTAAGAAAAACATATCAGAGCTAAGGTTCTTATATGAAAACATCCATATCAGAGCATAAGATTTTTCAGATAGATTGAATAGAGTTAAAAGAATTTTTGCAAAGGTTTTTCAAAAAACTAATACAGGGCAGCTGAAAAGAATACGAACTTTTATCAAAGCAAAAGCATTTGTATCCATTTTCTCATACAATCTTCTTGACAGAATTTTGTTTATATCAGAGCAGAAGTGTGATCAGAGAATTAAAGCTACGTTAACACAGATGATGGATAACGAAGTACATAAAACACAGGTGAAAAACACTGGAACAATTAGTCAGGCACCATGATGGTTGAATATTCAAAATTTGTATGCATGATGCTATATACAGCAGCATCAAACCTCATAACCAGGATTAACTTTTTGTTGGATATCCCCATAACTTTCTAACTCTTCCATGTCTTCCAAGCTTCCCAAAAAGAGAGGAAGTCTTTGGTGAAGTTTAACTGGTTGAAGGGAAAGAATCCTATTTTTGCCATCAGACCCTCTCCCACCAGCCTGCTCTACAATGAAACTAAGAGGGTTTGCTTCGTAAACAAGACGAAGATGGTCCCTTGGATTCATTGTCACACCTCCATACAGCAAAGTTCTGTGGAGATCAGCCACCAGGGAACATATATACCTGGCAGAGTACTTCTTGGGGTATCTACCTTTTCCTTGTCTAACAGTGTCTATATATTGCCTTAAACCTTCCGGCCAGTCAAAATACCGCGCATCATTTACTGAATAAATTTGCCCTGACCACACAAGAGAGCTGTCAAGAGCATAAACCAAAGCTATACACATTCAGAAGTAAGTTAAGAATGACAATAGCCAACTAAAGAAAATTAACCCACTGTAAGATGGTTACAATCTGAGGTAGGTATAGAACAGAAAGATATGCGATATAATGTATCTACCAAATTAGTTAGGTTAATGTTAAAGTCGCAAACATTTACATTAGAATAAACAATACATGTCCTAACAATGTAAAGTTTTTACTGTTATCCAATCACAAACTATCATGTATCGTAAGTTTGTTGACTTTTATAATAACTACATAAAATGCATACCGATAATGATTTTTGATTGGTTGACAGAATGAAGACTTTAACATTGACAATGCATGTCAATTAAACTCTTTAAATTATGTATGGAAAAAGTAAGCTGCATATTTTACCACGGGGAGGAATTTTGATGCTTGGATTTGTGAGAATAAAGTCTCCTGTTGAATGATCAAGAGTGAATGCCTGTGTTCCAGAACCAAAGGTGATGCAGAGTATAGTTGCAGAAGAATAGAGAACATACGCGGCAGCAATCAGCTTACTTCCACTCTGGAGTGAATTTAGCATAGCCTTCTCCTCTGTGGGTAGATTATCAAGTTCCTCAAGGCGCTTATAAATACCAAAAATTGTGCCTGTTGGAATGGATGCATCAATATTTCGAGAACCATCTAGGGGATCTGTTACAACCACGTAAGGACCATCGTCACTTATCCAAGTTGGCGCATCATTTTCTTCTGAAGCCATGACAGCAACTTTTCTGGATTTTCGGAGTGATGACAAGATAATTTCATTCTGCAAAGATGCATGATGGGGAGTATTGAATAATCAGATACTCTTTTCCATTAATATTAAGGGGCCCTGTTAATAAAGGAAATTATATACCCTCTACCAGAAATGATTAGATAGGGCATTCAACATTCAAGACTAGTTATGGTAAATCGGTATTGACTAAAAAAATAAGACCAATTCTGATGTGTGATCAAAGTTAGTCTAACAATCAATCCATCTGATAACTTTCATAGAACTGCTTATCACAATGGCATTATAGATTTCATCTCCAGAAAGACTTTGAGTCAAGAGGATAATCAGCTTCAATGACAACACACTCTAAAAGATTGCTATAATCAATACCAAGCAACATTAGAGGTTTAAAGGATTTAAGTAAATATCTATCAGCAATGAAAAGAAACCAATAGGCATGAAATAAAGCCCTCCATTTCCCAATTAGCAACAGACATAGAAACAAAGGTTGTAGAAAATCATTCTGTTTGCATCTTGCACCCGCAAAAATTGCACTTTCATCTCAGCCAAGAATGAATTCTTTTTTTCCCAAAGAGATGAAATGCAGATGGTGGCCAATCCATTCTCATTCCATCCTTTTTTTATTATTATTTCTCTTATTTTCAACCACACAATTTCTATCCCAATTGAGCACATACTTGCACAATGGAAAGCACTTCCCACCAATCACACATGAAAGGATAGGAGGAGAAAACAACACTCAATTTGAGCACACATCCTTCTTATCTTCTCTAAAAGTAACACTCAATTTGAGCACTCCATCATTTTTTCTCTTCCCTCATTTACAACCACACAATTTCCATCCCAATTGAGCACACACTTACACAATGGAAGGAACTCTCCACAAACCACAAATGAAAGGATAAGAGGTGAATATAACACTCAATTTGATGCCACATTATTTTTCTCTTCTCGTTTACAACCACTCAATTTCCATCCCAATTGAGCACACACTCACACAATGGAAAGCACTTTCCACCAAGACAATTCATCACACATGAAAAGGATAGTAGGTTAAAACAACACTCAATTTTAATAATTTCAAACAGAAGAAAAAAGAAACATACCGAGACAATATCAAGAGGCTTTGGGGCATCCCTATCAGAACCAACAGAACCATGACCAGTTTGTTTGCCAAGGCTGTAATTGAAAGGAGAAGCCACAAGTGCTGCAATTCTCTTGCAAGCATACTGAATGTGATCAAGCAACACCACCAAATCATCTTTCACATTCATTCCTTCCTTCGCCACATACTCTATCAGTGTGACAAATCCATCATCACCTGATGCAGAAGATGATGAAGAACCACCCACAGCCCTCAGGGGTCTCAACCTAAACCCAGAAACAGAAGCCATTCCTAGTCTGCAGAAAGGGGTCCCTAAGGGGCAAAGTTGAGATTTTGAAGGGAAAGTTTGAAGCTTTGGCTTGAAGCTCACGAGTTGATAGAGTGGTGTTGTTGCTGCTGCCTGCATAATGTGATAAGTTATCTAATGATCAGAATGTTTCATTTCAGACAATTTCAGTGGCAGATACTACTTGACAAGCACTTTTAGAACAGCTCAAGGATGTTTTTTTTCTTTGTATTTTTTTAAGATAAAACAATGATAATATAACATCAATAGTACAATGATACCTTTTTCTATTTTTGATTAAATAAACACATGTCTAATTTTAGTTTTATTATTTAAATATTGAAAAAGCAATACCATATATAACATTATATACAATTAATTTTTTGTTTTTTATTTTTTTATCTTTTTATACATGCATAAAAAATATTCTTTAAAATTAAAGGGAAAGCATTTTAATTTTAAATTTATATTCGAAAAACATTTTTTACATTTCAGATAATTACATCCATCCTTTATTAGTTAGAGTAATACACACGGGAAAAAAATTCCACCTTAAAAAAGTTCGCATGAACTTTAAGGGTTATTTTTGTAATTTTAAATACATTAAAACAGTTACAAATTTCAAAATCAAATTTAAAGGAAAATAATAAATATATTTTAATCATCATTTACGTACAATTATAAATATAAAAGTAAAATAACAAAGGATTGATTTCAATCAGTGAATAATTTTGTTCAAAAATATTGCTCCTACGATTACGAGAAAAAAAATATGTACATTATTATTTGTTCAATTTACATTACAATAATTCAGTGAATCAATTTACAATCAATTCAAATTAAAATTTAGAAATGCTTATTCTAATACTCATTATTATTATCTATTATATTTTATTTTTATTTTTATTACTACAATTTTATAATTATTTATAGTTTCTATGTATCATAGTGATAATTATCATAATAAATTATTATACTAATTTAACGAATACTAATTTTATTTTTAATTGATGAAAATATATAACTATAGTGATTACTATTAATAATATTTTAATTTGAATTAATAAAGGATATTGTGACTAATTACTACTAATATATGAATGATTATTTCTATTTCTATTTTATTAGGGACTGGAAATAAAAAAAAGATAGAGAAAATAATTGATATAATAAATGATATGATAAAAAATGAAGACAGAAATAAAAGAAAAAGGATGAAAGTGAGATAGAAAAGAGAATAGATGTATGTTTAATTTTTTCCATATATAATAACAGCATTTAAAGAGTCAATTGTAGGTGTAGATGAAGAATACTTGTTAGTATCATTGTGCGGGTGCAAGAAAAGAAAACGTAAAAGAGTAGCAGGGATAGGTAAAAGAGTTTCTAAAAATATAAAAATAGATTTTCAGTAAATTAGTAAAAAAAATACTAGATATAGATTACTTTATAAACTAATAATTGAAATGTGTTATGAAAATAAGTTAGAAAGTACTACTAAAATAAATCTATATACTAAACAAGTTTATTTTGATCAAATTATTTTATAAATAATCAAATTAACTTTTTTTTTATAGAAAATAATCAAATTAACTTATAAGCTATTAAAATGAATTCTCTGAAATACTCAAAGACCGAAACTATGGAAAAAGACTAAAATAGTACAGTTGCTTGAAAGAATTTCAATCTTACAATCTTGATAAGTCATAATTTGACCAAGCGGAAAAAATACACAAAAGTAATTCATTTCAATTATAAAAGTAATCAAACTTACCATTCATACACTTTATACTTACATGATTGTTGAGTTTAATCCAAATGTAATTAAGGATATTGTTAGTAGTAATTGGTTAGAGTATTAGTTTTATATTGGTTTCTGTTTTCTGTTGTAACAGATTTTTTATAAAAATATTATATAAAGGTGCATATGTGTAAATGCTTGATAAGAAAATACATACAAGTCTTATTGAAATATATTTTTTGTTCATATTTGTGTGTGAGTGTGAAAGAGTTTATTCTCCAACAAATTGGTATCATAGAGCTCTAAGGTTCAAGGACCCGATTGAAGGTGCTGTAATGACTTCCACAACAAACACTGGTGGATTCATACATGCGTTACGAATTCTTGATGGCAAGAACTATGATCAATGGGTTGTGAGGATGGAAGCGATTCTTGGCTTCCATGAGATTCTTGGCATTGTGAAGGAAGGGATCTCAGAGAAGGAGAAAGATGATGTTGCAATTATGAAGAAGGACTTCAAGGTAAAGTGTCTTCTTCATCAGTGTGTTGATCTTGTTGTATTTGAGAAGATTGCAAAGGCTAGTACAACCAATGAGGCTTGGGAAATTCTGCAAAAGGCATTTGGAAATGCAGGAAAGACCAAGAAGGTGAAGTTGCAATCTTAAGGAGGCAATATGAACTCCTTTCAATGAGTGATCAAGAAACAGTGGTTGATTACTTCAACAGAATGCAGCTGTTGGTAAATTCAATGAAGACTTGTGGAGAATCATTGTCAGATTAGATGATTGTTGAAAAGATCTTGAGAATTTTGTCTCCTCAATTTGATCACATTGTGATCGTAGTTGAAGAATTGAAGGATCTTGAAAGATTAAAGATTGAAGAACTGCAAAATTCTCTTGAAGCCCATGAGCAGAGGTTGATTGAAAGGGCAAATTCAAGGGATTTGGATCAAGCAATGCAGGCCCAGTTTACCAAGAATGATGGAAACAAGAAGAAATGGAAGAAAGGAAAAGGCAATGGCAAAGGGAATTGGTTCTCAAACAAAGAAAAGGACAAGATTATAGATAAACATGAATCCTCTAATAAAGGAGGAGGATGGAACTTTAGTAATCAAAAAGAAAAGAAAGGTTAAGATAAAAGAAAGATTTAGTATTATAACTGTGAGAAATAGGGGCATTATGCCTCTGAATGTTGGCATGGAAAAGGAAAACAAAACAAGAATTTTGAAGAAAAGGAAAACATAGCTCAAGATGAGGATTCAGAAGATAAACACCCTGTGATGTTAGTGGCAACTAGTGATAGCAACCCACATTTTGAGGCTTGGTATCTAAATACTAGTTGTTCTAACCACATGACAGGTCACAAGGAGTGGCTTGGTGATTTTGATGAAAACAGAAGATCCAAGATTAGATTGGCGGATAGTAGAACTCTAAGTGCAGAAGGCATGAGGAACATTCTTATTCATAGAAAGGATGGGAAAACAACACTTATTGAAAATGTGTCGTATGTTCCTAGGACGAGATGCAATCTAATGAGTATAGGACAACTAGTGGAAAAGGGATTCTCTGTGTCAATGAAGGATGGAATGCTGGAATTGTTTGATCCTAATCTGAAGCTAGTCTTGATATCTCCACTCTCAAGAAATAGAACCTTTCAAGCCAACATTAAGGCAGCAGAAGTACAATGTTTAATGGCTACAAAGATCAACCAATTGAGCTGGCTTTGGCATCTCAGGTTTGGTCACTTAAATTTCAAAAGTTTGAATATGTTAGTAACTAATAATATGGTTATAGGTTTACCAAAATTAAATGTACCAGAGAAGGTGTGTGATGTGTGTCTCATTGGCAAGCAACCAAGAAATTCCTTTAATTCCCATTTGCCAATGAGAGCTTCCAGTGCACTTGGTGTTGTGCATTCTAATGTGTGTGGTCCTTTTGAGGTACCATAACTGGGTGGGAACAAGTACTTCACATCATTTGTAGATGAGCATAGCAGAATGATGTGGGCATACTTGATCAAGGCAAAAGATGAGGTGTTCTCAGTTTTCCAGAAATTCAAGGTGATGGCAAAGAAGCAAAGTGGACAAGCTTTGAAGGTTCTGAGGACAGATGAAGGTGGTGAATACACTTCCAAGGCATTCAACACCTACTGTGAGCAACATGGAATAATTCATGAGGTAACGACACCTTATACAACACAACATAATGGCTTGGCAGAACGAAGAAATAGAACTATCCTTGGCATGGCAATGAGCATGTTGAAGTAGAAGAAGCTACCTCATTCATTCTGGGGAAAAGTTGTGAGCACAACAACTTATCTGGTGAATAGATGTCCTACTAAGAGATTGAAAGAGAAAGTCCCAAAAAAGGTTTGGTCTGGAAGAAAGCCATTGGTTAGTCATCTCAGGATCTTTGGATCCATATGCTACAAACACATTCCTAATGCCAAAAGGAGGAAATTGGAAGAAAAAAGTGAACCAATGATATCGATAGGTTATGATGTTACTAGTGCCTATTGACTCTATAATCCATACAAGCAGAAGGTTGAGATCAGTAGAGATGTATACTTCAATGAGGCAGAGGCATGGGACTGGAGTAGACAAAGGTGTGAAATCAGACCAATGATATCAACAATTGAAGAAGACCAGAATGAGTTTAGCACAGTAAATGCAAAAATAAATGCAAAGGCAGAATCACCACAAAATCAGAGGCCACAAAGAGAAAGAAGGATGCCAACTAGATACTCTAATTTTGAAATGGGAAGTGATATTGAGGTAACAGAAGAAGGAGAATTGGTTCACTTTGCATTACTAGCAGATGCAGAACCAATTAGTCATGAAGAAGCATTACAAGAATAGGTTTGGAAGAATGCAATGCTAGAAGAGTTGAATGTTATTGAAAAGAATAACACTTGGAAGCTAGTTGACTTACCAAATAAGAAGAGAGCAATTGGTGTGAATGGGTGTTCAAGTTGAAACTGAATCCCAACGACACTGTTGCAAAGCATAAGGCAAGGCTTGTGGCAAGAGGCTTCCTTCAAAAACCTGGCATAGACTATTCTGAGGTTTATGCACCAGTGGCAAGAATTAAGACTATTAGACTAGTAGTAGCAATGGCTAGCAACTACAATTGGGCACTGTTTCACATGGATGTCAAATCTGTTTTTCTGAATGGTCCATTAGAGGAATCTGTTTTTGTGACTCAACCACCAGGCTTTGTGAAAGAAGGAATGGAAGACAAAGTGTACAGGCTTAACAAGGCATTGTATGGCCTAAAGCAAGCTCCCAGGGCGTGGAATAGAAGGATTGACACATTCTTGATTCAAAGGAGATTCAAGAAATGTTTAGTTGAATATGGTGTTTATGTGAAGAATGAGACAAGTGTGATTTTGATGTGCTTGTATGTAGATAATCTACTGGTAACAGGCAATGATTTAAAGGGTATTGAGCTCTTTAAGGCACAAATGATGCAAGAATTTGACATGACAAACCTTGGTACTCTAGCTTATTTCCTTGGGTTAGAATTTGTAACTACCTCAAACGGAATTCTACTTCACTAGTAGAAGTACGCTACGGATGTATTGAAAAGATTTCATATGGCGAATTGCATCCTATAAATACTCCAACAGAGGTTAATGCAAAATTGGAAATAGCAGAAGAAGAAGAAGCATTGGATCCAACCATGTATAAGCAACTAGTTGGCTCCTTGAGGTACCTATGTAACAATAGACCTGACCTCTCCTTTGTTGTTGGTTTAATCAGTAGGTTCATGAATAATCCAAAGAAGTATCATTTGACAGCTGCCAAAAGAATTTTGAGGTATGTGAAGGGAACATTGGAATATGGTATATTTTTTCCTAAGAAGACAGACCAGAGAACAGTGAGTTTACTGGGGTATTCTGATACAGATTAGTGTGGAGACAAAACATATAGAAGAAGCACTACAGGATACTTATTTAAGTTTCTAGGTGCTCTAAGAAGCAACCTGTGGTGGCCTTGTCTTCCTGTGAGGCTGAATATACAGCAGACTCATATGCTGCTTGCCAAGCTATTTGGCTAGATTCATTGCTAGATGAATTGAAGTTTGAAGCAAAGAAACCTATTAAATTGCTAATTGATAACAAGTTAGTTATCAATTTAGCTAAATATTCAGTCTCACATGGGAGAAGTTAGCTAAAAATTAAATTGGGTCCTTTTGCATTGAAGTATCTGCAATACAATGTATATTATATAAAGAAGGTAGACACATAATTTCATAAAAAAAATACATGTTTTCTTACACTAAGTGAAAAATATAGTTTTAATAAATCTCAAAAAATGATTATATATCATATTTTTTATTCAATTTACTCTTATGTTATTATCTATCATTCAATTTATTCTTAAAATAATTACATAACATAAATAAATAAATAGTTATACATAAGACATGCATGACAATGGAGACGAGTGAATGATAGATTTAAAAAGGTAGATTTATATTTTTATTAAATCTCCATCAAGTCAAATTTTAAAGATGTGAGTAAAGTTGTGAGTAACTCATCACATCTTTGTAACTTTAATTTACTTATATATTTATAACTTAATTTAATTAATTTTATATTTTGTATCTTAGAAAAAATGTTTCAGTTTAGTCGTTATTGTCTATCATTAACAAAATATAATTTAATATTAAATATTTCATATTTTATTCTCTATTAATATACTAATATTTAGTTTTCTTTCATTTATAATTTGAGTTTTGTTTGTTTCTTATTTTGTTTAAAAAAAGAGAAATATTTTAAGTCCATTATCATAGATCAATTACATGTCAATGTCATATTGAACTAGAAATTGATTAAGTATGAACTTATGAAAGTAATTCATAGAAGGAAGAAACTAACAACCTAACAATATTTTTTAATCACATGTCACATATTAATTTGAACAAATGGAGATATAATAAAAACAATAATTTTAATTTAGTTATAAAAATTACTTAAATAATATAAAAAATATTATATGACTATAATTTTAAAAAAAATGAACTCCTTTTAGTCGTGGATCTTATGTCCTCTAAAGAGAGAAATTGTTTCCCCACCATACCTGTGCCAGTGAACATATGCCAAGTTTATGCCTTTGATTGAATCAAGTTAGACCCATTTCCCCATGATTCTTGTCGTCCATTTACATTATTAAAAAAGAGATAGATAAAAATACAAGAATAATAGCAATCATAATTAGTCCATGTTTAAATGTCAATTTGTTTACACATTTGAATGTTGTTTTTCCTTATTCACTAAGAAATCAATTAATCGGACCTGTGTTTTTACAATCAATTCAATCCACCAATTTGTTGTGGCAGGCGTCTTGAAGTTTATGCAAGTTATATTCAATTTCAGCAAGTGCATTAATGAATTTTATATTTCTCTCCTTTATAAACATGTAGATTAATTTTAGAATAAATAATCAAATTTGTCACCAAAAATATGATACAATACCAAATTATTCCTTAAAATAAAATTAATCTATGAATATGCACAAAATTCAACAAATTAGTCTATCATTAAATTTATAAAACCATTTCCCCATTAAATCATAATGTTTAAGAATCAATTTAACAATAAATTATATTTTTCGAAAATAAATTTGATATTAAGTTACAAAGTTTAAAGATCAATTTATCATTAAATTATATATATGACTAATTTGTCACACTTTTTACATATCCAAGGACTAAATTTGCTATTTTATCTTTTAGGAACCAATTTGTCAACATCTCACGCATTCAATGACCAAAATTTGGCTATTTTTGCTTAATTTTATGATAATTAAGGGCCACATCTTCAGTTTTCCAAACAAGAACTTTCTCCCAATTTTCATCCCCACAACATTTCTCTTTCCCGAATAAAGTTTAATTGTGTCAATAAATTCAATACAAGGCATGAACTTGCTGGCCATAGTCTACCAAGCTCATCCGTAAGGTCATACAGGGATTGAAAAAAGGCAACTACGGGTGTCATGAAATCAAATCTGTATTCAAAATTTTGGCTTGACACTTTCGGGGGAGATTCAATTGTTGACTGGATATAGAATTAATGAGGAAGCTAATACTAAAGACCTCTAAATACTATCCAAAGAAGAAAAAATTGTGATGAAAATTTCATCATTACAGAAAGAACAATGATATCATGAATTTTATGATACATGGGAATTTTTCTTATAATTAGGAACAATGTACAAAGTTGTTGAAGATACCCTGAACACTACACCTCCATAAAATGCGGAATGAAGAGACTAGTACGTTGTGCTTTAGTGCTGATATCATGAATCCCTCTTCAATCTATAGTTAGTCAAGCTACAGCTACCAAGCTTAAGATACCTCAGTCATTTGAGTTCTAGACAAGCAGCCAAATGCTCAATCTATGCTACTCGGCAGAAAGCTAGTGGTGAAGATCTTTTAAAGCTGGTACATCAGAGTCGGAGAGAGAAACAAAAAAATCAACAATCAGAAAAAATTGGTGTTCACTGAAAGAACCATGAAGCAGCTATATGCAGTTAAAGTTAGACACTGGATACCTTAAATGGAAACCCTGTAGTGACACGTGATATCTTGGTGATATCTTCCATTGAAGCACAATTTAGCATTCAACAAAACCTAGAACCTATTGAAAATTGAAAAATCTTCAATCACATTAACCTCTACCATTTTAAATATTTAGAATCACCCATACACTTCATGACAAAAAGATACAGAATAAAAAGAAAACCTAGCATTTAACAACCCAGCAATTGAAATTTGAAACAAGAATTTCCATTTTTATAAATAGGTCTTTGATGCTTTCTTTTGACCAAACTTAAAGATTTGTATTAAAAATGAGTAAATACTTACTGATTATTTTATAGGCTAAGTTACTTTCTATTTATAACAGTACAGCTGAAACATGTTTTTTTTTTTTTTTTTGAACGGCAGCTGAAACATGTAATAGGGACTTGGGTATTATTGTTGATTATTATGGTTTTACAAATTAAACCCATGCCATAAACAAAATTATTGCATCATTATATATTACATAAACTATAAAAAATTATAAATAGGTTGACATGTTAGGCTAATAAGCCTTCTTAAAAACCTAACCCCGGGCTCAATAATAAGTAAGGCAGACCAAATTTGGGGTCAACTAATTTCTACTATAAATACAAGTATTTTGTTTCACATTTAGTCACTGACCATACCAACAATATGATTTTCTAGCTTGCAGGGGAAAAAAATTATGCAGCAGACAAATTTCATCAGTTACTACTTCCACACCACATGGATCTTTAATGAGAACTTACGCTGAGAATCTGAAGAAAGCATTTACAAGTCTCTGATATTATGAACAAAACCCTACTGTTGAAGCCTAAGCCGATTGAAGAAGACCAAAAAATGATACTCAGGGGCCCAATACACAAATCCAACAACCGGCCCTGCTTTTAGATGCTGCAAAAATCAACAAAGGCATGTTGCAATCAGAAACATTTGCACAAAAGTAAAGATAATTTCAAGTTAAAATTACAACAGCAAAAGGATTAAATAATTAGGCAAGATTGAACAATACTAACCTTCCCATCAAGAATCACAAGTTCACCATCAACCCATCGGGGATTCTGAAACCCTGGCTCAGCCAACCTCCCTTCACCTTTATAGCGAGCAATCTGAAATTGCAACAATACCAGAGTAGAATACAGAAAAATAATAATCTCTTTTTTATAGAGAATTAACACCAATTTACTAAATACTTTGATTTGGGGGAGGGGAGGAATAGAGAGCAATGAGACTGAGTTAAGGCCCTCAAGAAAAAATTCCATACCACGCCAAACTCTTCAGGTATTATCCCTTTATGAGGCAATTGATACCTCTTTCCAATTTTTGCACGAAATGCCACCTAAGGTCAAGGAACATAAACGATAAGATCTATGATACAGACTTCATGATGAGAAACTTAGTAGCAGAAAGAGAATGCAAGTCCATTAAAGAAAAAAATGCAAGAAATATCTCACTTTATGTTAAACTCAGTCAATAATATATTGATAAAAGTTTCCCAAAGAAAAAAAATTATTCACTTCTAGGTTCTAACAGAACATGTTGAATATTTTCCCTCAACCTAGTAACAAGCTTGAAGTTGAATATTTAGTTCTTATATAACAAAACAAAAATACAATAATCTACGTTTCCAAAGTTTGATCCATTTACCTATTAAATAAGAAAGTTAAAAATGGTTGTGCACAGCAGAACATGTGTTAATGTATAGCAGACATACATAGTATATCCATGTCACAGAATACCCTAAAATTATGTATTTTGGTTCTAAATATGTTATTTTGGTTCTAGATATGTTACTTAAGTTGGTCCTATATGGTGTGAAATGCTGTCCTGGGTAAATCTGGTGGGTGTCTTTCCACATCACCCAAGACATCATTTTCTTCAGCACATATATGGAGCATTTGAAGGAATACAGCTGGACAGATGGAAGGGGTGGTGGCTAGCATTGACATGGACTATTTGGAAGCACAGAAATAGTATAGTTTTCTCCAATTCTGCCTTCAACGCAAATAAAGTGGTGGATGATGCAGTATTTCTGTTATGGACTTGGCTCAAAAATTTTGAGAAGGATTTCACAACCCACTATAATCAGTGGTCATCAAATCTATCTGAAGGATTCTTCCGCAGATGAGGATTTGAATCTAGGTTCAATAATTGTATTAGTCTTATAATATGAAACTTATTCTGGTCTGCAACCAAATTGTTATGGTGCTGAACTAGACTAGAATCTTAGCTTGTAATTCTAGTACCTCTGGTACTTTGCTAATATATATATACTTATTTTGGCTGATCAAAAAAAAAAAAAAAGTTGGAACACTAGTTAACATACAGGATTTCCATTTTCATCTTGTATATTCTGTCCATGAGTTGTTTCAAGCTTAACAGCGCATTAACAGCACATTAAAGGCAGGAAAACACATGCAAAACATTTGAAGGCAAAAGAAAGGCCTCTCTAGAGTCAAGACCTCCACAGATATAAATTGATAGCAAAGCTATTTGAACTCATCTTCCTACTACACAAAGCATGACCCAAGTCACCAATTTACAGTGTGGGTACAGGTCATCTCAGTATTTTTAACTTCAAATTATGTACACTGGTTTCCATATACTAATCAATTAAATTATCAATACTATTTCATTTGAGAAAGAAAATATTAAACAATATTTAGCTTATGTAATAGTTTGATTTGACTTTAAATAATCATTTCTTACCTTAAAATTTGCCTACAATTACACATAAAGAAGGTAGATAAACTATTGCTATCAAGCTCACAGCATATTTCTCAACACCAACAACATCCTCACAAAATACTAAAGGATGGACATGAAAAAAAAATCATGATTTTAACAAAGTTTACAATATTACCTGACCAGCTGGTACATAAGGATCCCCTGTTAGCTTCAAAGCCTCTACATACTCATAAAACTCAAGATTTGAAGGCTCCTTGGCCCCATTGTCCTCTTGCCACTGACCAAATCTACGTCTTAGATGAATAACTTCAGAGGAGTAAAGCCCATGCGCACCAATGTATAGACCTGATGCAAATGAAAATATGTTACTTGGTTTACACTGCACTACAGATTAAAAACATCCTACATTCAGCAGTCCATATTCAGCACCTCATAATAATCATATTGGCAAGTTCTCTAAAAACTCACCATTTAAAGGATCAAATGAAGTTGGTATTTCGATGCGATTAAAAATTGTTGAGCCAGATAACTGGTGATGGCTCTGAGCCTGGCTTAGAGTGAGATTTATCAATTCTCCCACTTCTTTCAGAACCTAAAAGATTGAAGCAAAGCATTATAGTCTAAGTAACTCATGGATAGATTCAACAAGGATATTGAATTTTGCAAAATTATAATTTGCAATAGATATTCAACTACTTAGACCTACCTTTGAGGGTATCTTTCCCCTGCCAATGAATTTTGCAAGGTCAAAAATAACATGATCAACTCTGCGTCGACCTTGAAACTTAGTTGATTTATCAGATGAAGAGTTTCCTTTGTCAAGACCAACCTGCTGATTGACTTCTTTTTCAACAGTAAAGGAAAATGAACCACGCCCCTTCATCTCCAGCTTAGCAGGAACTCGAAGCAAATCTCTAGAGGATAGATTACCGGAAAGTTTCTGAACAAGACCACCAATGGCAATCTTGACGGCAAACTCATTCTGGTCTTCACTTTCAAAAGTTCCCAGACCAGCATTTACTTCAATCTCATCATCTCCCTCCTGGTCAGTCTCAGACTTAATGTCTTCCAGTTCTAGACTTTCTGTATCATTTTCCTTCCCTTCATCTTCGTCTTCATCTTCATCTTCGTCTTCCTCTTCATCTTCGTCTTCGTCTTCGTCTTCGTCTTCGTCTTCGTCTTCGTTGCCATCTTCGTCTTCGTCTTCATCCTCAATTATCTGCTCAATCACATTAGATATATCCTTGTCTACTTTGTCTGGAGTTATCACCTTGAAAACCTTCACCTTTACCCCCGGAATCATATCTTTCAAGACATTCTGAAATCCAGGCATTCCCTCAGCTGGATCAGAGCCATCATTCCTATCGTCATCATTTTCTGGATCTTCAGTACTCACAACATACAGCTCACTTTTGTCTTCAGTAGACTCCACTGAACTCAGTCTCCCAGCACCATCCAATGTTTTAGAGGAGTTTGTTGGGGGCCCATGGAAGGCCCCTCTTCGCCTTAAGTACACAGCCTGAGAATTAAAAGATATCCCATTGCAGTACTGCTATTAGACAACTACAGATTATGACCGAGTAGTGTATTAGTTATTATATTTTTTTTGAAAAATAATTATTATAATTGATAGTCAACTATACAAAGGCTATTGGACTATAAATAATGTGGTGTGTCCGTGTGTGTGTGCATGCGTGTGTTTGCAAGAGTATTACTACTCACAATGTGTAGGTTGGCACTCTTCATACTTTAATTGGAGAAAACAAACCATCTTTATCTCTTCTTTACTCAACTTCAGTGACAATGTCAATTTAAGTAATTAACAAACTTATTAATCAAATTAATAACTATCTCTCTCCTATAATAATAACCATCCTCATAAATCGTTCTCTCTCTTAATAACTACCAACTAAACCTTTAAACCTTCATCTCTCCTGAAATTTTTCATGAGCTAAAATATATTAATCTTATTCAATAATTTTAGATGATTTTAAACATCAATGATGATATAAAATTACATGCCATGAATTGTACATGCTTGACCTTTCTTATTATTATTAATTTTAAATGATAGAGAAAATTGTGGTATTTTTATTACACTTTTAAAGTAATTCATTATGATTTTTCTTTTTTTAAAGTAAATTACTGCATTTTTAATTTTTACAAAATAATAATGAGAGAAAAGCTCAAGGGTTACAAATATGGACAAACATTTATATGGTTGGAAATTACTAGTATGGAAGATAAACAATTACTTATTTAACTGTCAGTTTTTAATTAATAAAATGGAGAGCATTTAACTGCTTTAAGTTGAGTAGAAAGTGGTTTTATTCTTTCCCAATAGAAATTCGTAGATTGCTAACCTACTACACGTGAAGGACTGTGGGTATGAATTTCCATAAAGGAATGTGCACACCATAAATTTCTGAAACAATCATTTTAACTCATCAAATATGCACCACAGGTACAAAGTTAACAATAAAACTCAACTTAGTTTTGCCCCATGTTATGATTCCAGAAGCATACAAGTCATAATGCCAAAAGGCCTACTTTGTATTTAGGGGAACTAAGCATGAAGCTGTGAACCCAAAAGAATCAAATTGAGGCCCATAACTTAAGTTAGAAATTTCACTAATCTGAGATTGCAATTGTCTATTGAAATTTAAGACAATGCAAAGCTCCAAACACTAGGAAGTAAGCCCAAGTGTGTTTGAATCTGCATTAAAATTAGAAAGAAAAAATCCAACCGAAAAGTGTTCCATTTGCATCAATAAATCCAACTCAGCATCATGCCACCAATAACCCAAATTGGTTGCCTGGTATTCCCAACTGTTCATAATTTTTAGAGCAGCAAATCTACCAGCAAATTATAAATCTCATTCATAATTAAGATACATTAGTATTTGAAATAAACAAAAATTTGAAACTTAATTTGAATTGTGAACTACAAGCAATATGCTTCATTCTATTTCAAGTATGTAATCCCAGCCCAGGTCCTCCATGCATGGGTTTTTTAAACAAAAATAATTAGCAGAATACTTGTGACAGCAAGCATAGAAGATGATCCCTAGCACACTCATATATTCAGATTTCGAATAGCAATATTTTGAATGGGGGAACAGAATCCAGAATTCCAGATTCAGCGCAATAAGTTTCGTCTATGGTGTTAACCCTTTAGCTCAAATTTTAGAGAAGATTGCTTGCTGTTTATTTACTAATGATTTCAGCAGAAGTAATAGAAATTATGGGTTCAGTCAAGAAGAGATACCTGTGACTTGAATTCACCTTTTTTATCCATTGTAAGAAAAAATTCAAAAAGAGGAATGCCAGCCGCAGATGTTGCAAGTTGCCTAGAAAAATAAGGTAAAAGGGTAAACACCAGAAACCACACAGGTAGTAGCAGGCTCACCTAAAATATCTAATGTACAGAAATTCCTTGAAACACATCAAAAAGTGGAAAGTATTTCCAAGGCAAGCAAATAATTAATTAATTCCATAAGAAAGATTCCATGTGAGGAAAACATATGGCACTGAAAATACTTGTACCCTTGAACTTATACAGAGAATGAGTGTATACAACTGTGTCTAATGACAATCTGAGCATATAACAACCAGATTCAAACAATTCACCACTAAGATTCCCCATAATAATAATTGTTTCAAATTTGACCCCAATGGATCTAGGATAAGCTTTGATACCATCTTAGAATTTGGGTTTAGGACCTAAGTCACCAAACTTTCCAACACACCCACTCAAGCCCATGACTACAGGCCTGAAGGGGCCTAGAGCATGGCAATGCAGGTGGTACAACAATGGATCTAGAATAGACTCTAATACCATTTTAGGATTTGTGGTTAAGACCTAACTCAACCCCACAAAACTGGCTAGTAAGGTGAGGACTAGACTGCACAAGCCTTATAAGCTCTACTTAGGCCATATCTCTGTCAATTTTCTACCCAAGAAAATGATAATATACACAAATATGTTTAGTCCATTGTTGAATTATACAAAATATGCATAGCTGATTGACTATCATATCTTAATCTGACTGGGGAGCAGTTGGCTAATGCAATTTCACACCATCTTGAATGCATATATATATAAGCCACCTCCCACAGCAAGGGGAAAAAGAGGTTGAGGCAGAAATCTAACTAGTAACTAGTTGATCTCCCTGTACGTTTATTTATGCATAAAAGAATTAGGGCTAGAAGAATATAAGCACATAAGCTAAGGTCCATTTGCCCAAACTTATTTGAGTTTATAATTTATATGCTGCTGCATTATGAATTATGAAGCATTTTGAGTCTTTGATCATGCCCTAACAAAAGATCGCACGGTTCCTTGCTTTTTTTTTTTTTGGTCAGCAAAAATAATATATATTGATATATGAAGAAGTACCAGAGGCACTATAGATACAAGAGTATGTAAGTAAGGCTAGTAAATCCTCATATCGACTGAGTACAGACTGATAGGAGGTTACTAGCCTACTAGAAAGCGACGGAAATTACAGAACCACAGCTGGTGTCACCCTAGTTTACAGAAAACCAGCTGGAAGATTGCTAGACCAAAAGTTGAAATGTATTGTAAAGTTTTCCTCCATTGCTCTGAACCATGTCCATGCCAAAAATAGTGCATCTTGCAGCAGCTTACTGCCATTGAATGGGGCATTCATAAAAATAACCTTATTCCTATGCTGCCAAATGGACCAATTTAGAGCAACCCACCAACACTTCCACCTATTGTATTTCTTCCCACCTTTCATCCAACGGTTCCTTGCTTTTAGTTTCACGTTGGGTTACTTGGGTATAATTTGAAATGATTGACAATCACAAAAATAAAAAAAATTATTCCTAACAAAAGGTGGAGGAACTCTTAAACCAAATATTTTAGACACATTCACATAAGCCATTCCTCAATAGTACAATGCAAAAGTGGCGGAGCATCTCGTTTAGTCCTTTGCCAAAATAAGCTTTTATTTACAATTCATGAAAGATGCAAAGAGCCTACCACACTTTTATCATCAACATAAAGAAATTACCTTGGACTGTAACTCCTTGCCACATATCTTCCATGCTCAGGAGTTATGCGAATAATTAGACTATGTGGATCATTAACACCTTCTGAAATACCAGCCCACCAACCCACCTGCAAGAGCCATTACATGTCAATTTTAAAGAAATTTTATTGAATACTGATAAGTCAAGAGATAAAATAATAAAATTACAAGTCAAAATCAGATGTTAAAAGCAGTGCAATTTATTGGCAGGGCATAAAACACTAAAATGACACAACAAGGCATTAATCCATTTGAAAAATAAATAAATAAAGGATACAATCTGCCAACTCAATTGCAAATGAATTAGAATTGTAACTAAACCAAAGTAATAAGAAAATGCACCCTAAAATCTAAAAACACAATAATAAGCAAACCAAACATGCTCATAAATGGATTTTTATTTTCTATATTCTGATATTGACTGTCATTAGATTCCACAGCCAATTGCAAGCTCTAAGAATTAATTCACTCTAAAACAGCATCTAATGACAAATAAAGTAGTGAGGAAAGTCTTATTTTGATGGTGCAAACAAATTTTCAACTAAGTAACAGCATTTTAAGCAGGCTACAAGTATTACTAGGGTTACCCTTTGATATTGCATCTGACATTCTATTCCACCACAATGCAAAGATATTCACGCAAGTTGCATTAAACAAATTCTATCAGAACTCACAAGTCCAGTGCCAGCTTTATCTCTTAAGAAAGCTGCATCACCATACCGCTCCTCTTTTATGGCTCTCTGAAAGTTAGGAAAATATACATATAGGAATGGGATTGTGAAAAAAGAAAGCACAAAAATTGGTGGCCAGTATAAAAAAACTTTGGTTATCAGAAAAGCATCAAGTAGTCAAAATTCCTACATTGAGATAAGACATCACTCTTCCAACACTGTCGTTGTTAGCTGCAGCTGCAAACGCCACCTTAAGCCTGGCAGCATCTTCATAATCCTCCAAATACACAGCACGGCTTAACTGAGACTGTAAAGCACAAAATCATGTCAGTAATTAATTCTCACTAAACCAAAAGGTCAGTCAATGATTTTACTTACATAAACATTCAAAGAAATCCTACTTAAAGAGTGGCATGAGATTTACCATGGACATGCAAAGTAAGTTTGATAGCATCAACAATAGTTCTCTTCATGTAACATTAAGAACTTACCATTAAACTTTGACAAAAACTCCTTCAAAACTATTAACTGTTAACTGAAAGCAAGCAAATTCATAATCATATTAACGATTTCCATTCATTGATTAAAAGAAATATCAAAGCTTAGGAGAAACACGCGAGTTCCTATTTTAAGCGAAACAGTGTCAAAAGTAAAACATGCAAGAGTTGCGAAATACTAAAGCTTTGAACGTTGTCGTTGTTTCCACATAAGAAAATTCCTCAGAAATACTAATAAAATTGAATCAAGAACCGCATTAACATCGATTCAGAAAAATAACTTGCACACAAACCACGATAAAAGCACGTAAGAAGACGCAAATTGGAAACAAAACCCGAGGCACGTGGCGGAGTACCTTGAGAGTCGAGAGGAGGCGCTCTTGCTCGTCGATTTCCTCGAAATGCCGGCGCCAGCGATCCCAATCCCAATCCTCATCGCCGCCGCCGCCGCGGCCGCGATCGTCGTCGGCGTTCCCGAGGGACTTCCAGAAGGAATCGACGCGTTTCGCGACCTCGGAGAAGTGGTGCAGCACGGACTCCCAGCCGCGTTTGGCGCCGCCGCCACTGCGGTCGTCGGAGGAGGCGGAGGCGAGGCAGCGGCAGGGGGATTGCAACGGGAACGGGAGGAGCGAGGGCGTCCGCGGCGCCGGGAACGGAACGGCGAGCTTCTGCGTCGGGAAGGTGAGCGTTGGAGCGGAAATGGAAGAAGAAGCCATGAGAGAGAGAGAGAGAATGAATGGATGTGTGTGTGTGTGTTGTTGAAGGAGATTGGGAATATGCTATTTGTGTTGATTAAGATTATTATTGTTGTGGAGTTGTGAATGTGAAGTGAAGGGGAAGGAACATGAGGCTGGGAAGTTCGCTGTGAAAATTTGAGGGATGGATCTTCTTCGTGCCTTAATTTTTTTTTCTAGCGACAAAGGGGATAAGGATGAAATTAGTTTGTTTTTGGGTGTATAAGGATGTTTCGTTTGCATTTTTATTTTTTTGTTTTCTGGAATAAAAATATTAAAAATTTATTATATATTGAATTCTTGTTTTTTTTATTTTTAAATTTGTTTAAAATTATATTTATTGTCACCACAATTTTATTTTACCCGAAATAAGGTTTTTGTTCCTGGAGATGTTTTTAGAAATTCAACCAAACATATTTTCATCATGTTTTCATTACAAATAAAATAGAAAACAACCAACCCAAAAATCCCTAATTTATCCCACACTTAACTTCCTTATGTCACCTTTGGTAAAATCTGCAGGGACGAAATTGTAGATGGAATGAAAATATATTGAGAATAATATATCACATAGATAATCTTTTATTGGAAAAAATATTAATATTTTTTTATTAGAGAAAAATGTAAGTGATTATTTTTTGACCTAAATGTCAATACATTCTATTTGATAAAATGTAAGGATCTAAACATGAGTATGTTTTTTATTGGACTAATTTGTTAAACTCAATATTTTGTTTCATTCAAGGGATCATTTTTTATCATTACAAACATAATATTACAATAATCACTTAAAAAATATATTGGCAAATATAATTTTAAACAAACATAATAATAACGATATTGATTATCAATTATAATTTGTCAGTCACAACAAAAATTCTGTCACAACAGAAATTATCCAAATTGCATGTTGTATCAGTTTACTAAAATAAACATTGTAACAGTATACCAATCATTACAAATTTTTTCAAAATTATAATAATTAGTCACGATATACTATAAATAAAAGATAAATATATCACATATTTCACTTCTTCGAATCTTGACTATTTTATTAGCGGTGACGGACAAAAGTTAATGTCCGAATATATTTGTAGTACTTTTTACCCTTTTAGGGACTAAATTTTTTATTTTCATCTTTAATGTACGTATTTATCAACAATTACACATTTAGGAGGCAAAAGTAGCTATTTATTCATTCCTATTCTCAGATGGTCAGAAATACAAAAAGTTAATAAAATATTATATAACAAATATGTTCCTGTGTTGACAACTAGAGATAACAATGCTGATAATTATTTTAATGACAAATTCGTCCCTCTATGTCACGTGAGATATTTTATTAACGGTGACGGATGAAAGTTAACAGTCAGATCTATTTGTCGCACTTTTTACACTTTTGAAGACTAAATTTTATATTTTTATTAACAAATTATACATTTAGGGACAAAAGTGACTATTTACCAAATAAAATTTCTCTTCTTACCTTACCTTCAATTAATGAATTTAACTTCCTTTTATTTTTTATTTCTTTCTTTTCATGTGGCTATTGATGAGTTTGGGTTGCCATTCAAAAAGGTGAAAGTTTTGACAACAGGTGACACTAAACAACTTATTTTGTCGGATAAGTTAGGCTAAGCCACACTAGTATTAACTTATTAAGTAAAAACATAGTGCTAATATTTTGCTTGAGTTTAATTTAAATTAAATAATTTGCATCATGTAAGGGAGTAGTTTTTAAATAATTATTTTAAGAATTTAATTTTCATACATTAGTAAAAATATATGTACTATAAATTGATTGAAAATTATGTTGAGTGTAACTTTTAAAATAATTATTATAAATTTCAATAAATTTATATATATATTAATATGCAATTTAATGATATATATATATATATATATATATATATATATATAATTATGTGTGCAATAATTATCCTGCATATTACACTTAGGTTGTTGATATAATATTCTTAATTTATTTAAAATTGAATTTTATTAAAATATTTTTGGATGTACACACTAAATATAAAATTAAACTTAATAGTTAGAACAAAGATTCAGTTCTAATATACACAAATTTTGAATTTTATATACTATAGCGAAAGAAAATTTTAATACATTTATATAAAATGGACTTTTGTATTTGTTATAATCTTCATTGGAAACGGTGCGTAGATCAGAATCAGATCATTGACCTTTGCCCAAATAAATTTTGGATGAAAATGCATTTCAAATGTAATAAAGGCACTTCTAATCATTGACCTGTGCGACAATCCCAAGCCTTTATCCACTGGCATACACATACAAGTACAACTAGCATATTTCCATAATTTCTCCATACGTACAGCCATTAAAAAGCCAAGGAGCACGATTTGGTCGGACAGAAAATCATTGTACGTACGTAGACAACAATTAGAAGATTCGGACTTCTTTGAATTATTATTTATTTTACACAAAAGAGTTTGATTTATACACCAACAAATAGTTGGTCTCAGGAGTACTCTACTTGGTTCCTTAGGCAGTCTAGGGGGTTTCACTCTTATAAATAAAACAAATAATTGAAATGAGAAAATTTTATCAAAGATGGTCGGTCATGTTTTCTAACGAATATTAATCATAAATAAAATACTAATAACATGATAAAAAAAATAAAAGAGTTTAATTTATAAGATAGAATCACAGTGTAATTTTAACTGCATTCTTTAAAAGAATACTTTTACAGTTTTCTTAAACAGCCTTTGAAAACAAAAATAATTATTTCTCCCATGTAAAATGGGACCAAATCAACCAACCATGACGGTGAACCATTGACAACAGAATTTAATACATGAACATGTACTCAACATGAAAGAACTTTATTTAAGGTTGTTTCCACTGGCCATCCCACGACAGACCAGAATCTGAACCACAAGCAATGAACACATATTAACACCAACACTTGAGAGCATAGTTCACAAGGACTTCCTATGCAACAAGGGGTCACTGGTGACTTGTGGCTCAAAGTCTGGTTTCACATAGCGGGCGAGTGTGTCGGCATATAACTCGTACCGTGAAGTCATTCTGAAACCCCACTTGTCTTTCACCTGCCTGCACAGGTTAAGATCCATGTCTGTTACTAACAAGCCGTCCCTATTGCGGGATAGAGATGGCGTGCACGATGCATCAGGTGCTGAAACATAACTGGATCCATAGAAGTGCCCGAAATCTGCATGTGCCGGCTTTCCATCGCCAGAAGTAAATTGATTGGGGAATGTCTCAGTTCCAACACGGTTGATTGAAGCAACAAAGTAACTATTAGCTATTGCAGCATTACGTGCCTGTAAAACAAAAACACTTTCAAGTTTCAAGCCATATGTATAATGTTGATATTCCAAAACAATAAAATCTGTCTGTTTATAAATTTAGTTGGTACAGGTTAAGCAGGAAGAATAACACATGCCAATTCCCTTGGATTTAACTCCTAATGTGGATGCATTTTAGAGTGAAAGGTGCAAAGTGATAATTTGTTGACTAGGAAATCAATAGTTGAGATTGTGATAAAATATATATACATGTATAACAAATTATGAAGTTGTTAAAATATCCAACCACTAATTGGACTTCCCACTCTACCCTCTTCAGTAAAGTCCAATTTTCTTGTAGTCACTTATGAACTAATTTCATGCTAAATATCAACCTTGCTTTAGCATCAAATTATGGTTGAAAGTTGTATATATAGCCATCATGAAAGAGCCTTATATTCAATATAAGAACCAGAAACAATAATTAGTCAAAAAGAATTTAGCATGTGTTCGTAAATATAAAGCGACTGACCTCTATTGGCCACATTGGTTCACTTAGTTCACCAACAGTGGCAGAAGGGTTGAAAACAATCTCTGCACCATTCAAGCCAAAGGCTAACCAATTTAAAGGATGGTGCCTACCATAACATATATTAATGGCAATTTTTCCAAATGCTGTTTCAAATACAGGGTGGCCGGTGTTTCCTTCCATATAATATGTGCTCTCATTGAAGTCTCCAACTCTTGGTATATGGTTCTGCCAAATGTTATGTGTTCATGAGATTGGTAAAAGGGAAGCTATTTGGCATTAAAATTAGAAGCAGAGAGCTTAGGCAATTACCTTCCTGTGTTTCCCAATTATATTGCCATGATTTCCAATTACAACGGCAGTGTTCCATATAACCTCTCCATGGTTAATATCCCTTTCAAGAATTGGACTTACAATCACCATGTTATATTTCAGTGCAAAGCTTTGCAAAAATTTTGTTGATTCCCCATCAACAGGTTCAGCAAATTCACACCATCTCTTCTCTCTTGTGCAGAAGGCAAATGGCATCATCCATGCTTCCTGCAATGGAATTATATAAAAACATTTATGATTTTCACACAACTGTGCGAAATCAATTGGCAAATGATCATACACATGCAACCTACTTGCAAGCATAATACGTTGACTCCAGAAGAACCAGCAGCTTCAATTATTGGCTTTAGTTTCTCAAAGATAGCCTTCTTTTGGTCCGCAAAATGAGCAGTGGTTGGAAGGACAATAGAGTTCTGAATCAAACCAACTCTCACTATCCGAGGTTCTCTTAATAGTTCCTTGTCAGCACAAAAGGAAAAGGCCTGAAATCAACCAGATTCAAATTCACTATATCAACCAGAGACATAGCACAAATAACTGTAAGAATTTCTATACAGAAAAAAGATGCTGACGTTAATCAAAAGACTAAACTAAATTCATATCATTTAACCAATAGGAGTTAATAGATTTCAACAATGATTCAACAGATAACAGCCAGACAAGAAAAGAAAGATTAGCTGTTCCCCTGCTCATAATCCAGATAGTGTAACTTTGTAAAATGTTTAATACTAGTACATCCAAGAAACCAATTTTTCTCTCGTATACGTATTCCATAGAACCATATGTGAAAAATCACCAAGAGCAAATTACAGTTTCATTTCACAAAGATATGCGCAACGTTTTAACAGAGGGGAACAAAAAAAATCATGATCTTGAAGGCATAGTACAGACATTCTTGAGGTGCCTAGACATTTGCTTCTGAAACATACTTTCGGAATTTAAACACAAATTCCATGATCAAGAAAGTTCACTTCAACTTTTTTGGGTGAAAATAACCACCCTTTTTAAAAGCTCTTTCAAGAATTTCTCAATAGTAAAAATCAATTATTTCTTCAAAAAAAAGTTCAACACAGCTCAAATACATTTAAGCCAAGTACATTAAAAAAGAGTTAAGCACAACACAAGTACTACATAAGCCAAGTACATTAAAAAAAAAGTTCAACACAACACAAGAAAAAACCATATAGTAAAAAGTGGATTGAATCATACCTGGATGTCAAAACCATGTTCCGCAGAGAGGGAAGTTGCAGATTCTGGGAGAGAAACTGCTTCAAGTGCTTTTCCACAATTAAGCCCAGTAAGCAAACGGCTGACTTCCTGCAACACGGCACTATCAGTGAGCCATCAGCAAAAAGTGCCAATTTAATATTTGATTCATTCAAGCCCCAACTCAACACATCAATCCAATTAAAAAAGAAAGACACACGATCCATTTTCAGTAAAGCTTGAATAGCTTTCAAGATGATGTTGGAAATGTAAAATTTACTTGAACCATTTACAAATGAAAAAATCCTCAGCCAAATACATTTTTTTTGTAACCACTGTAATTAGGATCTTTGGTTCTCCTGTGAGACCCCGAGATATCCCATAAGCTTCAGTCCGATTATGAGATTAATCTTCGGTTCAGAGCTTAATCGCTGCCAACTACGTCCATCGCGTCCGGGCAATATTTAAAAACTTGTTATAATGTTCAATTCCTTCTTACAGAGGCCAAGGAAAGTTGCTGGAATCCAAACTAATCAGAAAAGTCAGAGTACGGAAACCAGATCCCTTGAAAGTTGCATGTGGAGAGTAAAACACACAAATCCATGACATGAATCAATAAATAAATAAAAAAGTGAAATGCAAAGTTAACTATTGGCATGATGAATATGGCATCAGTGAGGTGATGAAAGTGGGCACCTGGAAGTGATGGGGGTTAAGATTATCCTTGAGAAGACGGTGAAGAGAATCGTAACCGCAGAAAGAGGCCGTGGTTTCTTCCTTTTCTTCTCCGTTTTGTGGCTTCTCCATCTCCCACCTTCTTCACTCTCAATCAGAGTGACGCTGGAATGATATGATAACGATGATATTTTAATGTATGATGAATTGAATAGAATCACGTATTCTATTCACATGTTTTGTATTGTTTCGTTGCGTGCCCTTTTGAAATGGAACCATTATATAAGTAATAATAGTAAATTACAAAGTGATTGTCCTATCTGGATTCAATGCCACCAAACACAATGTCCTAAATAAATAAAGAATATTAACCGTTATTGGAACTTTGCAAGTTCTATCTATGTCTCCTATGTGCAAGGTTCTCACCAAAAAAAAAAAAAAAACTATGTGCAAGGTTTTTCTTCAAAACAAAAAGGGTAAATATACTTTTCTTGCTGGCAATTAAGTATCTAACAGATGTAAAATTAGTATTTTATTTTAAAATGTGTAAAAAGTACAAGAAATTTATGTTACCATTAAATTTTCTACATCTAATGAAACTGGCGTGCTTACATAACGTCCCTAATGATGATATGGTAGCTTACTATTATCACATGTCACCCGTGCGTGATGATCACGTGTCATTTATGTGGTTGTCATGAGTCAAAAGAATTGACTTTTCAATTTGATTTTTGAAGTTAACCGTTTACTATCATTTTAGTCATGAGTTTAACAATTTATTGACATTTTGGTTTTTAAACTTAACAAATACTTGTATTTTGGTCCTTGAAAGTGTTTTCAAATTTTCAATCAAGTGTCATGTTGCATGAATTATTAGCATAGAAATTGCCATATTTTATCACTTTTATTGTTGTTGCAATTCTACCATTTAAATTATATTATAAATATGAAACTAATTTATATGCAGTGTGACAGTGTGAAACTTGATTAAAAATTCAAAAATAATTTCTAGGACTAAAACGATAGTACATAGTTTAGTTCAAGGACACTAAGTGGTTAAGTTCAAAGATCAATTTGAAAAATCAATTTTTTGACATGTGACAACCACATAGATAATACATGACAACCACATGGTGGACACGTGGAAACCATTAGATGCCACATCATCGCCTTAAGAGTCACGTTGGCACTGTCGTTTGAGTTAACGGAGAAAACTAACGATAGGACTAATTTTTAATTTCTACAATGATGAATAAAAGTACAATTAAAATTCTAGGGGAGATATGCATTTGTGTTTTGATAAGATCATTCATTATTTCTTGAAGCTTGATCTCTTCCCCTGCATAAACCATATAGCTAAGAGAAACCATGAATTATAATAGAAGAGCTTGACTCACCCGTGAATAAATATTTCTTAGTAGCCTTTTTTTTTAACATAAAGCAATGATGAATGGAACTGCTATAATCAATAGCTTCGTGTGCTTTATGTATTGGAGCATAGGTGGCAGTTCTCAGTTATCACAAAACCAACAACTAGGGTTATTCATAAAGTAGTCATATTTTTGTCTCAAGCGAATAAGACATCAAAAGTCATATTTTTTACACATTCAAGGACAAAATTTCAATTTTTCATCTTTCACTGCCCTAATTGTTAGCGCTAACCAATTCAATAACGAAAATGAGTATTTATCCAAACAAAAAGTGTGTAAGTTTTGTTATTTGTAAAGGGTAAATACTTATTTTGATCCCTAAAAGTGTAAGTCAGTAACAAATTGGTCCTTGAAAAATGAAAAGTTTGAATTTAGTTCTTGCTATGGACTTTGTAATTTAATGTCAAATTAATTCTCAAAAAAATATAATTTATTATCAAATTGGTGATTGAACATTACAACTTGATAACACAATTGTCTCACAAATTTGATGATAGGAGAAATATGACGCACATTTTGCACATTGAAGACTAAATTCGAATTTTATACATTTTAGGAGTCAATCTGTCATCGCTTTATACTTTCAAGAACCAAAATATGTATTTATCCTTTTTAAATGTTTATTTTACTTGATATGTGTGTAGGTTAAGAAATAATGAAATATATTTAATATTTTTATTTATTTTAAATGAATTTTTATTTTTATCTAATGAGTGTAACTCAGTTGGCAACACACATTGAATTTGTAAAGAAGGACTTGAGTTTCATCATCACATAATACATCTTTGGAGCATTTTGCCAACATAAATCCTATCTGAATTAAAAAAAGAAGAAAAATATAAAATAATTTAAATTAAAAATTATCAACATTGACATAAATATAAATTAGAAAGATACTAAAATATAAAAAAAGTTAGATATGACTGTAATCATTAAAAAATCATAGAAGAATTTATCAAATCAGACAAAAAAATATAACAAATAAAAGTTAATAATCAGAAAACAAAAATAAGATAACATTATAAAATAAAAACAATAGCCAAAAATAAAATAATACGTTAAAGTTTAGTAATATTAAATAAGTATTTTAAACACAAAAATAATATTTTAAGTTTAAAAGGCTAATTTCATATATAACAATTTCCATTTCGTTTCTTTTATTTTTTAAACTCTTCATTATATTTTCAGTATCTACATACAAGCTTATTTATTATTCTAGAATTTGTATATTTACGCAAGCATGGTTTATATTATATTTTAAGAGAAATAATTTAATTTCCACTACAATAATAATATTATTAGAATTTAATGACTATCGATGATAGATAAAAAATAATTACACCATCAATCAATTAAAGATTACAAGATTATATTTTTATAACTTTTAAAGTAATCTTAAAAGTTAATAAACTTATTCTATATAATTATTTTTTATTGAATAATATTATAAAATTATTTTACCCTATTTTTTCATATAATAATAGTATAAAATTTTAAATGGTAACAAAATAATATTATAAGAAAAAATGGACATAATAAAAATATCACACATTGTAATATAATTATTATTCTTAAAATATTTTTATAAAATATAAAAGTTTAAAATTATTATAACAATAACAATAAGATATAGATATACTATTTGTGTGCGACGCACAGGTACTAATTTTAGCTTTATTAATTATAACAAAAATAAAACCTAGTATTTTACTTATTACTACGTGTTTGGCAATCCAACCTTGTCCGTGGTGATTGTCAATTATGACTCAGTAATTAGGAAGCCAACACATTAACCTTGCTATATGATGTGCGTAAAAAGTTGAATTTATCGTGAATTATTTAATAATTGTAATGTTGATAATAATTCACCAGGCTTCAAGCATATCTCTTCTAATTCAACAAAAAAAAAAAAAACGAAGCATATCTCTTCTCCCTAATGGTGTTAAAGTTTTAAAAAGTTTTGCTAGTTAGGCTATATATGTCTGAAAAATTAACTGAAATTAAGATAAAAATTATTTAATTTTTTAATTTTAAAAATCCTTTTAAGATAATTTTTTTTATTAAAAGGAATTGAGTTTTGAATTTATTTAAAACTAATTATCTCATTTTAAATAGACTAAATTTTATATTTGAACATAAAAAGGATGACAATGTAATACTTACATCCTTTTTTTAGTGAAGAAAAATATAATTTAGTTTAACGAGTTAAATATACTAAACTATATATTTTGAGTAAGAGAGGTAAACAATCAAATACTCACATTTCTCAATAAAATGAATGTGATTTGCACAAGATTTTATGAGTGTCAATCCATTAAGTTTTGTTTTAATTTAGGTTTTAGAAAACTATTTAAAATAAAATGACAAGTAGGGAAAAATATATTGACATTAGCAAAGTTTGTTTTTCTTATGAAATTAAAAGCACAAAAAAAAACCTATAATGTGTGCCATAAGTGATTTAATAATTTGGATTCTTTAAGCATATAGCAAAGGTTTTATTCCTAACTATACTAATAGAACAACACTTAAATTGAAAATTGTTTTAAAATATGTTGGTACCAGCATAATGGTGTCCTAAATCTTCTCCCATACAAAACTTTATACGATGCCATATATTCTTATGCTCAATCGAAATTTTTTGTTCTAGCTGAATTCCAACAAGAAAATGATTGCTTTTGGTGAATTCTAACAAAGGTAAACTTCATTCAAAATTTTCATGTGATTCGCCGCACATGCTTGTAGAAAGTCCTATAATGTTGAATTGCCTTCTCAAATAGTTCATCCATTTCGGATGATACGACAAACTCAAATAAAGTTGTGTATGCCTGAAGGTAATATGTGAAGTTTAACAATCTCTTTGATGTGTAACTACATCAATCTCTCTAAAAAAAAACTTTAAGTTAATATTTGTGTTACAAGTTGTTCTCATCCTCCTCGTTGTCTTCACCTTCCTCTAGATGTAGTGTCCTTTTTAGGCTCTGCCAAAATTAGAGGTCATGATGAGCAAGAGACAAGTTGGTTTAGTGCTGTCATATTTGAGTGAGTCAATGAAGTTGAGTTTGAGGAATGCGAAAGCACGATGCTTGTTAGGGGAGAGTGCTACAAGGGGAACAAGGTGGGAAAAGAAGTGAAGTTTGGTGTTTGGAAATTTTATGTCTGGAGATTGATTGTGTAGATTTCAATTTGAGTTTTAAGATTGTAGGGATGGAGGATATGCACTTAGGTTTTTAACTTTGTGTTTGGTTTACTTGATTCTAATAGTTTAAAATAGCTAAAATTCATATTTAAAAATTAAGTTACTAAACTAAATTCTCATGATAAAAAAGGCACTATTTGTCATATGTGTAGTGCCTTTAATGACATCAACGAGGAGGGAAGAAAAATAGTATTTTCAAATTGTGGGGTTAAAAAGTATTTTTAATTTGTGAAAAAAAATAATCAAAGTTTGAAGAATTCAAAAAACATATTTAAGCCAAAACTATTTTGACTTAAATACAACTTTGGTCTTCCTATTTCACTCAATTTCTAATTTTGGTCCATGTATTTTAAAACAAACAAATGTTAATCAGTGCCCTTAAGACATTGATTAATAGATTAAAAAATAATTTTTTATTATTAGGATACACAAAATTGTGAAGTGCATGACTTTTTTATAAGCCACTTGCGTAATCGAAAGATTTTCATTATTGTCACTTGCGTAATCAAAAGAGATCAAGTTCTTATGTTTTATGCTATCACAAGCCTTAGAGGGATTCTATTAATCAATTAACAAGTGAACCAAATCGTGCAAGTAGTAAATACACGGTAAGATCGAGTGTCGTGCCCATAAGGATTTCGTTTGTACAAAATAGTTTTGTGCAACCAAATTCTAAGCAATGGAAATAATTGATTAAGTGGTTTTTGAAACTAAAAGTAACATAAAATCAACAAGCATTAAATAATAAGTCAAAACAAGGCATAACTACAAAAGCAAAAACACATACACTTAGAAGACAAAAACAAGGCTAGTGCTGAATATGTGAAGTTGTTGGATACTTAGCCTTACTAAACCACTTTTGATGCAATAGATTTTTCACTACTCAATACTCATTCAAGTGTTACCCTAATCCACAAAGTACCCCAATCAAGATTCCTCTAATAGAAAGACCTAAATCACTTAGTTTAACTCTCAATCCCTTGGCAAGTTAAACTAAGTGACTTAGATCAAAACAAAGATTAAAACAGAGCTAATAAATACCATTTTATCCCTAGACATGAGTTTATTAAAAGTTAGAGACAACATTTAGGAAGATATAAGGTTGGTTAAGTGGTTAAGAAAGAAGGAAAGAATGTGACGCCCTTGTTTATTGACATCCCGATGACTCATACTATATGACGCTTTACACGATGACACTTTACTCAATTTTCTTGTTGGTTAGAAACTTCCACCGATCAAAATCCTCCATAGATAATCATTTCAAGACCTCAACAATCTGCTTCGGCTACTTCTAGTATTAATAATTGTCTCCACAAATCAATACGAGATTTTTCAGCGTGCTTTGTTTTCACTCACACACTTTCTTAAAACTTTCTAGAAGGTCACCCATTCCATAATATTTCAAAGTCAATACATGTTTAACTGTGAAGTTTTTAAGTGATAAGTTATCAAAAAAATAGATGCATCTTATTGGTATAGGTAATACCAATTAACTCTTTTAAGTTATCCTTAACTCTAGAGTTTCATACCTACACAATCTCTATATCCTTCTCATTTCAATGTGATTTGTAAAGAGTGTTAAAAAAAGAAAAAAATGGCGGTTCAATTTCTACTACTAACAAACTAATAATTTACCAATAAAAAAAGGCATTTAGGGAGTCTTGCTTTAAGTTTTTTTATAATTTACATAATAAATATATATTTTAATTTTTTTAATTAATGTCTTAAGGATATTAATTATTAAATTTTTTTATAAAAAATTGCTCTTAACGAAAATATTAGGGTGTAAATTAAAAAAAAAGGTGTCAGAATAAGAAAGCATTTGTAAGAGAGGGTTAATTCCAATGTTTCAACCGCCACGTGTTGTTCCCATTGGAATGCAAACTCAGACACAGATATCGAAGCAGAGAAAAGAGCAAAAGCAAACGCAAATGCGAGAAAATAAATCAGATTCCTCTTCGCGTTCTCCACCCTCATCTCGTGTTGCCTCCGATAACCAGCGTTCGTCGATAAAATGTCTCGAAACGGCGACGTAGTGGAACAGAACGCGGCCCCCTCGACGACGTCGTCGTCGAGCACAATAAGAAACAGAACAGACCCGTTCCTGGTAGCGTGCAGGTGCTTCAGCTTTTTCACCTCTCTCGCCGCCATTCTCTGCATCGCCGTCAACTTCCTCTCCGCCGTCCGTTCCTTCAAACACGCATCTGACGTAATACCTCTCTCTCTCTCTCTCTCTCTCTCTAAATCTACAATCTCCGCTTATCACTTTCCGTTACCGTCTAATTTGAGTTGGTTTCAGATTTTCGACGGCATATTCCGGTGTTACGCGGTCCTCGTGGCGGCTTTCGTGGTCCTCGCCGAGACCGAATGGAGCTTCATCTTAAAGTTCTCCAAGGTTTTCCGTTTTCGCTTACTTATTACTGCCTCCGTTCCTAAACATAAGGCTCTTTTAACACTCGTGCTGTTTCGCATGCTCCGTTATGATATAATTGAATGGTCCTTTACAGGTTTTGGAGTATTGGGCTGCCAGGGGTATGCTGCAGATCTTGTACGCGTTCCTTTCGATTTACTCTAAATTATATGATGCTTACTTCCACTACGCTCTAATTTAACTTACCTGTTAAATCATGTGATCTCATAATCATTTGATAAAAAAAATGTTAATAGTGCGTTCCCAGCATATGATAAAAAAATGTAACTAATAGTAAACACACCTTATTAAGCATGTGTTTGGATGAGTGTTGACAAAATTGATTTTGGTTAAAATTAATTTTGAAGTGGTGGATGTTTTTATTATAAAATCAAATTAGGTGGAGGGAATGTGGCCTTGGTCTAAGGCAGAAAGTTTCTGAGCTTAAATAATGCTTAAAAAATGTATTTACATTTACCTTACCCAAGGAAACAAGTAGGGGTTCAAATGACATGTTAGATGCGAGACCTTATCTTGGTCCACATAATCAACTCCTTGGTATTATTAAATACTTTTCCTTACTTAATTTAATACACACTATACTAATAGTGTGTTTGGATAGCTACCAGAATCAACTCTGGCTCCCAAAATCAAAGTGAAAAATTGAAAAAGTGTAAGCTACTATTTGTTGCTTTGGCTTTCAACATGGAATTGGAATTGATTATGTGAAAATTGAATTGAATCTAAACACACTATCAATGCCTTTTTTTTTTCTTCTTTTCTTAACTGGAGCCCTTGGTCAATGGTTAACAAAATCAGTTTTAATATTAGATATTTAGTTGTAAAGTTCAAACAGCAATAGTGTTAGCTACTTAGTTTAATTGCATGTTGTATAAGGAAGCAATGGCCACTAGTAAGTAAATGTTAGTAGTGCGTTGTTAGTTGGGATTGGGAACTAGTATTTAGAATAAAACAAAATATTGTGAAAGTAAATACTACTTAGTATGTTTTTTGTTTTCTTCATGATACATAAACTTTGTGGTTTAGTTTCTCAATGGCGGTTTTATTTGTACAGTGCTGCAGTCATGACAAGGGCATTTCCTGACTATATTGGAGACCGAAGGGACCTCTTTCTTCTTCAGAGCATAGCGAGTTATTTGCTACTTGGCTGTGGCGTTGTTTATGTTGTTTCAGTAAGATCATTGAAGAGAACAAACTATTTAGTCATATAATGTCTTTGTTACTTCAATTTAAATGCTATGCATAAAATGGTATGTTCATAGTTATAGGTAATAACAATTCAACACAATTTGATTTTTGTTTTCATTCTTTATGCAAGTATATTAACTTTAAAATTTATAATTTTTCTGTCGACTTGGCAAAATAATGGATAGTTAATACAGTATCATCAGAGTGAGGTCAAATGACTTAAACGATTCGTTTTCTTTCTATTTCCTTTTTCCTGAATACTTTTCATCCTAGGATATCTTGCAGTTGCAGATAATGTTCTATTGCCCAACAATCTTGGTATTTTATTTCAGTTCTCAGTTCCCACTGTCCATGTTTGATATGCATTTTGTTGGACACAATTAAAATTATATTCTAATAGATTATTCTCACTCTTTACTCTCTTTTTTCCCAATGATTTTCCCCAATGAATTTTCTAATAATGATTTTCTACTTGGAAATGGGTATTGAAAGACAAGCTGGCATTAATTTTGCTTTCATTGTATTAATTTCTTCTATCCTCAATGAAGGGTATCCTGTGCATTGGTTTTCTTAAACGTGCCCGCCAGAAGCAAGAGATTACAAGAGAGCAAGCAACCAAGGATCTGGAGGTATGCTGCTATTTTCAAATGTTATGATTTGATCTGATTTACGTCTATTATTTGTGGTTCCTTAGTTGCAATGACATAATGAAGATCTAATTTTGACATCATGCTTTGCATGATTACATGCTATAGAGATCTTAGATTTTCTTTTGATATATCAATCCTGGTAATTGAAGATGGAATAATATTATCAGTCTGAATTAGATGTTGGTATTTTCAAATTCTGGAAGGCTGTGAACAGTTACTGTATGAATTGAAAAATGTAAAGGACCGCCTAACTGAAAAGGTTTTCATCTTTTCATGTTAGATTGTTGTAGTCATATTGCAACAGTGCTCCTCTTCCTTTTCATGTCCATCATCATTGGTGGAGATTGGGTACAAAGATCTATAGCATGGGCTTGTTTTCAATCTTAACTGAGAGGATTAAGACTCTTATTTCTCTCAGCAACTTCTTATCTCCAGCTGATCTTGTCTACAATACATGTTTTTTAATCAAGAAAACCTGCTTTATTTACTTGCTTTTATGGACGCATCCAGGAGTTGGAACGCCGCAGAGAGGAGCTTGAACAACTACTGCTTGCTGATAGAGTTTAAAACATTTTGAGCGTAGCGCTGAAATTAATCTGCAGTGAAGATAAGTCTACTGCAAACCTATGAATCTCTGTTTATGTTAGTATTGCTTACAAAATTGCATGTTCATTCTTTGTAACTATTGGGTTATGTTCTTAGATGTAATGTTAGCCATTAAAGCTAGGCTATTTGGCCTGTTGTTTGTAAATATATAAAGCAATATTTAAAATTGTCTCAGATTTTATAGAGGCTTGAATTCAATTATTACAGACGTTATATAATTAACTCTTCAGTTTGTAAGAGCAGTTTCTGTTGTAAAAGTTAAATTTTGATTCTGTGATTGGTTCAAGGTATTTTGAACGTAGATCATATTAATTCACTAATGTTACATCTAAGGATCATATGAGAACTGATATTAGAATTTTGTGTAGAACGTTGTCATTATCATCCAGTTTTTTGTTCTTAGTGTCCGGGGGTACGTATTCACTGAATAAGTATGAAACTAATATCTCAATGTGTGATCAAGCGCTAAAGTGAAGGTCCTTCCCAACAATTTTTTTCTTTCAGACGCGTGAATCTCAACATTGAACTCAAGACAGGAAAAAACTCTTAAAAACGGTCTTCTATTTAATTCAAGAACAAATGCATCTTGCATTTTCTTTTTAATAACTTTATCCTTGGCTATTGTACGAGGGACAAGTGCAATGTGTCAATAAGAGAAAAAAGTGGAGTTCTACCTTCAGGGTAATCATTGGAAATTTTCAACCATGTCCTATAAATAATCATCTATGGGCAATGCTGAAATCTCACATCAACAAAACAAAAGATATGATCAATATAGTCCTTATAAGGCTTGTGCAATTATTATCTTACAAGCCAATTTTGTGAGTTTGAGTTAAGCTCTAAACCAAATCCTAAGATAAAAGCATGCATCTTTATTTGTGCACTTTTACAGTAAACCAAATTGTCTGAATTTGTTTACTCAGTTGAAATCTAAATTCTCAACTTCAATATTATATCTTATGTATCATATTTGGCTTCTCGTAGTACTATGTAAGCTATTTCTGTTTGCTTTGTTGAGATTCTTATTATAGTAGATAAACATTTAACTTTCATATTAAAAATGCTCCAGGTACACTTAAATTTTCCTCCTGGGAATTGGGAGTAATAGAGGCAACAGATTTGAAATCGTCAATCGATGTGGTTCTGAATAAATACACAGAGAGAAATTTCAGTAGGATATTCAATTTCAGCATCATCGTTGAGAGTATCTTCCTTCTGAGAGTATTACTTGGGCCTTTTCGGTCTGTTCTTCTTTGATGCATCCTTGTTTTGAGAAAATTTTGTGAGGCCGTCTCTGAATGCTCCAAGATTTACCCCATTTCTAACCAAAATGCTTGTCACTCCAAGTTCTGAGGCCTGTGATGGCCACCACAAATCATGTTACATATATATAATAAATTGATAATCCTTCTTCTAACCAAACAGGGCAAATTCACACTTATAATTCTATATAATCCAACCATTCAATTAAGGACTCAGTTGAAAATGTGAAGCAATAATTGGCAAGAGAATTTAAGAAAAGTAAAATAAAAAATCTACAGGCGCACACTTAATTACCCCTGGGATGTTATTATTATCATCGTCAAAGAAGAGCATAGAGTTATAGGGGACCCCAGTCTTTGAATGAATTCTCTGAAAATGCTCAGTTTTGTCCTTCCAGGTGTAAAATATTTCCTGAACAATCAGAAAGAATACTTAAATTTGGTCAACACGTTAATCTGATTGCAATCATTTGCCGTAAAAGAGTGTGTAAATATTTCATCCGCAAAATTCAACACAGGAACTTTGAATGATTTTAAGACAATCACAGGGTTTTCTTTTCTTACTGCCCTGCAATATATTCTATTTATCACGATATTCATTCATATCTCTCCTACGGTAAGTTAGGCTATTCTGTTTTGGCACAAATTTAACATCTCGCTCGAGTTTCCTTTTAGGCTTTGGCTTATCTTTCAAAATAGATTTGCAACTAAGGACAAACTCAAAAAGATGGGGGCTATAGCATTACTTTCAATTAAAAAATAGTAAGTTATTTTCTTAATTGAAATATGATATTAAGAATCAGAAGAAGTTATTGGAATTAAAATCCTATTCAATGAAAAGTACTTTGGAGATGGTCTCATTATGAATTAAAATTAATTAAAATTTGCTGATATTTAAAACCAACACTCAAGATATTTTTCTTCTTATATTCGAAACCGAATCCGGTATATTTTACTTGTTGCAATATTCATCAGTCAATCTCCTTTTAATGCAACAGAAGGATAAAAACATGGCACAACCCAACCACTACATGAAACAAAACCAGTGTTTTTTTTCTTCTTCATAAAAAAAGTAAATAAAGAAAGAGTGTGATTGAGCAACATGACAGACCTCGGCAGCAAACATTGACCTGATGCTGAGTTTGTCAAGATACGTTGTTGCGATGTCGGGAGTTGGCGACTTGGAAGCAATGGCAACATCAATCCTCTCCTGTTTGAGTGCATGCAATATCCCTCTTGAATGTGGAAACAGAGAAGGCGTGTCGTGCTTCGACCGGCACTCACTGAAATATTAATCAAACTTGCTTCTTCATCAGATGCTAAAATTATCTTATCAAACACCATAGTATTATGAATATAGACTAAATTATTATGATAAGCACTGCAGTTATAAGATTAGCTTAATAATAATTGAAGAAAAAAAATTGTGAATTCGAATACCTTCTACTAATAAAAATTAACTACTAAGAGCATCTTCAACATATGCTTCTTGCTTATATAAGCACTTACTCATTCTTACCAATGAACTATTTTTCATTTGTAACATTTAATGTGATTCAAGTTAAACACTCGTTCTAAAACTTTAGCATTAGAAATATATTTGTATGAAGTTTTTAATTTATGTGACATCATAAAACTTATAAATTTGTGATAAATAACTCATTTAAACAATCAAACATGATAGATTACTTTGAATATCTAATGATAAAAAAGATGGGTAAAGTAATAAATCATTAGATAAATATTTATTTTAATCCTTAAAGTACAAGACAATGACATAAGGACTTGTGTTATAAAAGATAAAAATTCAAATTAATATTAAAAGATGAAATATGAATCTGTCCTATTTCTTGTAGATTCCGAAACTAAATTTGATTTTTTCATTTTCGGATTATCCTAAAAAAGTGAATGATGTATGTACCAGTAGAAAGGCCAGAGAGTGTAATCGAGATCGAAAACGACGAGCCTTGGGAGCAGTGAAAATACTCCCATTATTTGCAGTGCCTCGGCCTTCACCCGTTCTACGTCCTCCATTGTTATCTCTCCAACTGGATGATGGGTTAATGGTTCTTTTATATTCTTCCAATGAAATCATATCATCATTTTATTTATTTGTATTTTGATTGAACAGGGTTTTTTCTAAATTAATTAAAATTTATCGGACCCGATATAACCGGTTCGGATAAAGTGGTTTGACCCGAATTGAGAGTGGTGGCATCGGATAATAAACGCAAGGTTTTTGTTTACATTTCTACAGGCTCGGGTGCCTCCTGTCACGTGCTTCTCTTGGTCAAGGTAACGCTCACTAACACTCTATTTCTTCTTTTTCTTCTCATACTCATTGCTATGGCTACCAACCACAACACAATCTCTGATCTTCAACCCACTACAATTTTTGGCCATTTCATTTGACCCATTTTTTCGTTTTGGGTATTGATGTTAGTGTTGTGATGTACTTTTAAATTCAATGGAGGTTGGATATACATATACCCTTACGAGCCTTTTAGGGCAAGTATAATTACTTGTTTCTTTACATGTAATTATTGTTTTTCAATTGGTGGCTTTTGTTTGTTTTCTTGTAATTGTTGAATGCCTCGGGAGTACTGTTTATAAACTATTATTCACTTCCGACATATTGTTTCGTTTATTATGCTGGCAGTTTCTAAAAGTTCTAATATGGAAGTTTACTTTTAAACTAGTAACTACGTTTGTAATTGCTTGTGTTGCCCATTTCTTGTTCTGCTCATCGTCATAATCTGCATTTGAGCTTGAGAAAAGCAAATGCAAACATCTCAATATATCTGATAATCTGTTTTCTCAATATAATCTTGATACAGTGGTGGGCTTAGAACATTATAGAATGTACATTGATGTTGCTAACTTGAAACCTCACCACCTGTAAGCATGATCCCTCCTTATTATTCTCTTGTTATACTCATAGTACTGATCTAGGGCTGTTACAAGTTACAACAGTCCTCTTGAAGCCTAGCCATAAATCTTCTGAAGTGTAGAAACCTGCAAAAATCTCCTAAATTTTGCTGCTGTCATGATAAAAGTACAAGATGATAGCACAATTTAGATCACTTCCTATGGGAATCTTTTCTTCTTGTAGAATGCCTTGAACCAACCCCTCTAAATCCTCCCAAAGCTTTTCTTTCAAAAGTGTTTCTGATCCTAGTTGTGTATAAGCCATAAGCATTGATGATATTGATAGTTTCGTGTGTAACCAATAAGTTTTAAAGATAAGATCTTTCTCTTCATTTAGCGTCCACCATATTTTTCTTCCATTTCTTGCCTACAATAATACCCGTTCCATTCTTTCCTCTAACTTTATCGGTGAACCAAAGTTTAAATCCTGTATTGTCTAGCTCTTTAGCTTTTTCTCCAACCTATTCAGTTTCTTGAAGACACATTATGTTAATCCTTCTCCTTATTATGGTGTTCGCCACCTCTAATGACTTACTCATCAAAGTATCGATATTCCAAGTACTAAACCTAATCAACTCTCCTGGACTTGCTTCTTTACTTACATCCATCCAGAAAATATGAGGAACTTTGCTCATTTAACACTACATTTGGACGTTGATAGGCCCCATACGGTGGCTCTAGCTCATTTAAAACTATATTCGAGCCATAGAGCATGTGCCTTCAAAGTAATGACTTAGTATTAGTAAGTATCCATCATGAGTGATCCATATTTGGGCTTTTGGCAAGTTTTACATTGCTTGTCGAGGAGCCTAACACAATCCTCCATCTTTACCTGGGCTTGGGAATGACTATGAGCCCTAGGCAGAGTTAGTGTAACATGTATATCAATTAAAATAAAAGTTCGCGTGACATATTAGTAATTAAAATAATATGCAGATACTTGTTTAGGTCTGGGCCCTTAGAAGTTCCGCTCCATTCTCTACATACATGAATATTATTTATATGCAATTGCCTCGTTTAATAACCATCTTATTGTGAATACAATTTAAGAGGTCTGTGACTGCCAATTACAACCCCCTTGGTATTATGCCGTAAAACTAATCCTATATATTCTAGTTTTAAGTTTAACTCATGTTGATTTGTGGTCTAATGGATGATGCATTATATGAAGCTGTACATATAACTTCTCAAGACTTTGGACTTGTGCAGATTAGGAGCTTGAAAGCACTTTAACTTCTTAATACATGGCTTGTCAAATGGGAACTATGACTCTGAACTGGAGATTATCAATTACAGAGAATGAAAGCTCTGAAAAGTCATGTGTCAACCTTGCAACTTCCAGAATCCACAGCTGTTGCTGTGAGCCAAATTTTAACGGGCTAACTCTAAAAGCTTGCATGAAATCTTCACCTTTTGCTCAGAGCTGGTAATTGAACTTATTCTAAAATTTTGTCCCTTGGTCCAAAATTATGGGTGAATTTTCATTAGATTATTTTTTCGCTTCACATAAAATGATTCTTTGATCATGTGAGAAGAGAATGAAGCCTCAGTTAGGACAGTTGATTAAATTAAGAATAGACTAATAATTACAGGTAGAGGAAGACCAAGAAAGACTTTGGATTTTGCTATTATTAGAATTGGTTTAGATTTAAATGGCTTCTATGAAAAATGAAAAATTGTTTTTTAACAGAATACAATGGCATTGTTTGATTGATATAGGTTGTAGATGACCTCAGTGGGAAAAAAAACTTTGGTTATCACTGTTATGTATAAATCATTGATATTATTTGTTAGCAACTCTTATGTTAAAAACCCGAAAATGGAACTCATGCATGCTTCCCATGGTGTAAATTTTTTTTTCACCTAACCTAATTCATATATTATTGTCACTCCTTTGTTTCCAAGAAAATATTTCTTTTTTGCATGATATAGGTTGCTAGAAATAAGCATATGCCTTTACAAGTCTAATTGATCGCATTTTTAATTGACTGGACCTATTGGGTGTTTCTCAATCTTACTATTAAGGGAATCATATGCCGATTTCTATATCCATGCAATATCAAATGTTTTTCATTACCTTGCTTCAGTTTCCTGGGAAGAAGAGCTGGGTGGAAAATAGCTTTTGCATTGAACACAGGTGGAGTGTCTGGAAATGGTGACCAACAAAGCTTCAACGAAGCCAGTTCCAATCTCGGTGGTACTCGATTGGGTAGGATATTGACTGCAGGTGGCAGACAACTTCTAGAAAAGCTGAACTCAGCTAGAAAGAACATCCCTTTGAAAGTATTCCTGCTACTTTTGGGTTTCTACACGGCAAATGCACTAGCTACAATCCTTGGGCAAACCGGTGATTGGGATGTTCTGGTTGCTGGTGTTGTGGTGGCTGCAATTGAGGGGATTGGCATGCTAATATATAGAAAGCTACCTACCGCGAGGACTGGGAGGTTGCAGTCTTTTCTAGTGCTGGTGAACTACTGGAAAGCTGGCATATGTTTAGGTCTCTTTGTAGATGCTTTTAAGTTGGGAAGCTAAGAACCCGCAAAATCTTGTCCTTGTTTTGTCTTTTCAATTTTTTGTTGTATGTCATAAAACTCTGTTAAGCCATAATTTTGACCGTAGTCTTCTTCTATTGCTACCTTATAGTTCTATACTAGTGGTGTACATGTAATTGTAGTATGTGAATAGTATATATGACGATTGCTTAATGACTTTATGGCTCTGTGCACACTGCACAGTGCACCATTTTGCATGTGCTTGGTGAAGGAGAAACTGTTACATTAATTTGTTTGTACATTTGTACTGGTGGTCTGAGTTTCACTGTTTAAGAGGGAAAGAATTTATTGGGAGTCACTGGAGCTAATAAAATTATACTTGTGCTGGGTTGTAAATACAAAGTAGTATAGGTAGTGTCTCTCTATTTGTTCTTTCTTAATATATGTCAGCAGATGCTATTGATTCATTGGAGTAGTGCTGGTAAGTTGTATGCAATGTGAATTCAGAGTACGGAATTTTAGGACTCAATTCCTGGTGACCTGATTGGAAACTAGAATAATGAAGACAGCATGATGACTTTGCTAAACTTTTATCAGTTATATAATTGAACATTTTTTTTGTGCAAAAGTATTATGTTAATAAAGCTCTCACTATCAATTTTCAATGAATAAATAGACAAATGACTAATCTATGATAACCAATAAGCTTGATATATAAAATCTATATGGTTTAAATGTATAATGTATCCCTAGTCTTCTTGGAAGGCAAATTTTTACTGCACATTACAGTCTTATTTTTACCATGATCTAACCATGTGTCACAATCACATCCTTTTAGCCGATAAGCTGAAAAATGGATTTAAAGATGGAAGGAAAATGATCACAACAATTATATTGGCTAATAAACAGTTCGTCTGAATTAAAGAATGCAGTCATAAATGGTACATAAAAATTCCATCGAGCAAAAGGAACAAGGATGTGTTCTCTTCCCATTCAATCATCTAAAAACACCAGCATATGAAATAAAAGGAAATAAAGTAAAGCTTTTCTTTCAAAACTTGGGCATGTTTATATAATTTCAAGCAATCTCATTCTTCAGTTGCAGCACTTGCAGCACTCAAGTCCACCGAAAGATCAAGAACCTAAAACAAATGAAGAAGATGATGTTATGATCAAGAAAAAAAATCCAGACTTTATTTCCTTTTCCTCCCCTTTGATATGATATTCTAATTATGCAACATTATATTTGGACGGACCATAAATGTTTTCGTGCATGCAGATGCAGGCCAGGAGTTCGAAGAAAATATGGAAAATCATCCTATTCAGATTCTCAGAAGATACAGAAATTCTATGTTATGCAGAGGTTGGAACTTGGAACAAATAGAGATGTACCTTTCCAGTGATCTTACTGTACAGCTCAACCACATCTTTTACTGTGGTTTCAAAGTGCGTGGTAGCATCATAGCTCTGCAAGGATTTAATGTAACAAGGAAAGAAATTCCATTACATCGGCTGAATAACAAGTAGTGATAAGATTTCATGTTTATCTTGAAGGAAAACAGTTTTTTTTTTTACACAAAATTAGAACAAAACTTAGATACTGTGTTTCTGGTGTTGTTTGTGCTGTTTTTCGATCTCAATTGGAGTTTTAACTCAACAATCTAAGCGGTAAAGGTTACCATTAAAGGATTATGCAGATTATCGAAGTAAAACTCTAATTCTGATAGAATAGAAAAAACAGCACATAAGGTACTGTATCTAGTTTTCTTCAATTTTAAAATCATAGCCAACCTTAGGTTTCTAAATTGTGAACCTCACATAACATGAGATCGAAATTACTTTATAGATCTTAATTACTTTATATAAATCAAAGGAATATTTGATTCTTCTTTCTTACCACATATCCTGCCCCTATTAATTACTGATAGACTTTGGATATTTTACATCAAACAAATATGACAAGCAACTTTATAATGTATTGGTGTGCCAGTGCTCTATATATTTTTTTATAAGCATGCCAGATTGCGATTGCCAGTGCCACTTCACAATGGTTAGGAGGAAATAAGAAAACAACAAAAGAAAAATAAAATATGCATGTCAGAGATTCTACTCAATACTTACTGTAGAGATGAAACAACCATCAGCTTCATGATCATTGCAGGGTTCAAACCTGTCGTAAATGTCATAGAATATTTCATCAACAGGTCCAAGAAGGTCAATACCAGGCTTCAATTCCACCTCAGGTTGGTCAGTCTCTGCTTCTGTTGTAACAAAAGCAATATATTTTCCTTTGGCTGCTACATTGTGAGCATAAGAGCAGCAGAAGAGATACCTGCAATAACAAGGGAAATGAGCAAACATAACCTATAAAGTTGGAAGAAAGAGTATTCACATGTAAGAGTTAGTTTGAATTCACTTCTCAACAAGTACTCTAGAAAATAAAATAAAATGAATAAAACTTGTTGCACAAGTTAAAATCAACTTATACACCTTGATTCTTTCAACTAACTTCTAAATAAGCACTTGTATACGCAACAGAACTCTACGTTCTTGCCTTAAAAATCTTAATAGAACAGTTTTACATAATTTCTAAGTCCATTCTTCTACTCTTTAATTTCATAATTTCTAAGTCGTAACTTAACCAAATTAATGGATAACATAATGTATTGTTAGTCAATAACCTGAACATGACATTTCTTTAAGGGGGAAAGACAAATAATTTTTTGCAGGATTGTGAAACCCCTCACAGGAAATGGTTATTCCTTTGTGCATTTGCTTAGGGCTTGCTCTTTTCATGTGTATTTAGTAAAATGTGGTAGTATTGCAGTAGATAAAGCAAACTTACATATCAGACTTGCGACCAAGCTGCTTCTGTGGCAGAATGACTTGTGCTGAGTGAGAGTCATTGGTGTCTGGAATAGGATGACTCATAATACATATTGCACGTGCAACCTTTCCAACCTTCTGAACCTGTTGGATGAATAAAATAGTGTCAGATGGAGTGAAGATCACACTTTGCTGCAATTCATGTTTTTAGACTTTAGACATTCATGTAACAGTAAATAATGATGTCCAATAACTAAATAGAACACTTAACCTTGCTCACAGTCCTAGTAACCAGAGAAATCTAACCTTATCAGACAGATATGATGGATCACACACAACTTTCTTGCATTTGGCTGTTTCTCCTTCTGAAGTCACACCGATGGCTTTCCCATTGTCGTCAAATTCTACCTGTGCACCACAAGATTAAATGTGAGGAGAAATATACAAGAAGAAACTTGAGAGTACCTTTACATATATTGGTTAAGGAGCATTTAATATACATTCTAATAAATGCTTATAATTACTTAAGGTAAGTATCAATATTTTTAAGCCTTTTTAATATGATTTTTTCATTACATACTTTCTACTTTTATTTCCTTAACTCATATTTTAAGAGTACTGATTGGCATTTTTCTCTGTATATCATAAATTCTTCTATTTATGAGGAATTGGAGCGCCACAAAATAAAGGAATGATTAAGTTACAAGAATTGAAAGAGATAAGAATAACTGGTAAGGACAAAATGAACTGCTTTAAAATAGCACAAAAAGAAAGTATGAGACAAGATAAAAATCAAAATCCAATTTAATTCTCTAGATACAAGATACAAGTTTCCTGCCACAAGTAATTATAATGCAATTTATTTCCTGAATAAAGAAGTATCTTCACAAACTTACCTTGCATTCTGGCTTGTTCAGCATGTAAGTTCCACCATACACAGCACTCAGACGTGCAAATGCCTTAAGGACATAAAAGAAACCAAAGTTAGTTCCTGAAGTTTACTAAGTTTAAAAGGGAAACAGATATAGAGAAACCTGAGGCAACTCTCCCAGTCCATATAGTGGATATATGTAAGGTGAACCTCCTTGAAAGCGTGCTAGGGATTCTGCATAAATCTGTACGAAGCAAACAACAGATTACATGCTAATAAAGGTTAAAAAGTGATGTTATGCATGCAAAATATCAATGTAATGAGCTAAAATGCAAAAGACAAAAATTTCGTGATTTCAAGTAATTTCATAAGCCATGCAACAAAATTGACCAAAGAGACAAGCTATTCTTAGATTTATAATTTAAAGAAAAATCCAATCAGTACATTATATGATTCTTCAAATTAACAGAGAAAACAATATATGCTAAAGGACCGTATGGTCCAGAAACAGGATAACGACACATTTACAGTTACACTGATATTTGAAGTGACGTTGCTGATGCTAAATTCTGACTGATAGTAGAAGTCTTTTAACAATCATCTAGTTTTCTCTCTGCCAATGGAGTTGTCGTTAGCATAATGCATTAAGGATTCAGTTTTGGGTACAAAATAATAATCCTTTATCCTAGTCCTTAGGGTGCTTCTATGGTACCAAGACAAGGCGTATTAATTCAATATGATAAAGGCACCGACAAATATAATAAAGGTGAAACTTGATGCATCGGTCACAACTCTTACTATTTTTCATGCATTTATAAAGACCTAGAAAGAAAATCCATGTAACTTCTAGGACTTCTAAGTCCTTCAGGAATAAGAATTTTAATATCATACTGAATATTGGTTTTCTGATTTCAACTACGTATCTGTGAGATATTTTTCATATATCGACCCTTTGAGATCTATATTCAGGTAGCATATGATTATAGTTTTGGTAGTGTACAAAAGCTTACGGGATAATTTGTAAATAAGTACCTTAACTCTGTCTACAAAATCCTTGGCTGGTTCATCCAAGTAACTATCATCACGATGAAGTGCTAAGGCATGACCAATAAAGTCAACCGTATCATCTTCCAATCCATATTTCCTACATTTGGAGAAAGCATTGAACATGAAGTAAAGTAGATTTAATCAACAACAAATAGATTTAAACTAGATTAAAATCATATGCAGCTTGCTATAGGAACAACAGTATATAGATTGACCAAGTGCTGCAAAATCTAAATTAATGCCATACAAAAAAGACGTAGATTAAAAATTAATCTTAATAAAATTTCATCTTGTTTTGTCCTGTATCATTAATGCCATACAAAGTATAGTGTGCTCAAATTTTCTATCTGATGATAAAACTTCATTTTGTAAAAGATAAATTCATAGTATCTTTTCTTTTGGTTTACAGTGACTGAAGTCAGATTTAAAGCGATGCAAAATCAAGTAATGAGAGAGGAAAATAAAGGAATTAAATGCATACGATATCAACTGCCTTGCTGTAACTTGGTTCAGATCTAGTCCTTCGTGAGATTTGGGATCATTTGTTTCATAATCTTGGACATAGATGAAGAACTTCCGAGCACGGCGCTTCTCAAACAGACCCATTAATGGTGACTTCAGTGCTTCAACATCTGTTGCTGGAACTTTGTAAATCTAAAAAAAATATATATATAAATAAAGATATTCTGTCATAAGATTTTTGTCAATATGCAAGAGGTTTTGTGAAATTTAAGTTTGCAATATAAAAAAAGTAGCAGTTGTGTACAAAAGAAAATAAAGAACATGATGAATATGCTGCCTACCTTTCCCTTGTTATACACAAAGCTTCCATCTACAGCTTTGAAGTTCAAATACTTTGTAACATCTGTGTGAATCAGAACACGGACCAAAGCTCCATTGGCCATCATAAACTACAAAAAAACAGATGAGAAGTTGGTTTTTGTCATAAGTAAATAGAAAAATTGAAATGGAAACTATATAAGCAAAAAGTAGAGTCAAAATGATGGAGAATCCAAGAAAAGGCAAAAATAAAAGCCATTTCATTCATGGAAGAGAACTCAAGGCAACTTGCTTGGTTTTTTCACATTGAAGATTGTTTTACACAAGTTGTATGCTAAAAAAGAAACCAACAGAGAATTTGGTCTACATAGCCTAACACTTAATTAGCACAGGCCTATTGTCCTACCAAAATTTAGAAGGTAAATTTAATTAAGAACATATAAGAGTAAGGAATCTATAATGTAGAGATACAATACAGCATGCATTAATGTTTCAACTTTCAACTACAAAATGTGATATATACTTTTCTAGTTTTCTGTTGTTCCACAGGTCAAGACATATGAGAGCAGTTACCTTAGGAATCATATCAACATTATATTCTCTGCTGGATCCTAAGTTCTCTGACGGCGTGTCATCTCCCCTAAATCGCTTCCATAGCTAAACACAACAAGAAGAAAAAACAACAGAAAAATGAGGTTTTAGCATGAACAGAAAACTAAAATAAAATGAAAAGGTGACATTTCACATGCTTCTATTGCAAATCTGCATTAGTGAATGACCTGTGTAAGATTGAGAGATGTAGAAGCCCCTCCATAGTAGTCATTTCTATCCATGTGCAACACCTGGTTCAAGTGGATAGTAATATAGTGAAATGACTTGTATTTAAATTTTATTCATATATAGGCTTTAAAAATTATTGAAATTATATGATCTTATTCTCTCGACAAGAAGTTAAAACATATTATTTTTTTTTTAAGAAAATAGATTATACATAATCTTTATTTAATTATAATTTATTATATATAATAATAAGTTTATTGATTTTTATAATAATGATATGAAAGTCATATTAAAGATAAGTTGTGATTGAATCACAAGTGAGTGCATGATCATTAATTTTTTTTATAAAATAAAATACAGTATATTTATCGGTATAAGAACTGAAATGATAAAATTTAAATAAAAAGTAAAATAGAAAATTTTGTATTATTTAAATAAAAAAATAAGTCAAAATATTGAATAAGTAATACATAATTAATATTCATAAATATTACATAAATAACTTGGCCAAATATCACTACGTAATTAATTCTACACCTCAATGATCTCATCAAACTCTATCAAAATCTAAATTCTCATTTTGAGCAAAGTCCTTTTTCTTTATGATATTTGTTTTCGATAGAACTTTCATAAAATAGTTTATCTCATTTCCTAATAATTACTATTGCAACATTATTTGGAATACATTTATTTCTTACCGGATCAGCTTAATATGAAGAATATTACCTTTTTTTTTCCCTATTGATTCTTCACGTTCTTGCATAAAAAGTATAACATTTTTTCTATTTTTTTTTTTCTTCCAATAATTGGACAACAGATTCTTAAAAATCAATGAATGCAAACAGGACATCTAACTTAAAAAAATTTCTTAAATCATACATATGTGCAACCAAATAGAAAAACAATCTAACATTAAAATAAGAAGTGTTAGAGAAAAAAATTACAACCAAATAGAAAAACAATGAATTCGATTGTTGGGACTCGAGAGAAGAGAATTAAACTACCTTGAGGCCATCAACTGAGAGAAGGCCACTGAGGATGCATTCCTTGAGACCTGTGCCCAACACAATTACATCGTACTCTTCATCCATAGTGGATTGATTGAGTTTCAGAGAATAAACAATAAGAGATTGAAATGTAGACACAAAAGGAAAAGAGCTTTTGAATTTTTATGAGCGATATATGAGATGAGATGAGAGGAACAAGGGAAGGTTGTGTTTAAGTGTTTACGTTTCTGTATGTGTGAAAGAGGTTTGAAGCAGAACACGTCTTTAGCGCCAAGTAACGAGACTAACGCTCCCCAAAATAACTCTTCTCATAATACATACACGTGTTTTCTGTTATGAAACCAAACTTATTGTAATTTTTATTTATTTATTTAAAAGCCAATAATCATGTACAAATAATAATAATATTCAAAAAACAATATTATTAATCATTTTTTTTTGTAGCCACCAGTATCAAAAGCAATGTTCAAAACTAGGGATCGTGTCAAACCTCCGGGTGGTGGCTAGGAAGCACATGTAGAGTTTTCTTTAACTGACAATTGTCTTAATTATATGCTTATATTTTGAGTATCAAACGTATATTATAAAGGTACAAGTAGCTACCATATATGAAATAAGTACAAATATAATTAGGATCTAAGTGTGCTTAATTAGTTATTAGGTTTTATTTTTACTTTTGCAAGCTTTTTGGTGAAGGAATTGAGGAATGAAGGGAGAACTTTTTGGCAAGATTCAAATTTCCATTCTCGCCAAAATTTGCTCATCAAGTAGTCCTTTTTGAAGAACCACCTTTTAAAGTTAAATTTGCTAAGCAAGGGCCAGTGTCTCGCTTAGCAAAAATGAGACATAATGGAATGCAAAGATAGTTCAAGCCTCGCTTAACGAGTAAAGTCTTCAGGAGAGTTAGGGTTTATTTTGAGTAAATTTGCTAAGTAAGTTTCCTGTTTCTCTTGGTAAAATCATTCCATAGGCTAACTTTTTCACTTAAAAGTCGTGCTTGGCGAGGCTTAATTACTCTTGTTAGACGAGAGTTGTTGGTTTTAAGAGTTATGTGTGACGACTTGGAACCCTCCTATGCATGACTCCTATCATTTTCTCCAGTTCTTTCACTATTTCTAACTATATTGCGAGCTAAACTCACCCTTATTTTGGTGTAACTAATTAAGCCTACTCTCATATATATTTCGAGTTATTTATTAACGTTGATGCTTCGTTATTAGTGCCTTTCTTCTATACTTAATGCTAGCTTGTTGTGGATGATCTCCCATAACTTGATGCTTGGTTTGGGTATTTTTATAGGTTGATGTTAATATTAATTTGGAGTATACAAACATAATGGAATGATAAACTCTTGTCTTGCCCGAAAGGATGAAGTTAAATTCCAACGTTATCCTTTTATTATTTTTTAAAAAAAGTGAAAAATATAAGATATTGGATTAAAGAATTATTTTTGAAGTATATACAAAAACATAATTGCAGTACTTAACCACATATCATCTTCTATAGATCCCACTAATAATTTTATAGCTTTTAAGTGCAATTTTAGTTCATTTTACTCCTTAATTTGTGAACTTCTAAATTGAGGCCTTTGAATAGTTTTGAACTAAAATATTGAGTTACTTTTATTATAAATTCTCTTGCAAACAAGAGCGTGTGAATATTTTTTTTCAAAAGAAACAAATGGGCTTATTTAAGAAGTTAACTTTGCTTATTAGAAAAGAATATCCAAATAATGTATTATGTGAAACAAAAAAATCAAATGGAAGTGAGGTTGTCATGCGAACTAGTTATCACTCCGCTATAATTATTTCATAATATTAAAAAGTAGTATTTATTAAGAAAAATAATATTGGGCATTAGAATTATTTATGTTCGTAAAATATTCGTTTGAAAAATTATTAATATATATATAAGAAAAAAAGAATTAATTAAGAAAAGGAGGGCAGAAAAACTACAACATTTATAATACAACATATAATATATTAATATTTAATATATTAATTTCTGTAGAACCTAATATCTTTTACTGTTATTTTTTTACTTACTATGTAATATTGTTAAATAATTTCATAATGTTTATAATAATGATAATTTATTTTTCATCAGATAAAAATCATACCAATATAAATTAAGATTAATTTAATTAATGTCAAATTGGTGATGACAATCTTTAACATAGTATTTGATGAGAAAGGAGGGAGGGAAGACATAAAAGCAAGAATGGAAAACCTCTCCCCTTCCTTTTTGCCTGCATTGAAGTTTTATTTTTCCTCCCTTCTCTTGAAATCCCCCTCTTTTTTCTTTCTTTCAACCAAGCAACAAAAAAGAAGAACGTATAGGGGTAATTAGAATCAAATTTTTATGATGATAAACTTTAGACACGAAGCATCGACCATTAACTCGGGCACATAGAACACTTCCTAGCTATGAATCAATTTACCAAAAGAAAATAGAAGATGATATTCAAGCACAATTCTACATGCAGGACCTCATCCTTTGGATTTACTTACTTTACACGAGTTGTTTTTAAACAGCAAACAACACAGGATATTCAATTGGTTTTGACTGACATATAAAGGAAGCGAAACCGATCACTTCTAAATAATCTACATTTTGTTCATTATTTAAGGTAACCTGCAGCCCACAAAGAGAGACGAACACAGATGAGTAGAAACAAACTTTCTAAGGGCAACATTCACAAACCAAGATAATATACACTAATTTATGTATTGTAAAATGAATTAGTTATATAAAGTTATTGTTCATTTATTACAAGGATATATTGTAAGAAAGTTATGGCATTTTACTCATCAAGATCAATTATGCAATATTGATTGTCAAATCTTATGTTAAGAAACATTACTTTCAATTCACTTCTAAAATCAATTCCAGTAAATTAACCTCTTGTAGAAATCATTTGTGTACTTTACAAGTATGTATAAGAATCAACTTTTAAGAATTTCAAATATATTGAGCTACTATTGAACATGGTTTTGGACCTTAATTTCATACTCTAAAAAATAGGAATGCTAAAAATCTTCTGATCGTTTAGGTGTATTTGGGAGTTGTAAGATCAAAGAAATAAAAATAAAATATAGGTAGCAGAAGAGGTGTTTGAATATGTCCAAAATCCTCGTGCTTAGAAGAACTTTAAAATATTCATAAAGATTAATAAATTAAAAAATGATACTTAAGCCCTCCAAACCCTCAATAGGGCATATGCATACTGGCACCCACACATAAGCTTTAAATGATAGTTAAAGTAAACTAACCCCAACTTGAGAGATGTGTTGCTACCACCATCTTCAGGAAGGTTAGATGAATTGCTAAGAATGGATTCCGATGATTGCCTATAGCTATGTGCATGGATAAGGCTCGGCACCTAAAATTTACATGTATTCCATTACTATATCAGAATATTTCCCTCCAGAGATTGTACATATATACAAATATTAAATATGCACGAGTTTGAAAAGCTTATCACCTGTTTCAGTCTTTGGTTTTCCTCCATTAGTTCCACTCCCTGTATGGGCAACATAATCAAACACTGTAACAGATTAGTGTTAAGTTAAAAAGAATTAATGCAGCAACAGGTTGTATCTTATTTAACTTCATTATATACACAAAAATAAAATTCACTCATTTGGGTATTATATATCAGATAAATTTTTAGAGCCACGCACGTACCAATTGGTCTATTTTCATTCACAACATTCCTTATTGTTTAATCCGAACAACTTAAATTAATTGAAACTAGACCATGACCCTCATATGCAGAGATAAATAAATTAAATGTTTTAGATTTAATTAGTTTTGTTAGTATGTTAGAAGAAGAAAAAAAAAATTTCCATCACTTGATATATCAGCTTTAGATGTGATTTCTTTGGATTATACAATATTATACAACAAGTTCCTCGGATCTTCACGATGGAACAATATTTGCAATGATAATCAAATATTATTATATATATCAAACATATACAACACTACCCTCCTCCATAGAGCTGTTATGTCTGTATTGATAGAATCTTACTTAAGCATTAAATATATCTAAATATATTTTTTATTAAAGAAAAAGATAGATTAAATTATTTTAAAATATTAAAATTTTATTTTTTTATTTTGAAAAGATGTTAATATAATAATATATTAGATTGGTTAAAGATAATTATAATTAAAGATAATAGAAATAATAGATAAAAAATATTAGTTAAACAAATTTCAAAGTATGTATCATTCTTAAATTTTTATATAAGGATAAACAATTTATCCTCTTAGAATTGCATACATAAACGGTTTCTCTTGGTGTTAATGGATTGCTAAAGGACGAAAAAAAAAAAAGAAAGCGTTAAATTCTTTCAATGCAATTGGTAGAGGAGAAGAAGAATAAAGAAAAATATAAATTTCTTACTTCAAGAGATGAGTAAAATAACTTTTTCTAAACCTCCATGGTATGAATTCTTGCAAATGTGTTTTCTTGATATATATATATAAAGGTTTTATCCTTGGATTAATGAATATATAATTTAACCTTTAAGATTAGGACCAATTTGTATGTATGTGTGCTATGTTCGAGCCATTATAAACATTATATGCTATAGTTATTATATTCAGTATATAATTGTGTCATGTATGTGGTTTCGTATTATTAGTTGATTCTATTATTGTTGTGGTGTGATTTTGAGAATTATCATTGGATGCACGAAATTAAGGAATTTGTTGGTGGTTTTTTTAGAATGGCATTTTTGTAATTTTATGAGTTGATTATCACCTTCTGAAAAGGAATGTTGATATACATTTTATTATGACATTATAATCTTAGATATCTCCTGTACATCCACCCTCTATCCCAATAATGAATTTGAGAAGAAGAGAGAGTAGAAATATATAACTTAATATATCTTTATTTATAACTAAGTTACTCTCACTCTATTATTTATTCTATTTTATTATTTTATAAAAAGAAACATCTTCATCTAGGATGAGAATGATATTTATTTATAGATACCTCGTTTGGTATAGGAAAGAGATCTGGATATCTTCATTTATGATGAGAAAGATAATGAGATACCATTGTATGAAATTAAAGTTCACATACCATTTGAAGAACCTAAGATCTACACTAGTTCCATGAATCAAAGAATTGAGTCCTGTGATTTTGAAAATCACTAAGTTGTGTCTGATATATTTATTTGGATGTGTTGAGGTGTTTTCGTTTATTTAAATATTATATTTATTCAAAATTTCATGTGATTGTTTAATATAATTTTTATTGGTGTATAAATATATACATACATATATATTGTTATACTAAATTCTTTGGTTGATTTCTCGAATTTCTGTGCCTACTAAGAAAAACACTATTTACAAACTCTTATTAGTTGTTTTATTCATTAAGATAATCATCTCATTATAAGTGTTGTTTTCAGAACACAAAAAATAAGTCCTAGAGTTTGAAGAGACTTGAAGACATAATTTTTTTAGTTACATTTATTTTAGTTTAATTAATACATTAAAATAAGGTGTCAGATGTGGTCGCTTTCGTTATATTTTTAGTATTCATTTAATTTAGATGCTCATATTTTGAGAATAATATTTTTACTTACCTAAAAACTTATTTATTTGATTTTATTTCTTATAAAAAAGTATTTTCAAGATTATTATAATTTTAAGATTTTGTATTCTTTTAGTATTTTTTTTTAATAAAGGGTGTTACACAAAGTATATTCTCAAATGTCACACGTAGAACTATCTAGTTAAATCTATACTTTCTTTTTAAAAAACTATTTATCAAGTCATTAATCATTATATACATATACTGGGAACTATATTTCAACAGTGAACATACCATCATTAGGAGATATATTATCTTCTACCATTCAGAGCAAATACATGTTTTCATCATTATCATTGATTAAAGGTATACAATTGACTAGGGATGGCAATTGAATTCAAATATAATGGTGTTGTAACATGGATAATGTTAAAACTGCTATTTTGAATAAAGATGTTTGTAGGAAAATTCTTTAGACATCTTTTTTGCTGGCCGAGGGTTTAGTTACTGAAAATAGTAGAAACAAACACAGACACCAAAGGAAAGATAGTAAAGAAATAGGCCATAATAGAAGCAAATCCAAGTCCTTACAAAAAAAAGTCTTGAATGCAATCACTGTGATAAAAGAAAGACACGTTATTTATTTCATTTGAATATAATATTAATATGTAAATAAAATGAATTCGAATGAAAATATAATATTATAAAAAAAAATAGAATAAATAAAATAGATGAAGTATTGCTATCATTTGAAAAAGGAGAACAAGAGCAAGCAAAAAAAAAGATGATCGTGTTACCAGTACTTACCACCGCTACTGCAAAAGATCTTGTCATGGTTTAATTGTGATGAGAATACGATGAGTCTAGTTTTGTTGTTGACAGTAGTACTTCTTTTCATATTACATTTAGAAATAATTTCTTTACATCATACAAGCAAGTGTTTGGTTTCACGTTTGGAAATTAATCTAAAATTGTTTTTTGATATTTTTTATATGTTTGATTTCGTATGGGAGAAAAATTTAAAATTAATTAAGTTAAACTAATTTCGAATAACTTCTACATTGAATTTAAAAATTAACACTAAGTTTTACTCGTAATTTAATTTTATAATAATAAAAACATTTAAACACAAATTATATCATTTCAAAATTAATTTTAACTAAAATTAATTTTGTCAACATTCATCATTGATTAGGGTGATTTGAATTTAACAGGATTGGTCGTGACAATTTATGGGTCTATGGCGAAAACGATAGGCATGAGTCCTTTAAAATATATTTTATTACACAAAATAATCATACAATTTCATTAAAAAGTATATTTTATTACACACAAAATATTTTCTCTCCTCAAATACATACAAATATAAAATATAATATACAAATAAACATTTAATTCTTTTGTAGAAAATTCACCAAAAAAAAAAATCTTTTGTAGAAACTAAAAACTTTATTGCTTGAAGAAGTTAAAATTTAAGCATTAAACGAGTTTTAGAAAAGCTGACATTATAACTGTCTGAATTTTTTTGGATTCCTTTTGGTCATGGGGTGTTGAACGTTCGCATTGCAAAACAATCCTAGGGTCGGCCTTGGAATATAGGAATGATAATCTCTCTAAGGTGATTGGCATAGATATATTATTTGTTTGAAGAGGAATTATCTATAAATCGCAATTTTTATTTTAAACATCTCATTAATATTTTTTATTTATTTTTTATATTTCTTTAATTTCTATCACATAATAAATTTTATCATATTTACATTTTTCTATTTTTCTTTACTTTTTTTTTCTAAGTATTGAATAGCACAATATATAGATATCTATCAAACATTTTCCTTGTTTGAAAACCAATATAGGGTTTACTAAGAGAATATTATAGGAGGATATAACGTTACTATGTGAAATCTGTGTTGGGATTTATTTAAACATAATTTATAAATCCTCCTTGAAGTACCTTTCTACAAATTCTCCTACTTAATTAAGAAGGAAATGAATGCATTTTATATTTTTAAGATATTAAGGGTGTTTTTTTTACAGAAATGATAAATTAAGAAAGAATTAACCAATTATTTTCCGATAATACTTTTATTTATTTATTTATATTTCATTGAAATATTTAAATTAAATATTTAAATCAATTTATAATTCTACTCTAATTTTTTACCACCATAATTAACACATTTGATTTTTGTGTGGGATCTGAATGTATCAACACAAACTTCAATCTTTTGAATTAAGTATAAAAATAATTTATCATTTATTTAAAGCTTAGTTATAAATAAGATTCCTCACTTATCAATGAGTTCGCAGAAATTAAATTTAGGTTTTCTCATATACAAACTTGATGTGTTACCAATTGAACTACAAATTTCTTAAATACACTCTAATTCTTTTAATAAAAATATACTTTTATGAATAAAAAATTATTCGATCATGTAATTAATATTTTTTTTTCTAAAAAAATGTATTTTACTTTAGATGACAAATAATTAGTTGAAAGGAATATCTGTGTCTTTTTCGAACATCATTTTAACGCATTTGATATGATCTGTGCACAATGTTCGGTTCTAGACAGACATAACGTATGCTTACTGACAATTTAGCAGCTACGTTTGACATCCTTTTCTTTGTTTGAGCAATGATTGTCTTCCTATAAAAATCCTCTTAATATTTTATAAAAATAAAAATGTATTTAATATCTTTCAAATATAAAATAAATTATATACTTATTATTCAAAAGATATAGAAAGATTAGTAAAAAGATAATGCAAGGAGGTTTATAATTATTTATTTCATATACAAGAATGACTTGCTATAAATATAAACTTTGTTTTCCATCTCATTTCAAGCATCAATCCTCTATTTTCTATCCTTCAAGCTTTTCTCTTCTGCTAAAATTAGCACCATTGATTATCTTATCTCTCCTTTATTGTACAATGACTAATCAATGACTCAGATCTTATAGGATTTGGCTGCATGATTTTTTTTCTAGAATGATCCTAATAATCACATTTCTATTTTTTTAAATCTATCTTTCTTTCATATCATTTTACTTTATTACATTTATCCTTTTATTTTCTCTATTTTTTCTTTTCTTCTTATTTCTCTCTTTTTTCCTCTCTAATCTTCACCAAAGTTTGGTAGAGATTTAGTATTAAGATTAAAATTTTCCAGTAAGAAAAGAAAGCTGGACCATAGGACAAGATACGCCTTAATCCTGCAACAAAAAGTCGGATACAAACTGACACATCGAAGAACAGCAAAAACAACCAAAAACTGTGGGAATAATTTCTCCTAGGTATCAATGGATGAATTTCATTAAGCCGTAAATTCATAAAAGTATAGTAATAATATAATAATAACAACGTCATAGTATGTGAGATTTGAAATGTATCAGAAATTTAGTTTAGTTCTTACCTTTCTCTTAAAGGTGCTGATCTCTTGCATAAATTTTGCATCCTAAAACACATAATAGTATACCATATGTCAGAAGCATATATGTATACGTTTCCCCACAACCATAACTGATTTAAAGGAGAAGGTTGCAACATTGCATGCATAGGTTCTAGTTCTAGATTTAATCCCTTGTGAGAAATAAACTACTACACAATAGTAATATTTTCATTTTGCCTGCTAAAAAAATGGCAAAAGGAAATGAACTACTAAACTGCGAGCATCATTGGTCATATATAGGGCACAGACCTTTACTTTTGAAACATTGGTCAAACTTCTTTTAAGATGTTCCTCTAGTTTCTGCAGTTCTTGTAATGTCAATCCTTGCAGATCTTCCCCATTCATCTGCCTGTGTACGTTATAGATGTCTCGGTGATATAATTTTATACACTATATGCAACATATATATGAAAGTGATAGTTATGCGGAGTGCATGTGTATATACCTCAGTTCACGAGTCTTATCTTCTACTTTCTTGCGCAGAATGTTGTTGGAGTCACTCTCAATCTGAGCATAAATTTAAAAACAATCGTTAAAATTTGTGATTATTATGCAATTAATGTCGAAGACATGCAGTTAACATATAATATATTTTTTGTACTTTTCCATTTTCTTATTGCAGTCACGAGATAATTAGATCAATTTGCACATATGCACCACAACCAATTAATATACTTCCCAAGTCTGAAAAGAAACACAATTTATGCCACGACGACTAGAAAATTCACAAGTATATTTCTCCCCCACGTAAATTAGTATGTCATAAGACATAAACAGTTAATGCTTACAAAAAAAAAGACAAATTTTGTTAATATATGTATACTGAATATGAAAACTTTTATTAGCAGTTTCAACTAGAACTGCTAACAAAGGATTGATTGTGTTTTAAAAAAGTCCCTCCCCCAAAGTCTCCATTTTCTTGATGCTCTCCATTTCCAATCATCTATCCCTCTCTCTCTCTCTCCACCCTCATTCTCATTCTCAAGCAAATTGTCAACACTTTCAAGCTACCCCAATCTCATGCTCCACCTTAAAATAAGATTGTGAGTGCCTCTTGTACTCACAGCCAATTAACTGAAACTTTTTTGCTGTTCAAAAAACAAAAATATCGTGTTGAAGTTTGCTTTTGGAATTTATTATAGCTTCAACTTGTTAGTGACTTTGGAATCGTTGTCAAATTGGACCAATCACCAAAAATAATTTGAAGAGATAATAATCTTTTCAAAAGTAACATTTAGGAAGATGATAATTGTTGTTCCATCCGTTTCATGATAATTGCTGTATAAAAAAAATTATCTCAAAATAATTATTATTTTAACTTTTAATATAATATTAATTATTTTTTTTACTTATATTTCTTATAATATTAATAATATTAGTTTTTTCTGTCATTATTTCTCGTTGCATTTTTTTATTATATTTATCACTTTTTTTTTCTTCTTTTTTTTTCTTTTTATATATCTCTCTCTTCCATCTACTTAATTCACACAAAAAAGGAGTATAAGATCACCATTTTCCTAGGAAGATATATATGCAAATAACATGATTCCTCTAAATTTTAGGGACAACACAATTGCATTGACATTATGTTGTTTTACTGTTGGCTTTTAAAAGTGATAGGTTATCTTTTTCAGTGTGATATTTGTATTTAAAGAAAGCTAGGTTCCTATATAGAGTTCAGAACTTTCCAAGCAAAACATAGAGCAAAAGGAGATATTGAGCATCAATCACAAGAACACGTAGGTAATATAACCCAGGAAGATTGGAGATCGTTTCTAGATAAATGTGTCGATGAGAAAACTTAAAACTCAAGGTACAATTTTAATATTGGTGTATAGAAATCAAATGTAAAGATAACTTCATATTAGTGTACTAGTCCTTAATTAATTTGGATTCATAAAAAATGCAGCGAGCATATATATAGCTTTTTCTTAGTGTACGTATTAGCAGTTGCTTTGGATTGAATACCAAGGTCTTTAGGACGTTTTCTGTCTATATTCCCCTTATGCTTCCCCTTAATCTATTTTGGCTTATCAAATAGAAAAAAAAGTAAAGATCTAATTCCATCCCATTACAGGTGAACCATCAGTATTGAAAATGTAAAAAACCCCATTTTAGTTTCTCAAATTCACAAATGCAGACTGCATATTAGTCATTTTTAGAAACTAATGTGTCCCGTTTTAAAAAAAAAATAATACTGTTATGACTTGTGTAAGTGATTTTTCCAATGTAGACTTTTTATATCATCAAGACTAGATTAATTAATATGTCCTATGCTAAATTTATCTCGGATAAAATTGAGTATTCACTTCAAAGAAAATTCCAAATCTATTTATTAACTTTTGCCTACCTGTACATCTTGTTTTAGTGTTATAGAGACGTAAGAGTGAATGCTATGTAGAAACATGCAATATCTTTCACGCAATAATTGCAAGAGACACATCAATTTGCATATACTAGTGCATCGATGATGAGAAATTGATAAAACAAAGAGATTATGATGTGAAATCAATACACATGCAAGAAATGCTTCATAGATGACCTAGAACAGCCAGCAAATACTCTAGAGAAGAGCTGTTGTTTTGCAAAGAATTTGCTTATTTTTTTCGATCAAATGTTAATTAAATGCCAGGATATATTTATATATATCATCATTCAAGCAACAATAATAGCATGTTAAAGTTATTAAGCTAACCTGCAGCTCAATAGAGGGGCGATCCAATCTATGGATTGCTGAATAGCGATCGTGCCTTTCAATTACTTGATGCATGCTGAAAAGAGCAAACAGAATGTACCTAGGTTCAAATTATTCAAATTTTCTTCTGCTTTCTTTTGAATTAGTGATGCTCATAAAATTAAGAACTTCATATCATTGTATAGCTCATATTTAGGTGATCAAGAAGATTAATGTCAATAAGAACTTCATATATATTGCCTACAAAACCGTCGACCCTTGTATTAAAACCGGTCAATCAAATTTGATTTTTCTCGATTGAAGAAGATTATATAAGCATTCATTTTATCTTTTATTATGTTTCTAGCTACTTTCGCTGGAATGATAAATAAAATCATGAAAGTTTGAATCCTAATCAGTTGAAGAGAGTGAAATGTGATAAAAAAAAAAGGGGGGAATAATGACCATATATCATTGCTGTTATACGAAAAATAAATATAACAATGAATATTCCATTCTATTATCAAAGGTCACTCTATCAAACCAAATATGTTCTTACGGTTATATCAAGCCTAGCTAATGTGTTGCCTGTAGATAAAGATCCACGAAAAGCCTCAGAAGTGAAATGCTATAAAATATAAGTATTATTAAGTGTTAATGTCAGGTATTCTGCATAAAAAGCAAGTGTGTGATACAAATTGGAAAATATCATGCATGTTGCATGATTTGATGAAAGTAGTCGATCTTATAGCTAGAGTACTTAAAGGATTTCTCATTAATTACTTTCTTGGTCAAGCATTTCAGGAGAAATAGTCATGAAATCGAAAACACATTTGAAATATTTCTAATAAGACTACTCTTTAGACTTTGTTCATATTGATAGAAAGCTAATTTCTAAACGTACATTTTGCTTTGAAGTAAAAATGTTGAGAAATGCAAGCAAAATGCAGAATGGAGTTTCAACTTTTGCAGCATAAAGTTCCTTGCAGAAGTTTTACACATACTTATTGCTCCTAATGAACTAGCTAGTTTAAGAAAACAGAAAGTTGCACAAATATTAATTTACAACAGTGTATAGATATGGAGAATCCATTTTGACAAACTTTAACGTTTAGAGATAGTACTGTTGTAGTAAAGAGAGAGAAATTTGTTGGTACCACTACCAACACCAACAATTTAAATATAAAAAGAATTTGAAAATATAGAAAATCATAAATGAAAATAGTGTGGTATACATAGGCAATGAGTTCAGACAATCCATGACTCTCTCCTGAACTCCTGAGTCAGTCAGTCATTATTATTATATACATTGAATCAGTCTTTTCTCTTTCCCTCTTTAAAGGAGTTAAGGAAACACAAAGAAGCAAAATAATTAACACTTGAATAAAAAGACGTAGGCATCAGGTTATAAGTTTCCTTCCACAGAAGAAAATACAAAAAAAAGAAGAAGAAAGGAAGATATATATATATATATATATATATAGTGATGCTACAAAAAATGAAAATACCTTGAACTGGCATACTCAAAGAGCTTGCTAGTTGCAGAAAAGACTATGAGAGCTATGTCTGCATCACAAAGGGTTGACAACTCCTGAGCCTTCTTGAAAAGCCCTTTCCTTCTCTTGGAGAAAGTCACTTGCCTCGAACTGATGTTGTCGATTTTCTTGATCTGTATCCTCTTTCTAGTCATCTCCCTATGTCAAAAATCATCCAAACCATTACATCTAAGAAATTAAAGAAAGAAGGGCAATTTCTCCGGATAAACATAGACATCTCTCTCTCTCTCTCTCTCTCTCTCTCTCTCTATATATATATATATATATATATGATATGAAGTAAATCCAACAGATTTATCATAAAATAGAGAAAATTAACATCAATAATTCTTAACAACATGGATCAAGATGAAATCATGTACGACTAGGATGCTCCAGGAAGAAGGAATTAACTAGTGAGCAAATTAAGACCACTCCATAGCTTCTTAAACAAAATGAGATAATAAAAAAAAAAAACATAACCAATTATTTTCGTTGGTACCTCAAACTGCACTTACCCAGGAATCTAATTTGATTTAGTTAGAAGAAAAAAAAATTCACATATATGGAAAGTGGGAGGTACATAGAGAGAGAGAGAATAAAAAATAAAAATAAAAATAAAAATAAAAATAAAAAACAAACAAACCAGAGTTTATATTCCCGAAATAGCAAAAGAAATAGGTCTCTTGGACAAGAATTTGAGACCAACGAGTCCTTCTTGGGTACCAGAAAATGGAAAACTTGAAGATAAAGCAGTTGTTCTAAGACGAAAAAGCTGAAAACGGAACTTATAATAATAATAATAATAAGGGTAAGAACCCACCAATGCTTGGGCTTCCTGAAATGGGTGTTAGGAATGCACAACTCGCGAGTCCCAAACACGTTAATTAGTTGCCAGTTAGATAGATATATATTGGATGCAATTTGATGTGGGTGTGAGGTAGCACACTTATGCCTTTCATAGTCAAGTTGCTACCTCTGTACTGTAACTATTAAATTTCCCTCTTTATTCTCTTTTATATGCCACGTGTAACTTATATGAGCTGCCATTTTCTTGAGTGAATATGTTGAAATAGAGGTGAAATCTCACCAAGATTGAACATTATCAAGCGGACAAAATTCATAAACTTAACTTTAAGATTTTGTGATAAGGTCTTATATTAAGTTTAATTATGTGATTTCTTATAATTTATTTATATAAATTTTTCGGTTTAACGATTTGGATATAATTTTTCATGTTTTAGATATAATTTTAAAAAATTAAAAGTTATAATTTTCAAATGTTAAACATGATTATTTATTCTCAATTTGTTTTCTTGTATACAGTGAATTACAGTAATTTTGTGCAACTTGAGGTTATCTACCTCAATACAATTCAACAATAAAAACCATGGTTTACAATAATATTATTTAGTACAAGATCTTTCTTAATAATATCTTTATGCTCAGGAAAGCGATATGGTGCATATGATTTTGAACAGAAACAAGTTACCAGGTTGTGAGTCTAAAACATTTAATTTTCTATTTATCCCTATCAAATAGGTTTACAATATTATTTATATTCTATTTTTTACTTATTTATCTTAAACCAAACAACAAAATATACCATTTTATTTTTTATCTTATTTTGTCTTTTTTTACAAAATATCTCTCATCTATTTTTATTTATTTTATTTTTCTCTTCTAAATCAAACACAACATTAATATCCTTTTTAGTGTTCATCTTTTCTTTTTCATGATACTAAAAGTCACATTATTATTAATATATTGTGCTCGGGAAAATTAAAAGTAAATTATAATATTATTTTCCGAAAGTAGAATATTGCTTTATTTATTTGGTTTTTCTCTTTTTGGTTTCCCACAACCCTCGTTGATTGGTGTCCGTACAGGTAGCCATTTTGAGTCGAGGGCACGATAATGACAACTGATGTACCCTACCCTCGTAATACCTTTCTCACTCACCGTGCTCCCCTATGCTGGGTTTCATTCGTAGCAGACCCTATACCCACAAGTTTTTTATTCATTAATCAGAAATTATTATAAAATTTAATAAATTTAATTGCCGTTTGTAATAATATGCTGTTGAATAAAAATGTAAAATGTTTATATACTTTTACTTTGTTTTTTACTTAAAAATAAGAATGAGTTTATGTTTTAATAATTTAAGTACAGATTTTGACATTATATTGTACTTCACTTAAATTTTTTATGCATATATCAGGTTCACAGACGAAGAAGATCGAACGGATACAAAATCGCTTAAATAATTTATTTTAAGATCATTAGTGGCATGAACTCATGGGCAAGGATGGTTATCATAATATTATAATTGTGCGTTCTGATACGATGATACTCTTGCAGTATGAAGATTCATTATTTCATGTTTTTTTTATTTATAAAACTATCTATTAAGTATACATGAATTTTGAAATTTATAAAACTGTTTGATATTTTTATTGTTAATTATTTAGTCATTATACCGTGCACGATTATTTAAAAAAATATTAATATATAAATAACCAATACATGTAATAATAGTGTAAAAAAAAAAATACTATCATTCACTCAAACGGTTATGTAAATGATAAATTTATTAATTTTTTATAATAATAATTTTAAAAATTATACTAAAGATCATTTTTAATCTACTGATAAATTCATAATAAATTATATTTTATGCTAATATATATATATATATATATATATATATATATATATATCACGGTTAAAAGAATAAATAAAACATTCGCATATTAAGTTTAATTGCATCATTTTCCTATAATCATATTAATTAAAAATAATTAAATATATTCATCAATTATAATAAAATATAAATTATATTTTGCTATATGTAGATATTAAAAAGGATAAAAAAAAATCAAAAGTAGTAATTTAAAATATGACATTTTCATATAAAAAAATATAGACCACTCACCAACTCACTTCCACCAATTTACTAAAAATCTTAACTCAGCCTCTTCATAACAATAAACATTGAATTTAATAGGCATACATTGCTTCTCACAATCCTTTTATTCCCTTAAACACTTATTTGAGCGAAGGAGTGCTTGTAGGTACTCTACCACCATTGTGCTATGCCGGTTGATAGTTAGATTTGGCATAATATCCACCAAACAATATGCATATAAAGGATAATCCAATGACGTACAATCTTCAAGTTTATACATATTTTTTAGGTTAAAATATATTTGTGTTCCTTGATATATACTCTAGTTTTGTATTTATTTCCAGATAAATTTTCTTTTCATTTTTTCTCCATGAAATTTGAAATATTGCCACAAGTCCTTACTGTTAATTTCTATTCATTTGATGTTGATATGTTTATTAAGTTGACAGAGCATGTCATGTATGTTGCCATATGCATTGGAAGATGAGTTAGTGTTTTGTATTTACTCTTCATAGTTTCAGAAATTTTGCATTTGCTTCCTATAATTTTAGGGGGTTTGCATTTGTTTTCTATAATTTCAAGGGTTTTTGCATTTGCTCTTATAAATTCATCTTTTGAGCATATGTGACAACATATTTGAAATGATGATGTAATGATGAAACATCAACTTGTTGAACTCGTTAGCACCAAATTGATGAAAGCTAATAGTAGAGATTATAATAAAAAAATTTCAAATATCAAGGAAAAAAAACAAAAGAAAAAATTTATAAAAAACAAATACAAAATCCAAATATATATCATAGCAGGAACATATTTTATAGCCTATTTTTATATTGAAGGTTTTGGCTACTCGGTTAAGAAAAAGGTTCTTAATTAGGTATGTTATTTCATCTTGTTAAACAAATCTCTCGCTAAACTAGTACGTAGATTTTAAAGGGTGTGCTTTTTGGTTAGTTAGTGGGGTTATCCCCTATACTTACATACTGTACTTTAATCTAACTCAACTTCTTGGTATAGACCATATTTTGTTTGAGTTTGATAAAACTATTATAGGTTGTAATTAAAACTTTCGGTTGTAATATTTAACACTCAAACTTTCTTTGATTAAGCTTAAACAATTTTGCCCCAATTGCACCCAACTCTAATTCTATAACATTCTTCCTATTTCTTTTCGCTGCATTTCTACGTATCCAAATAAACAAAAGATCAAGAAAATAACGATATTTTTAACATGGGAGTTTTAAATTGAGATCATAATGAATTATTAATTTGTGGCCGTTAAAAATTGGTCGTAGTAGTTTTGTTTTTTAGTACGAGAAGTTATGAAATATGAAATTGTAGCATTATAACCGGTGCCTCAATTGAATACCCGTTTAACATGTGAACTTTTCTAATTCAACTCCTTATGTTTCCATTTTAATTTATTTCTTGGAAGTTTTAATGTAAACTTTCTAACTCTTCCCACCTAACTTATCCTTAATTTTATTCTGAAAAGCAAAGGCCCACCTTAGCAATCTATGACTGATATTTTACCCGTACGCGAGCCCTATTGCTATACACGCATCATGACTGAAACCCCTTTGTCCTTCAACTTACTCCTCCTGCCAAGTCTCGTAACTATATATTCACGAGAGTCAAGGTGTAAAACATAATAGTCTTATAATAGCAAGAATAGCTTATGACTAAAGAAATGTTTTTATAAAAAAAATCTAAAATAATTGGTTATTGGTCCGTACACAGACTAACATAATAAAGTTAGCAAATCAGTCGGCTAGAATTCAAAAAAAAAAAGTCAGCTGGAAAATTGTAGGGATTTTTCTTTTCTAATTCTTTTTGTCCAAAAACTAAACTAAGATATTAAAGAGTTTACAACTTTTGGACGTTAAAAAAGTTATAAGATTGAATTCATAATGAATAGAGAAGAGATTGTAAGCTCAAATTCTCCCATTAATATAAAAACTAACCATTAATATTTGTCTATTAAAAAAACTTACACACATTACCGAGCTATAGACTCCATTTGGTGCATTCTTCCTTTTTCTTAATTTTGCTGAAAACTTTGATCATAATATGAAATAAGAAGTGGCCAATTAAATACCCTTTTTGACAGATTAAGAATAAGAGTAAATAAACACAGGATCGGATAAATACGTGGTATACTGGGAATGGGGTTTCTTTCTGATAGTGATTCTACTAAATTGGTCTGTACGTAACAGAGGGAAGGTTTTTTATATATAGCTTAATTACTTGAATTAACAAAAGTGCAGGTGCTATATTATGAGGGTAGCTGAGTGGAGAGAGGAGATATTACATTATAGCTTGTGAGTTTGTTTATATATGTCTGTATGGATAGGATAGCCCTTGTACCCTATTTCCTCCCTCGTAATGAAATATTATTTTGCTGACAAAAAAAAGAGAGTAAATATACACATGGTAACTTGGTAAGGAAAATAGGTGAATATTAAATATTTCCTCCGAGACACCAACGTCATCCGCAAGCCTTCATTCCTGCCCTTTGCGACGACGCCCTCCTCCTTGTCAACGCCGTCTAGGGCCTCCACATCCAGACCCAGCCGTCCTCCGCTGCCAGAGGGAGAGAGAGCAAGAAAAGCGAGAGAGAGAAAGTAAGAATGAAAAGAACAAAAATGAAGGATCAACATGCTAGATAAGATAAGAGAGAAAGAAAAATCTTAACCAAGATGGTCATTCAAAAACCGTCTTCGTTATTAACGAACTTAATTACAATTCTGTCACTCTCTTTGAAAACAATTTTTATTAACCGTCATGGTTGACACGTAATAATAAATAGCTTTTATAGTAGTGTTGTATGCATGTTAGCATTAGAGTAATGCAAACATGTACCGTCTTAAATAAAGACATTATGTTGGATCATTATGTGTTTCTAATTATGTTCATATTAAGGAAAAGTCTAATTTGTGATACATGAAAAAGATTATGTTGATTAAGTGATGTAAAACTAGCATGGCTCGATTCATAGTTATTCTTAATTATGAAATTATGATATGTTCAATGTATGAAATGATTTAGTCATTTTATTTTGCATTATGTAAGTTTAATTGATTTATTTATTCACTCATGATATTAGGTAATGTCACATGAGCCAAGTGAGAGAATGTAAAATTTAATGTTTTATGTGAGAGATATGTAACTTATTAAGAACTAATAAATAAATAATTAATTATTATAGACTAAGTTGTTAATGTGTTGTGAGCTTAAGTGAAACAATTTCTAAAGACAACGATTAGTAGTTATAAAGAGATCAATACTTATTAACATATTAACATGAAATAAGGTTTCTTTCTTGATATTAGATATATGTTATTGTGTGCACAAATTAAGTCAATTTGTCTCCAACCCTTGTACAAACCGCATGCATGCTGCTAACATGTTACTTCGATATCTTAAAAACACTGCTGGTCAAGGTATTCTATTTAGAGCCAACTCAGACGCAAAGTTACATGCATATGTGGATGCAGATTAAGGATCATGTCCTGAAAGTAGAAGATCAACCACTGGCTTCTATATCTTCTTAGGAAATTCCTTGGTTTCCTAAAAAGTCAAAAGACAAAAGACAGTGAGTAGGTCCTCAATAGAAGCAGAATCCAGGTCCTTGGCTTCTGTCTCTAGTGAAATTACACGGATTTGAAATTTACTCACTGATTTCAATGTCAGAATTCCCTTTGTTGTTGCCTACTGTGATAACCAAGCAACAATCCATATTGCTTCCAACCCCACTTTTTATGAGAGGACCAAACAATTAGAGATTGATCTACATTTTGTCAGGAAAAAGGTTTCTCAAGGAGGTTGAAGCTCATGCATGTAAGAAAGTACCACCAACTTGCAGATATTTTTACCAAAGTCTTACCCCGAAATACCTTTTTTAGTATCATTGCCAAGCTGAGTATTGATAACATCTTCCTCCCATCTTGAAGGGGGGGGGGGGGGGGTATTGGATCAAGGCATCTCCTGCTACTTCTGCTATTTTGCATATGCTGCCATTCTGGGTTTAACTACTTCCTGTTATTCTGTTATAATTCTATTTTTATTGTGTTTAATTATTTTCCTCCTCTTTCTCCTCATATATGTATATAGTTGATAACTAGATGATATACAACTTTATAATTTTTGTCCTGCAAGTTAATCAGTATACTGATTTTGAGTTTCCTCAACATTCTCTGTTTCCTTCTTACATTTCCATTCCAAGTTATTGCAAGCTAATAACTTCAATACATAGTGGCATCCCATGCATACTCTATGTATTTACTGAAACCAGATAGTAAACCAGCACACGGGTGAAACTATTGTCAGCAAATATTGTGCGTCCAACATGATCTACAATGATTTTCAAATCCTTTGCTAAGAGGTGGAAGGAATTGATGTCCTTGTGCCACCACTTAATAAAAGCACAAACATAACCTTGTTTACTATGCAATAATGTGCTTGTATTAGAGTCTCTACCACTGAAACCTCCATGCACGCGCTTATCCTAAAAAATAGGTAACATCTTACTCCTATGATTGACCAACTTTAGTTTCTTGGGCTTCATTCTTTCCACAACTGTGGGGAAATACAGTTCTCATAGGACCTTAAGACCTCTTGTATAAAAGGCCATAACAGCACGTGACTTAACAATAAGTTTGTATCTCAAAAGCAATAACTGACTCCTGCGATGCATTCTCAGTGAACATCATTGCCTCTTGTTCTTGTCGCATCGTTGCTGCTCTTTAATTATGTGCACTAAAGTAAATGGTGTAGCTTGCTTGGTTTTGAATGTACCTACCACGTCTTCGCTAGAACAAACCTTGCTTTTGTGTCTAACATATCGAGTACATAAGGGCATAATGTGCCTGGAATAGTAAAAGACAATAAGAAAAATTTAATAAACAAGAAACTTGTTTGATAAAAATGATGTTTTGATACACAAGAATTTGCATGTAAAGATGAAAAAGAATTTAATTTTGAAAAAATTAAACTTTTAATACACAATGAAAAGTTATTTTTGTTGCGTATTACACCTAAATACATAACAACAAAAACAAGTTTTCGTTGCATCGTGTAAAAAAAATTAAAGTTCCTCAAACTTGCTATGGAGCTTAAGAACAATTGAAATCGAGCTAGAACCTATAGCGAGGGTGTAAAAATGAGAGCAAATGAGAGGGAGTATAAGGGAAAGGGATAAGGGGTAGGGGGAATTTTCGAAGAAGAGGGGAGGTAGGGGAAAGGGTGGGATATTTTGGTCTTTTTAAAAACTAAAAGAAAAAAAAGAGTGAGAAGAGATAAATGGAGAGGGTGAGAATATAAATGCCGAAGGAAATGTCATTTTTTTTCCTATTCATCTACAAAAGAAAATTTGAAGGCCAATGTCAACTACACCTCCTCTAATTTGTAAATGTACCTCCCTTTTCCCTTTCTTCAATATTTTTTTCCTCATTGCCCTTCTTATTTATTCCCAATTTCAAATTATTTTCCCTGTTTTTCGAAAACAAGCTCATTTTGTTTTTTTTCCTGCAATTTACCTTCCTCCTCCACGACCACGAGTAGGAAAATATGAAGCGCATTCAATTTCATAAGCTCGAGTGACTTTGTTGTTGCCTTATATGATGCTCCACATATTTGAGCCTAGAACTTTCAATTTTAACCCCAAAACAATCCTCTTCTCCCAAACTCTTAGTTGTAACTCTAATTTCCCTTGACTATGGTATTTTGCCTGTACCGTTGCTCCACCTTCAATCCCAGAAAAACAATTAAATTAGAAGTCAACAAAATAATGCCACTACAAAATAAAACTACACTTACAGGATATAATATAATATAGACCTCATTTAATTTCATCAGTTCGGGTGAATTTGTTACCGGCGACTGTGTTTGTTTACTTGTTTAAGCCGAATCATGGAGACATTTCTCCTTGTCTCTTGATTGTGATTGGCGGAGGAAGAAGGTGATCAGTGGCGAAGTTGTAAAAGTGGGGGTGAATGGTAGTGCCACGGAAAAGGGGACGAGTGGTGGAGAAAAGGGGGTGAACAAAAAATTATTTCCACCAACCAATGAGAATAAATTAGAATCGTATTTAAGAAAAATATTGTAAAAAAAAAAGGGAAAAGGAATGTATATTTGTCAAATAGGGAGGTATAATTATCATTTGCTAATTTGAAAGTTCGTTGGAGACAATGAAATCAAACATTTCTTGGACGAAGAAGGCCCAAAACTTGATTTCACTGAGAGAAATTACTATATGCAGTTCCATTAAATGCTAAGTACACTCACCTTTTCATACTTTTGTTACTTGTTTTCCTAAATACCCTTTTCCATTTACAATGTCAAACACACCATCACGCGCGACCAACATCATTGATAGTGTCACATGATTCAAAACTCCATCAATGTTGTGCATAATCTTGGTGGTAAAACCTTGCATAGGTTGCATCATAGAGTTATCCACATCAAATTTCTACACAACATTCATTAATTCAGCCACATTGATATGCTGAACCAGAATCATGATAAATTTGCTTCCATCCTCCTAAATAGAATCACTAACATCTGAATCAATGACGCTTTTCCCGTTGTCTAATCCACCACATTCTTGCAACCTAGGTATATTTCATAACAAGTTCTCACAATCAAGAGCAAGCAATCACCATGAATTTGCAACAAAACCAAGGTTACTATGGACATGCCTTTTGCTTGCATTTCCTTGTAATACTTTAGGAATTGAGTTTTCACAAGAGTTACATATATTTTGGAATCAATTTCTGTACACTTACTCATTTGCAACTTCAGCCAATTAAAGGGTAGTTGGGGGGAAAATATGAAAGGGTAGTGTACTTAGTAATTAGTGGGAATGCATATATAGGAATTTCCTTCACCGAGTTATAATTCGTAAAATTAGTTTTGTCGGTTTTGGCATATTTGAGCCCGTTTCAAAGTTATGTGGACTGCAGGCCCTAAATGGGTGTTGAATACCCTGTTTACTCCGCAGCGTAAGTCCATAATCTTGACATGTTTCCCAAGTATTTTCCTTTAAATCTATATTTTCTTTTATGATTCTAATGGAGATGATTCCTTAAATAATTAATTCCGTAAGCGTGAATTCATAAGCACCAACTTTTAGGTTTCATAAATCAGGGTAATTTTATTAATTCTTAACTGTGATAACAAGTTTTTTTTTTTAGGAATCTTCTTATAAAACAAATAGATAAGAAACAAAATATGAAGAAATTAAAGACCCTAACTCAATTAGTTAAATAATATGTGTGAATTATTATAAGTTTGAAAAGTAATTCTAGTGAGAGACCTATTTAGCTGTTAATGTTTTTATGTAAGATAAATGTTAGAGATATACTCTTTAATATATTTTTTTAATTAGTTATTAAAAATTATAAAATTTGATGAGAGAATAATTTAAATATGAAACATGATCCATCAAATTTTATATTTTCAATAAATTTTATGAGGAGAGAGAATATATAGAGTATGTGTTCCTGATCCTGTTTGGCACTCACTTACAGGCCAAAAATCCAGACACAGAGATACAGTAGCTAGAGAAATGGAAGAGTGGAGCGAGCATCCTAAACTATCATTGAGTGAAGGGAAAAGAGTAAATAATTAAATAAATAAAAAACATTAGCCTTGTCTCAGCACAAACGTGAAAGAGCATGAAATGTGATTTCAATTACTACAACCATGTCAGCGGCACTCTCCCGAGAGATTATTCATATGACGAAACTGCCATCGCTCCCCACAACGTCAATCCCTAACTAACTACCAACACCCGTTTCGTTTCGAAGACCTGCAACCACTATGGTCGGCGGCGGTGGGAACCGACCGGAGGCGGAGCGGTGGCTCTACACCGCCAACAAGCTCCTGAGCGCGCGTGACCTGCACGGCGCGCGCTCCTTCGCGATCCGCGCGCGTGAGTCGGACCCGACCTACGAGGCCTCGGAGCACCTCCTGACGGTGATCGACACGCTCCTCGCCGGCGAGTCGCGGATCAACGACCACCACCGCGATTGGTACGGGATCCTCCAAATCCTCCGCTACACCACCAACATGGACCACATCGCCGCCCAGTATCGCCGCCTCGCGCTCCTCCTTGACCCTCACCGCAACATGTTCGCCTTCGCCAGCCACGCCTTTTCCCTCGTCAACGATGCCTGGTCCGTGCTCTCCATTCCCGCCAAGAAAGCCATGTACGACAGCGAGCTCCGCTTGCTCACCGCTCCGGCGCCGCAACATTATTCTCTTCCCCCGCAGCCTCAACCCACGCCGAGGCGGAACCCTAGATCCAGGGATAATTCGGCCAAGTTAAATCCTAATCCCACCCCGAACCGTGCCGAGTCGACTCGGACCGTGGAAACTGACACGGGAACGAGTTTCTGGACCTCGTGTCCTTATTGTTATGTTCTGTATGAATATCCGAAGGTTTATGAAGAGTGTACCTTACGGTGCCAGAGTTGTCGGAGGGGGTTTCATGCGGTGGTGATACGGTCGCCGCCACCGTTGAGTGGGAAAGACGGTTCTTATTGTAGTTGGGGGTTTTTCCCATTAGGGTTTTCTGGGAATTCAAAGGATGTGAATGGGCATGCCTCGAATTGGAACCCGTTTTCGCCTTTGTTTCCTTGTCCCTTGAAGGGGTCGTCCTATAGGAGGCCTCAGAGGAATTGGGCTTACTATGACGACGAGGCTGCGGCGGCGTTTATCGAGTTGTCGGACCCAAGCGACGACGATTCCGGTGACGGGGACTGGAGGGGTGGGAAGAATAGGGGGAGGAAGAGGACTAGAGGGAAGAAAAATTCTGGTGATGGTAGGAGGGAAACTGTGAAGAGACCTAGGAGGGGTGCTCCTGTAGGAAATGAGAATTTGGGTTCTGGTGATGCTGCTACTGGTGCTAGTGCAGATGCTAATGTTGCCTCTGCTGTGCCGGCTGGTGCGAGGGGGGAGTCTAGTAAGAAGGCTGCGTTGGGTGGTTCGAGGAGGCGGGGTGCTGGGAACTTGGGGAAGTTGGATTTGAATGTGGAGTTCAGCAATGAGGTGGAGGAGCCTTCCCGTGGAGTGCGCGACCGCGAAGGGAATGCTGCTGGACATGCTGAGGATAATATTGAAGGGATTGGTTTTTTTGAAGGCCTTGACGAGTTCCTCAGTAGCTTGCCCATTCTCAATGTTGTGGCAGATGATAAGGTTAAGGGTCATTAGTCTTGTAGATGCTTTTTTTTTTTTTTTTCTTTCCTGGTTGTTGTAGAATTTAGATGTTGTTACTTTTATGTTTGTACTCGATGCACAAAATGATGCTGAGCTATAGTGAATTCTTGTCACTGTTAAATTATATAATAATTTGCGGCAATAATCTCCTTACTTTGGTTTTGAACTATTTGAGGAGGATTACTTCGTTCTGTGTAGATTGTGGTTGTATAATTGAGGAAGGAATATATATTGCCGATGGATGTTTTGATCATGTCTCACAAGCTGATTAATAAAGCATGGGAGAGCTTGCTTTGGACTTTCGGTTAGTCCTTAAACTCCAGACTGTATGTATGACAATCCAGATGCATAAACATAGGTATTATCTGTTGGTGCCCTGACCATTTTTTAGCAATTATGTATAGAAAACATTTCTTTAATGCATTTTAACTGTTGATTTTTTGTTTGTTTTGGTTTTAGTGCTATTGTTTACTTCTGCGTGTTGTGTGGCTTTGCTCTCTAGTTTTGTAGTGAACATTATTTTCAGATGGATATGTTACCACTCGTACCATAGAATCCATCCTTGTCAGTTGCTTATTTTAGTTTTACATGTTCAAATGTTGCGAGAATGAAATATGTTGAAAGAAGCTCAAGAAACATTTATCTGGAGTTTAAGTTGAGTTCACCCTGTGTTATGTTGCATTGCATAAGTTCAGTTCACCCTGGAGTTTTAAGTTTGTAGTGTGTTTGATCCAGGCTTAAAAACATCATCAAGTGTTAACTACTCATGTAGTTTAATGTCACTCATGATTTAAAAAGAGAAACATGTTTTAGTATGGTTTGTCTACCTGACTCGGCATTATTAAAGTTCTAACTAACTGGAATGTGCCCAAGCCCAATATGGCATTTGGTATTTTCATATACTTGTGAATTGTTGAGTTTCTACTAGCAAATCTCACATTTTCAAATTGTAGGTAGACGATCCTCCTCTACTCTGCATCTATTGCCTTTAGAAGTATTCTGCACTGCAAAACTTCTACTGGTGGTTCTGGATCTTGATAAAGCATCTTGCCAGGTGCTAATAGACATTCTATTTAGAGTTCTTTTATTTATCTGAATTGTAAATCTGATCAGCATAAGTTACACTTTCTTTCACCATTTCAGACATAAGGAGTTCTCTACAATATAAATAGTCATGAACAGGATAAGAGGGGAAGCTTAATGAATTTTGAAAGAATGGTTTTCCTTTATTTGCTTGTTTTATTGATTTGTCTACATTTTCCCTGTAGTTGGGATGTGATAACTATATTTGCTCAGAAGGCTCGTTTATTTTTTCCTCAAATGTATTCTACTATTAGAATTTTTGCATTTTCAGAATTTCGGTTCTGTATGCGGCGATTTCTAGTTCTAAATTTAATAAGTCCAAGCAAAGTATATATAATTGGATAGCAGAAACGTAGGGTGTGTTTGCATAGGAATTGCGTCCAACGCAACCTGCTTTCAGGCCAAAGCTTCCACACACCCTTCGTTTCTAGAATAGTGGACTTATTTTAATATGTCGAGATATATAGCATATGTTTTTACAATTTGTATTTAGTTTTTATTAAGCAAAAAATTACTCGAGTAAAACAGAAAAGTGCATTCCTCTCTATATAATAGTAGTACTGGTGCTTGAAGGTGGTGAAAAAAGATGGAAATGGGAGATTTGGAATATTAATTGGTGGGGTATTAGGAAGAATGGCTGTGGCGGAGTTGTTGGGAATGCAGATATAGAGGGAAAAATGCAGTGTCCATGCTTGAGAATGAAATAGCAATGAACAAAACCAAAATGATGCAACTGTGAGAGGAGTGAGAGGCCATGCCTGCTTCAATTGTAACTTCAATTTCAATTTTCTGTAGAGGAATTAAGTGTGCATATTCCGATTACGAGTGGCTGGCCTTTTATAGACAATGACGACTCATGAGTGAGACCCTTTTGCCAATATTTCTTCTTCTATGTGGACGGACCTTCATTAATTACACAGTGGGGTCTAGTTCGGTTAATTAATCAAGATAATTAAGTTATTACATCTCTTATTTCGGATAAAAAAAAGTTTCTTCGTTGATTAAAAAGCATAATTTTGGCACAGGTTTGGTTATTAGTTATTTTTACCAAGTGTCAAAAGTAGGACTCGACCAGGTTTGGTTATTAGTTATTAGATATTCTTTCTAAACTCACATATAAACAAAAATAATTCATTTTATACTAATTAAAAAAATTACTTTGTATCATTTAATTTTCATAATCTTAAGTAAAAAAATAAGATTATTTTTTAAATAATTTTCCTTAAAACTTGTTATTATAAATAAAAATAAGTCATTGAAATATAATTAGAATTAAAGGAAGAATATCTTAAAAATGAAAATATTAAATGTGATAAAATTAATTAAATTTACTTGTATTTAAATTTAACATGTCAGATCACTTTTTTAATATATATAGAGAGGAGGTCTTCCTCCACTATCAGGTTTTTTTTTTAAAAAATTCATTTATTTTGGTGTGAATGACGGACATACTTATATTTCTTAATTTCAATAAGATTTCTTACCAGTGTTGTTTTTAATAATCAAGTTATTAATAACCCAACTAAATCAAGAAATAACTCCTCACGTGCTAAATTATGGAAGGACCCCTTTAATATATAAGGAAGTATTATTGTTGTCTATTACGTGTTTGGCAATCCAACATTGCCCGTGGTGGCTGAAAATTAGGCCACCCTACACTAAGTCACCCAAAGTCACGTACATAGCTTGCGCCAAAGATTTGATGCTCGTACATTCAACAAATAAATAACAGTTAAATCTACAAAGAAAGCAAACATAAAACTTATGGAGAAAATTTTAGGCCAAGGTATAATCTCGATAATCGTTCATTAAAAAATGTGTTTTTCCTAAAACAAAGGGTAAAATATATATTTTTTATCCTTATTTTTTTTTTCATTTTCAGTCCTTTATAATTGTTTTTTATACTTTTTTTAGTCATTCATGAATTATTTTATTTTGTTTTTAATTTTTAATATTAATTTTAACTATTAAGTAATCACATGACAAATAAATTTCTCAACTTTTTTTGTTAAGTTTATAACAACTTTTAAGTACTGCACCTTTTCTGGCAGACCAAATTTGTTAGAAATGTTATAAAATAAAAAAATTTCAAACACACTAAATTTTTTGAAACCACTAGAAATGTTATAAAAATAAACATTTCTAGCGGTCCAAGACTGTCAAAAAATTTGTAGCGGTTAAACATCACCGGCAACTTAAACAGAAAAAATTCATACGCAATTTATGCTTGTCACGCCATTATATAACTATTAAAATTAACGTTAGGATCGACTAAAAATAAAATGAAATAATTTATGAGGAACAAAATAAATAAAAAAATTATTAAGTGCTGAAAACAGAAATCAAGATAAAACTGCAGAAGTGCAAAGAAAATATATGGAAGATTGAAAAAAAAATAGCATATAATTGTGTATATATATCACTTATATATTGAAAGCAGGAAACGACATCCATGCAGCTGGAAAGCAGAACTAAATCGAAAGTGGTGGAACTGGTGGCATAGGTGGTACTCGTACTTGCAGTTATAGTCGCTAATGATGACCTATGCATGTTGTTGTGTCATGTTCTGCATCTCATTCTTCAACTTCTCTTCTAACATTTTCTTTCACATATTGTCTAAAATAAATCAACTTTCACTTCAGTATTTCACATAAGAAAAAGTCTCATAATGCCTAACATTTCTCTAAATATTATCTCATTATTCTTAATAGAACATGAACATAACAAAATTACTAGCCATAATACAAATTAGATTTTACTAAATCAAGATAACAAATCAGATTGTAACAAATCAAGATAACACACCTTTATCATAATCTTTAATAATTAATCAAGATAACAAATGAAACAAATCAGATTGTACCAAATCAAGATAACAAATCTCAGATTTAAGGAATGAAAACAAAACTTAGTGTGGGGTGTGGCTTGTGGCTTAATTGCCAGCCGCCACGGGCAATGTTGGATTGCCAAACACGTACGTAGTAGAAAATAATAATATCTAATAACTTCGTCGAATTGTTCAATAGAGAGAGACAAGTTGATGTCCTACTTTTGACACTGTTGGTAATAACTAATAACCAAACCTGTGCCAAAATTATGCTTTTTAATTAATGAATGGACCTTTTTTTATTCATAAAAATCAAAGACAAATATAATTTAGACATCTTGCTCAATCAAACTGAACTAGATCTATCACTCGTAACTAACGAAAGGTCCTTCCACACATAAGAAGAAATAGTGGCAAAAGGACCACTCAGTTGTCATTGTCTATAAAAGGCCAGCCACTGCTAGTGTTTGGAATATGCACACTTAATTCCTCAGGATATCTACACTACTACTGCATCTAACTGAAATCAAAGTTTCAATTAACTGAAGCAGACATGGCCTCTCAGAGTTGCATCATTTTGGCTTTGTTCATCGCTATTTTTTCCTTCTCAAGCATGGACACAGCATTTGCAGCACGCCATCTCTTGCAGAATATTCCAGGGCTACCAGATTTCTCTACACCCCCCACCTTGCCACCTTTAACAATCCCAAATGTACTATGCAATGGATCCATATTCACATTCTTACCCATCTTATGTCCACCATCTTCAAGCACCAGTACTACTATCCCTTAAGGCTTCACTTGGAGTTTGATACATAATTTATGCACTAATCTCTACGTACTCGATCTGCATTTCGGTTCAATTCTCATTGCATGCCTTCCTCGATCTCGTTACATGTTTAATAAGTGATATAGATAACACTATATACACATGGATTATGCTACTTACATGCTGCATGTTTATTTTCTGTTGGTGATGTTTTCTTTCTCTTTTTCTTTTCAATGTTGTATTTCTTCTTCGCATTTGAGTACGTGTGTATTCCTGTTGCACCTCTGCATTACTTCATGTACCTGGAGACCCGTTGCAATAGTATATGACTAATCTTTCTTTATTTCTCTCTTTTCCACAAAATACACAATTAATATCGCGAATGTTTAACATTGTAATACTTTGTAAGTTGCAATGAGCTATATTAGTGGCGTGAACAAATTAAACAAAAATTGTAGTGTATTTTATTTCATCAAATAATTTCTTCATAACAAAACAAGAACGAGAACAGAGAATGGGAGATATATGATGTATAGAACAATATTTATGCTGTCAAAACAAAAAAAAAGAACAATAATTATATGCATTGTCATTAAAATCTGATAAGATAGGAAGTTTTAAAAACTTAGTTCACTTTATCGTAACTTTAAATGTAATGATTGGATTAAGCAAAATATATTTTTGTAAAACGTCATTAATTAAGAATATAATTTTGCAAATTAAGTTTGACACTGAATCGATCCTAAATAGGATGTTTTTTTATTAGACTAGTCAATAAAATTTGGCAAAAATACATTGTTTTTAGTGCAGCATATATTTTTTTTCCTGAAAAATTTATGAATTTTACATTTGGTCCTTAAAATATTTTTTTTATCCTTTGATCTCTGAAAAAAAAATTATTTAATATTTGGTTCCTACCGTGACATTGGACCTATTAGCTTGAGATGTGATCACAGGGAAAACATATAGATGTGAAAAAATTCCAGGGACAAAAAAATCTAAAAATATTTCAGGTATCACTTAATAAAGTTAACGTAATAACAAGGATGAAATAAAAAAAATATTAGAGATCAAATATAAAATTTGTAAATTTCTTAAGGATAAAAACATATTAAAACCATAAAATTTGGGCCTTGAAAAGGTTATGTTAATTAAGTTCTAGAAAATCAATAAAAGGATCCAAGTTGTAAACTATCCTTTACATTTAAACGAAAGAAAAATGTTTTTTTTTTTACAACTTTAAATTATCTATAACTTGAGAGAAAAAGATAAATAATTAATTTGATTGATGATATAAGAAAAGAAAAATAGAAAGAAAAGATAATTATTAATTGGATGTTTACAATTTTTTGTTGTGAAAATATCTCTAAACAAAAACCGACCAAAACGGCAATTTGGGCCTTGAAGAACAAGCATAACCGGTGTCTGGTGACTTAGTTATACGATGGTCTTAATCTAGAAACTTATAGTTATGTCTCGAAGAATACCAGAATGACACTGTTATGCCAATATTTTTTATATATAAATTTTCAAGATATTCGAATATTTTATATTTAATTAATATTTTCTACTATGTAATAAGAAAATTAATGAGTGTAATAAGAATAAGAATATGTAACAGTCTCAACATGACCTGTCAGTAACTTAATATTTTTTACTAAAAAATAAAAATGCAAAGAGAAAAAACATGCAAAAGAAAGTTAAATAAAGAGAAATAGAAAAGAGAAGTTTCTTTAAAAACAATTAAATTTATAAAATAACCAAAACTCACTTGGAAATGACAATAACATAAAAGTAATAATAAAGTTGTGTCGTGTGTGTGAAATGCGTTCGAAAAAGTGGCAACAGAAGCTTTTCATATGGATATGAGAAGGAGAAACAACAAAAGAGTGGGTCGGACTTACAGCAAATGATGACACGTGACGGAAAAATTGGATAGTGACATGTGGATTAATAATTGGAGACTTGCTCATGTAATAATTTTTTTAAGATGAAGTAATAATTTTTTTCCACTACAATTTAAATTATTTTTTTATTCAATTTTAAATTATTTATATATTCACATTAATTGCAATACAAATATAAACAGATGTAAGCATAATTTTTTTTTACCATGTTTTCGTTTTAAATATATATTTATTTTTTTAAAAAAATCTAATAATTAACTTTAATTATTTATTATAACCATTGCATTAAAAAATGAAAGTTTGGGATGTGAGTAACTTCTTAAAGTTATGAGTAACTTAATCTTTTCTCATAAACATAAATGAGTTATTCACAAGTTTTTATTGTTAAATTTGTAAGATTTAAACTTAGTTGTCTTAAATGAAGTTTAAACTTAAGTTTGTTTATTGAATCAAACAAAAAAAATTGATTCAACATTTAACAAGTCAAATATAAATAATAGTCCATAAATAACTTAGTCCATTTATACTTTACCTTCCTATAACATAAGATTTTGTTTAATCAAGAAAAGATAATCTAACAAGAAGAAATCACAAAACGGTCTCTTTCATTTAATTTTCTGTAAAAGGCCAATCTCTAGTGTTTGGAATATGCACATTTAATTTTCCTTTTTACTTGAGAATATCTAGACATGAGGGTTTTAATGTGGGAACCTATCGTTTCTTCTTTTTGGAGGCAGCTTAGCAATTGGAAGGGATGGTATCTTTTTTTAGCATGGAGGATTTCCTTGATAAACTCTGTGTTATCGAGTCTTCCTCTTTATTTATTTGTTCTCTTTTTATAGGTCTCCCTAGTGCATTATAGTCATGCTAGTGAGCATTCAAAAACATTTTGTGTAGTTCGGTGTGTCAAACTTAGATAAGATATGCTGAGTGGATTGAGATTTAGTGTGCAAGAATAAGGTGGATGGGGGGTTAGGGGTGAAGAACTTAACATCTTTCAATGCTAGTTTGCTAGCTAAGTGGCGGTGGATATTTCTAGTGGAGAAGGATGCTATGTGGAGTGGTTTGCGTGCTCATAGGTATGGCCACTTGGATCGGCTTGGGGAGTGTCAAGCTTGGTCTAGGTCGGCTTGGAGAAATTACCCTACTGTAGTGAATTTCTCCTTCCGATCGTTTTGGAAGTGTGATGTTTCGTCCAAGGTCTTGACTTTTTCTTGAAGGCTGATCCTAGACAAGCTACCTACTCGTGTAGCTCTAGTAAGGAGGGGGATTATGGTGGAGGATGGTGGGTGTGTTTTTTGCGGGGTTGATAAGGAGGATTCACAACACTTGTTTTTGGGGTGCACCTTCTCATTTTTGGATTTGGTGTTAGATCTATCATTGGTGGGGTATCTTTTGTGCAACATTGAAAGGTTCCAATATTTCATTTCATGCAACATGGTTTATTTTTTTAGGGATAAGAGGATGCATAGAGCTCACTATCTCATCTGGTCTGTGGTTTGTTGGAGTCTTTGGTTTAACAGGAACTGTATTATTTTTCATGAAAAGTTAGCAAATGCACAGTTGATTTTGTGACAGATTCAACATTTGTCTTGGTCGTAGCTTCTCTATATGGGTCATGGGATGTTGACTTGTTCCTTGGTTAATTGATGTTTGTAAACATTTGTTATTTTAGGTTGATTGTATTTTTGTTTTCCGTTCTATTTTTTGTGTTTCTATGTTGATGTATTCTTTTTGAAAATAACACTTCGTGACACCTATTATTAACATATAAGTCTCATTTTGCCTTTCAAAAAAAAAAACTTAAATATTTATTTAAAAAGATATTTAAGTTCTCTAAAAGTTAATTTTAACTTATAAGATAATTTTAATTTAATTTACATTTTTTTTTCTTCTTTTATTTATCAAAAGCATCGTCTTAATATGGCCTATGTTTAAAGATGCATAGATGTACATAACATATAATAACTCTGCCAATTAATATACAAATAAGAATAATGCTTCAATAATTTTATCTACACATTAATGCTTCATTTTATTGCTAAACATTACTGTTGGACAAAAATAACCAAGGCATTGTTATGAATTAAAATACTAAAAAATATACAAATTTAACTTTCTTTAATAAACAGTGCATTAAAGGAAGACATATTATCGGCAACAGAGAGGTGAAATGAATCAGATAACCAACGCACAGATATTCCCTCGTTTCCAACTCCAACTCTTCCAAGCTTCCAAATCCTGAAATAAATAAATAAATAAGCACAATCATTTTATCTCATTCTACTTTGTAACATACAAAACAGCAAGAGTTGGTCGTCACCCTAGCTACACTTCAAGTCTTCGATGTTATGGAACTATAATAGCCAACCAATAGAACTCTTGCCACATAAAGTACTTATTTTCAAACAAAGGACGTTGAACTAACTAAAGATTGCAAAAGCTCTAGTGGTTCTCCAAACAATCCATAGCACCTTCCAAACTAACTAAACATTGCAAAAAGCTCTAGTAGTGGTTCTCCAAATTATAGCCCCTTTCAAACCTCTCTTGCTCTATATAAGACCAAGCACTTAACCTTCTCTTCTCATACATTCCCAAAGCAAAGTTTCTCCCTAAAAAACGAAAGCCTTCTCAATTCTTGCAAGTTGCAACCCATCAACCATGGCCTCAAGCAAACCCTTCATCACTGCTTTCCTTCTTCTTGTGACCTTCTCAAGCATGAGTTTGAGCCTAGCATCATCTCGTCACCTCTTGCAAACAACCACAACGCCAAATTTGCCTGGCACTCCCACTTTGCCTAACCCAACAACACTGCCACCTTTGCCTTCAAACCCTACACTGCCTCAGGGCAATGTTCCCCCTTTGCCCACTATGCCAACTCTTCCATCACTTCCTTCCATTTTCCCAACACTCCCTTCCCTCAATCTCCCTCCATTGCCAGCCTCTTCATTCCCCAAAATGCCCTCAATCCCAACCAATATCCCCTCCTTCCCTTTCTTCTCCCCACCACCTTCAACCTCTATCCCTTGAACCATGTTCACTAGTTGCATTATTATTATGTGCTTAATTAGCATAAATTGCATGCAATTGACATTGCAGCATTTCATTACTCTATGTGAGAGAACTATGTTAGGTTATGATTGTATCTTTCTTGTTTAGTGTTTTTTTATCTTCTTGTATTCAAGAGTTTGGCGCTAATATTGCTTGTACCTTTTTTTATATTATGGTCTATTTATATATATATGGATGTTGAGTTACACATTTAGTTACAATTATGATTATGATGTCTTCTTTCTCCTGTTGAACTCTTATATACATCTAGTTCATATGTTTGAGCCTTCGGGTTCTCAACTTTGCCTTGGCTCAACTACTAATGGTGTTGAGGTCTCAGCTTAATAATTAGTTCACTAAAGAAAAGTTGCGTGGCAAATTTTTAACTAATTAGTAAAGAAAAGAAGTAATATTGATATTCAAAACGAGCAATTTTGATTCTAATCATCGAATATGGTATTTCATCATGTGCAATATTTCAGCAGTTCCACTGCCATTTCTCTAAACACTTACCCCAACTCAAAAGTAAAAAGCAGGAAAAAAATCGTTAAGGAAATTAAATAACATAAGTATATTTAACGAGCTAATACAGTTACATAATTTTTTCTTACAATCTACACGATATACATAAATTAAACCGATCAGTAGTTAAATCAGGGTGTTGATTTGGCCCCTTTTTTAATTCAATTCTTCCGACATGTTGAAATTGAAATACAGTTAGAGGAGTTGTCATATAGTTCATATGAAAAGTCACTAGGCAATATAACAATAGTACGATACTATAGTGTGAAAAGCTATTGGCAGTAAAGGGAATTTTTTTAATGAAGTTGCATTAATTCTAAAGCAGCAATGAGCTTACACTTGGTTAAACCAACAACAAAATCAATTCTTTCGACTCTTACATTTCAACATAATGTGAGTGTTTGGTTTTTCATCGCAGGCCACGGGACACTCAAAATCTATCACTAAAATTAATTTGGACAAATGTGCTAGCAGTGACATTTAGCAATTTAATTTTATGAAAATCAATTCTATCTAACTTTTAAGATGATAAGAAGGCCTTGCTCAGTGTTTAGGTCTAACTTAATCTTAAAAAATAAATTTTAAAATAAAAAAAATTGTCTTATACTTAAATACTTTATTTTGACAATATTAATAATCTGATGTAAAATTTTCAACAAATCTCCTTATGCTCTAGGCTTAAGTGGGTTAGGAGTTACCACAATTAAAACAGCTTTTCAACACATATCTTATCTTGACTGTTTTATATTTTTCATGTTCTTGAAAGCCAACAAGCAAGGGGTATCAAAGGACTAGTACTCACTTTGTTTGGAACACATTTCCAAATTCTTCTTTTTTACAATTTATTCAATAATGACCCATCTCAGTTCCATCACATGATCATGGCTTTAATGATCCCTCCATCTGTATCATACATACGCCCCTAGCAGCTCCCCAAAGCTGTCCTTTGCTAATTTTCTGGTCCTAGTCCTACCATAGCCGTCACTACTCAATATAGTACTTCTGCCTTTGTAAGTGTTTATTGAATCTCCATTTCCCCAACTACTTGGCCGTGTAGCTAGAAGTTTCACTTTCACCTTTATCAGCCTCTCAGTACCTTTATCTCTAGTTCTTCCTCATCTTTGTGGCATCTAAAGCTCTAGCTTCATACGTCTAAGTAACATCATTCATTCATTTTAGCCGCATATTGTGTTCGGCACTAATTAAATAATTGAGAGTTGAGACAATAGTTTTAAACATGTCGGGGAAAGTTGTAAAATGTTACGGGAAATGCTAGTTTTACAATTAATTTTCCTACAAAATATTTGTATAAGGAGCCAGAAAAAAAAATAGAGTTAAAATGTCTTCTTAATTCCTACTAGTTTATATTTTTTGTGCCTACAAATTATTTTTTGTTCCTGTACTTTCTAGACATTTGCTTTTGTTTTATTTGCAATCAGGGTGTTATAAAAAGAATGAATTACGGATATTTACAGTATGAAAAATAGTTTCCATAATGTATTTTTTTCTACACATTAAAAAATGTGAATTTTTATACTATGGAAATTAGTTTTTATATGGTAAATTTATATATTCACTACTAGAAAAAGGCCTTTCAACGACATTGGGTATAACAAAATCCTATGGAAACTAGTTTTCGTAATGCAAAAATTTAAATTTTGAAAAATAATTTCCATAATGGATATAACAAAATTACATTACGAAAACTAGATTTGTAATGAATTAGAAGTTTCTATATATATTACAGAAATAATTTCCATAAGATAGGGGGGAAAGGTAGAGGGATGTGAGAGTGAGAGGGAAGAAAAATATTTTGGAAATAAAAAAAACCAAAAAAAGTTGGGTGTGAAGAATATAAAGGGTGTGAAAAGCATTAGCCATGTATATATAAATACATTGGGTCGCTTGGGCTTATTTTAAAGTACCAATGTTCAGTCCAAATATAAAACAAATAACAAAACACAATTATAGAATAAATCAAAATAACTAAAAATTATCAAAAGTCGTCTTGGTCTCTGCCAGCAACCACCATGTCCCACCCAATTGTCATCACTATATATATATATATATATATATATATATATATATATATATATATATATTTGTGTGATAATATTTTATCATAATATTGTAATATTTTTAAGTCTTAATATATCATTTATTTTTTATCTGTAAAATTTATATAAAAGATTATTTAGTATTTCATCTTGAATTTTATAAATTTTTTCATTTTCTAAATTATAAAAGTTAACTAAAAGATCAATTAATATTGAATATTTTATAATAAGTTATAATATTGTTGTAACATCTTTTAAATAATTGATATTTTTATCAATATATCATATTTAAGAAAATAATTATCATATAAACTTTATTATATATATATATATATATATATGTATAGAATAATCTTATTGCACAAAACAATTTGTTTACAATAAGATATAATACTTATTATCATACGTCATTATTATATCCTGGTCACTAAACTGTCTTAAATATGAACTCTTTTATTATGTTTTTAGCTGTTGCCTCTATTATTTTAGTTCTATATATAGAAATTATTTTTCCATTTTAATTTATAATAAGGTAAATTCTAAAAAGTGGACCTTCTATCTATTAAAGTTCCTTTTGCATGCTTCTTTTTTTCGTGGCCAGCATTCTCTAACACTTTTTCAATAATTTGTAATTCGATTTGATTTATTTCAGTTTTCCCTAAAATTTTAAAATAAAAAATAATACTCTTTCTTATTTACTATACCATGTTCTTAAAATAATTAGTATAGAATAAAATTTTAATTTCTTTGACAAATTGAAAAACATTATTAGTTTACTAAATAAGTGTTTTTTTTTCTTTCTTAAATCTTACTTTAAGACTCAGCCTTCACATATTTTTTCGCTCAAAGTGCACTCGTAAACACTAATAATGCAAATATACATTCAATATTAGGCCGTATTTTTAGTTAGCCTCACTATAATTCACTCAATGCTACCTACCTAACAGATTAGGGGACCAAATGAATAATAATGGCTTAAAGACTAACATAAATATAGACGACCATTCTCGTGAATATAAGAGTGTCATATATATGAGTTGGGGTTAGCCTATTATTACTACATCTAACATGAATGACAAGATATGCCAACTTTAATTGCGTTCCTTATTTTTGCCTTGCACGAAATTTACCGCTTAATATACATAAAACCTTACCTAAAAATATGGGACGGAAATGCCTTAGCCGATTGCCACCACCAGGCAGGCATGACAATGATGGATTTGACTCTTCCATTTCCATCCCCCAAAAGGTGACACGAATTTGGGTTCGGGTATATAAAATATGAAGATTAAAAAAAAAAAAAAAACAAAGCTTAATTTTAGTTTTGTTAGATTTTATCGGATTCAAGAAAATTTATGAAAAAACTAACTGATATTTATTTAATTTTTTATATTTTAAATAAATGATAGATTAAGTTATCAATTACATTTTAATTCAAATAATATATATAAAAATTAATAAATAATAAATAGCATAAAAATATTTGGGAATTAAATATATTTATACTTAAATGTATAATTTTTAACTATATTATTCAATTACTAATATAATTATAATATTTTTATTTAACTATTAAATACTTATTCTATATTTTTAATAATTATAAAAATAAAATATGAAAATAATTATATAATTAATAATTATATATTATATAATAAAATTAATCTTATATAAATGTATAATTATATTAATAATAATTTTAATCATAAATATATATATAGCAGCACGTAAGGAGTGACATACTGACTCCAATCAAACCATTTTTTTCCATCAAAGTTAAAACAATCTCAAATAGATACCCACGAGTTCAATTTTGATTGTTATGTCTACCACTGAAATCAACTCTTTAACCAATTGTGTCATTGTCCCTTCAATCGAAATATGTGACAACAATTAAAAGTTACATAGGATCACAACTGATTTTACAATTCACACAAAGCACGTGGTTTATTGTGTGAATTGTGAAATCAATGGTGTTTGTGATGATCCTATACGTAACTTTTAATTGATGTGTCATGTTTTGATTAAAGGAATATATATAAGACAAAATTGGTGAGACAAGTGATTTCAATCTAGGAAAAAGATATAAATATTGAATATGATGTGGTATAAAAATATGATAACTTTATAAAAAATTACGTAAGTATATTTTAAGATCAATCATAATTATAGTTTGTTAACACACTCTTTTAAAAAAAAAAAAGGTGAATATGCATTAATAGATCTCACAAGCATTTACTAATGTACATCTACTTATTTATTTTACAAGAAATATGTTAGCAAACTACACCTGAATGTATTTTAAGATTAACTATAATTATAATTTGCTAACTTATTACTCTTCTAAAAAAATATGTGATGTGCATTAATAAATAGGCATGACAAGTTTAGCTATCCCCACAAGGACCAATCTGTACTCATCTCGACTTTGATGGAAAAAAATCGAGTTAATCAGGATTGGGGTCAAGTTTTGGTTTTCCCCGATTGAGAAAATCGAGTTCAGGAATAGGGGTATGCTGGTTGTGACACTCTCTACCCTGACATACATATAAATAAAAAAACATATAAAAATAGGAAAATTAATTAAATTAATTTTATTCAAATCACGTAAATAAATTCATGTGGATAAAAGGGTCATATTTGCTTCACTATTACTAAATAAAACTTGTTAAAAAATTCTTCGACTCAAAATAAGGTCGTTCAAGTTTACAAAAGAACTCAAATTAAGCAGTGAAATAAAATAAAGTAAAATAACATGTTCAAAATATCATGCAATTGAAACAGAAACGCATGCCTCAATGTCATATCCTATCAGAGCATTGTGTCCCAGCGTTCTCTAGCACGAGATTTTTTAAAGTCATCCACCTAGTCATCTGCTCCCACAAACACAAGGTTTGAGATCATCACATGATCCAAACACAAACATAAAAAAGGGAGTGAGTTATCATATTTCTAAATAAAATACGGATAAACAAAAATATAAGCAAAATACATTATAGAAATATTTATCACATAACTCAACTTAATACAATCCACACCACTTCACCAATTTATCATTTAAAATTCATTTTTCAATTACCAATCATATTACACATGAATCATACACTCAACTCAAGACATAACAACACTTACCAATTTCATAATAAATAATTCACAGACGTTATACAACAATTATACTAAGACTTAAGTCTATATGTAATGTGGTACTATGTCAGTGAAAAAACAATACTAGGACGCTTAGGAGTACATAACAAGACACGCCACACAATAAGTATATCAGGTCACTCTCACTAAGTAAAATCATAAGGTGACCAATCAGGGTTACTCTGTTTTGCGAAAATGCTGTAACCATATGAGATCAACATAGACTTAAAGAAACATTAAAATCGAGTGTATTTACTCTCAAGGCCTAAAATCTAAAGAATTCGTTAGGACCTCACCTTTCTGATTCAGGTTCAACCCCTAAAATAATTTTTGCACGCAAACACTACTCATGAATTATATAATACCCACGACCTCACACTTTTTTTCAAACACGTTTAACACATTGCACTACAATTTAACACCCCGGGTTTCTAAATTGGAACCCTACGCTTTTCTTTTAACACCTTACGCATTGCACTACAATTTAACACCTTAGTTTCCTAACTTGGAATCTTATACTTTCCTTTTAACACCTCACGCATTGCGCTACAGTTTAATACCCAGGTTCCTAACTTAGAATCCTACACTTTCCTTTTAACACCTCACACATAAACACTTTTCTCAAGGTAAAGACCATTCGGGTTATTATATAATTCACAACTCACAATATAAGTAATATCACATCAAGTATTGAACACACACTTATTCACAACCATATCTCATGTTCATAATTTAACATCTCACAATGTCATAATCCATCATCACATGTTCACGTGTATCCCACATATTAACACATGCTCAACTTGTCACTTATACTCAATCTCAATTACAATTTCATAATCCCAAAATGATATGTCATTATGCCTCATGTTTATTTATACATCTTCATAACAATATTCATAAGGTACAACATACACATGTACATCAAATCTAACCATAATATTCTCATTTCTCAAACTTCAACACTTGAATAATTTTCAGAATTATACTATAACAACACTACAATATTATTTATATCAAATATTAATATAAATAAATATATAGCTAAATCTATATATATAAAACTCGCACACATCATACTCGATCATGAATTTCAAAGTAACCTTTCAATGCACCAACTCCAAATAATTATATGAACACTTTACTATATATATATATATATATATATATATATATATATATATATATATATATATATATATATATATATATACACACGCACACACACATATAACTAACATGAAATAAGGCATAAGAGTAAACAATTCAAATATATATAAAAAAAGTAGAAAGAAAATCTATTGGACTCAATTATATAATTTTTTTTTTATCATAAGTGAATATTTACATAGTAACTAAAGTTACCATTGAAAATACATTTTCAAAACTAACATGCATAATATGATATTATCAACATAAATTAATCTCAAATATTTTTAAAACACACACATATATTATCTAAGAATACAACACACAATCTATTAGGAATCTTCGGTCAATTTCAATTATAATATTAATTTCAAACTATATAAAAAAAACCCTAAAAAGCAAGAAAAGGGGAAAATACAAAATCAACATTTTACTCCCTTTTATGGTTAATTCCTCCTTACTTAATTTCATCAATTCACGCAAAGTTTCAATTTCTAGGATTTACACTCAAACACAAGAACATATCAATTTCATAACAATTTCGCATTGAGACATCAATTGGTCCGTCAAACACAATCAATTCATAGTTATCATTGTATAAGCAAAATTAAAACACCTCAAAATTAAACCCAATTTGATTCTCTAAGGATTTCTAGATATGTTCACTTTAACCCCAATTATAATTAGAATAAATTCATCTCTTATCTCTTAACAGACTCATATATATAGTCCAGCAACAATAACACTGTCTCTAAGGATTTCCAAAGATTCTTCAAGTATCATGATCACTATTTATTTAAGTTATCCAAAAATAAATAAAATCACATAATTTTTATTTGAAATTTCAATTTAACATCTTATAATAGATTCAATCTAATTAAAAAAATATCATATTTTCTTCATTTTTTATGAATAAAAAAAACATAATAAGATCAAGGACGGAGTGAGAATTCTCAATCCTAGAGAGGAGTAGAAATGAGTCCAATTTTTGGACCCCAAAGAAAATCAAAAGGATGAGGAAGACTTGGAGAGTAGAAGGCGGGAGGCGAAAAAACTAAATCCAGCCCCCACCCCATTGCCATACCTATTAAAAAATCCATGTATATTAAAAAGAAACTAATCCCTTAGCCTAATCCTATTATATTATACATAACATTAATTGGGTGCTAACTACTAAGAAAAATCTTTTTATGTAAGTCATGTATTTTCTTTGTTCCTTCTTTTATATTAAATTTAAGAAATACAGTTACAAAATTTATTCTAAAAAATGATTATAGGATTTTCTATTTTATCCAATTTTATTTTCATTATACAACAAATGCATGTAGAAATTATTTAAAAACTAGATGACAAATGGCCATATAACTAGTAAAAGAATAATTAATGTGATCTTAAAGTTTTAAAATAATAAATAAAAAAATAAAAAATTTCCGAAAATTCAACAACTAATAAAAAAGGGATAGAGTACAAGGCAGTGCATTGAATCAAAAACCAAAGACAACCGAGTTTCAAAATAAACAGCCCTCGTGTAGAATTACAATCTTGGATGGCAGAAAAAGATTGCTATCTGCAATGATAGATGACTGCAAAAAAGGGTATAAAGTGGGTCAGTTTTTGCATCTAGATAGATCTGACATACTACCAGTTTAATTTTTTTTAATCAAATAAAAAAGAGTAATGCTCACCAACAAATTACAACATTTAAAACCAAATGACAAGTGTCAATGTAAATAACTCCTACTCCATTGACAAAACATCATTCAGTGTCAAACATTCAACTGTTCCTTTTTAAAATCCAAGGACCAAGGTGGACTATAAAAATCCAAGGGTGTGAGACCCTTGTCTCACCACACCACCACCACCATAAATCAATCCTTGTTCACTCTTATTTCTTATAGCTCCAACAACATCCCTCATATAAAAAAATGGCCTCTCTCCGTTTTCTCTTCTTAGCTTCTTTCTTCATTGTTTTGTCACTTTCCATCAACATTGGTGAGGTCCAAGGGGCAAATAGAAAACTTTTGGCACCAACATTTCCTGACCTAGGGAACATTCCTGGCCTGGAATATCCTCCTCTCCCCCCAATCACCAATTGGCCAGAATACAGGTTGCCATCATACTTAAGACCTAATTACCCCGCAATTCCTGCAAGTTATTACCGTTACACTCCACCTGCGAAAACAACCACAATCACATCTTCCAAGCCTTGATGGCCACATGCATGCAATTTGGTATATACATATTATTGTTATGATTGTTAGCATTTCAAATAAATCGGTTCATCAATATGGCCATGCACAAGCATTCGATCTCTCTCCAAGTTTAATTATTACTTTGTGGTTTATTTAATCTGTATTCCTTAGATTAATGGGGTGAATTCAATTTGCGAAATCCTTGTTGATCCCGTGATGTTTCTCTCCCCATTATATGTTGTTCACAATATTTGGTGAATGAATGAAAAAAAATGGGCTTGTTTCTTTAATGTTACTAGAAATTAATGTATCATCACTGACGAGTGTGTTGAAGTAAATGAAAGGCTGGTTTCTGCGCGCTATTCTTATATTTTCTTGGCCGGTAGCTACCATGGAAAGAAATGCAGGATAATCCATAGTCCCTCCTAGAAGTAATGAATTGTTCTTCAGAAATTATAAAATTGATTTGATAATTAAAATAAGAAAAAAGAAATGAGAGATCATAAATTTAAATTTCTTTGATAACAAAGCTAATAACTGACCTATAACATTTGATAAAAAAAAATGAATACTTCTTCTAATAACTGACCTATAACATTTGACAAAAAAAAAATGAATACTTCTTCGCACTAAATTTTTTAGAAGAAATTCAAATTTCTCACTAATATCAAAGTCTCTCAACTTCCAAGCATATTACTGTAAGGAAACCAAAAAAAGACTTAATTACATATTTTACTCACAATTTTTTAATTTTTAATGAATTTTATCCCCAACAAATTAACTTTACAGATTTTACATTTAACTTTTAATAAATTTGCGAATTTTACCTTTCCTCATTTTATTCCTAACATAATTATATTATTTTATTCTCAAATTATTTTTGGCAAATTTTACACCCAATTTTTTTTATTTTTTTTACAAATTTTATCCTTAACTTTTTTTTTTAATTTTACTCCTAACTTTTATGCTTATTAATGAATAAATATAGAGGGTAAAACTCGTAGATTTCTTAAAAGTTGAAGTCAAATTAATTTGTTGGGATAAAAATTTTTAAAAATTAAAAAATTGGAGATAAAAAATACAATTAAGCAAAAAAAGAACTATTTTATTGAAGAAAGAAAATAATTAACGCTCATTTTTTTTAATTACAAACATTCGATATGATGTATTTAATTTTCTTTTAACTAGTATCAAGCATCAATAATTAACAACCCAAATAATAAAAACTAGTTGTCCGGGTGTGGTGTCCCTACGATTCAAGGCACAAGGATAATTAATAAGAGGTAGAAGAGAAGGGTTAGCTATACTCATGGGTGTGGAAGTAGAATGAATTAGGAGCATATTCAATTATTCATATAGACCAAGCAAGTATCTTGCTCAATGTATTAACAAATTGAGGGAACAAACTCCTTTCACGATGTAAGGGAGAATATTAATTATGTAGTGGCTAGTAGTGATCGTAACTAATTCTACCATATGATAAAACAGAAGTGCATTTACTTGCTTCTAGATTAAGGTAACTTGCTCTAGGCATATGACTATCTGATCTTTGTGCTCCCTAACTTCAAGCCTTGAAGTTAATTAAGCAATCCGTCACCATATTACTCTTGAACTTCTTTTAGTATAATAGTACTTACATTCTATGTTAATTTAAACATTTTGAAATGAATTTAACTTTAATGTAATTATATAATTGTCTACTTATATGTCTTTAAATGGTTAATTAAAAGATAATTTGTCAAATAAATATTTGTATAATCAAATAATTTTGACAATTGCGTAAATAATGATTACAAAAAAAATGGTATATTCAATTTAGGTAAATGACTATCCATGTGATAGTGGTAAAAAAAAGAAGTAAACACAGCTAAAAGAAGACTCATGAATGTTTCTAGCTAAATATTCAAGATATAAGCCACAAACTATGGTCTATAAAAAATAGTGCGTTTGATTTTCGTAAAAAAAAAATCCCGATTGGGCCAAAGTTATTAAAAATAACTTCTTGTCCAAATTATAATTTAAAGGTTTTCAAAGGAAAATCCAAATTCACACTAAATATACTCCACAAGCTGGTAGTTAGAACCAATAAAAGAGAATGGAGCAAAAAAAATTTGTTTTGAATCTGCAAGAAATTAATAAACGGATAAAAATAAATCTGTGTCATGAATCCATAAGAAAAATCAAAGTTAGCTGGCTTTATATGTTTTGGGTAGACAAATAAAGTCTGAAAGATGACAGATGAACCAATCATAAAGGGTCGACGAGATTATCAAAATCTCATTTTGAGAAATAATAAAAAATGATAATCAAAATTAAAAATCCAGAAATAAGCAAATATAAAAGGTAACCAAAAGATTATTTGTGGCTGCTGGGATTCGAGCCCAGGTCTCCACGGCCACAACGTGGAATTCTTACCACTAAACTACAGCCACATGATGTTAGTTATAGTGTATATTTTTTAATTATTCTATAATGTTAGTTACCATAAGGGCATATGAATCTCAATCCATTAGAATGTTCTAAACTTTTAACCAAGTTATGGCGAATTTTCAATTTTCACTAGAGACGTGATTCAAATCACCCATCATCACCCACACCACACGCCAAACTACATATTGGTTAAACTGAATAATTAGTTATCTTTTATATTTTATTAGTGATTATCTATTTTGAATCCTCAATCTTGTTTTCATATATTATTCATCATATTTTCTGTACTCCTTGTAATAAAGTTTCGTGATTTTGACTAGAGCAAGGATTGTTTCCCATATAGGCATTAAAGGTGTTGAGTTGACAAACTTTTTTTTTTCTTTCATTTAATCGACTATATCATATCTCGAAGATCTATCCAACAACAGAAACCAACTTTAAGGGTCCCATCATTATTTTCGTGAACATCTAAATACCATCTATCTTCAACCAATAAATGATATCAAGATATGGTAGACAAGCTACTACAAATATGACACAGTTAAGAGCCATTACCTCAACAAATTAAGAAAAGAAGGCAATTTTGAGTACTTCACTTTATTAATTAGTCTTACTCTCACTGATATATGTAGAATTAGACACCTCATGTTAGCTACATGATGTGTGCGAGTGTGTATTTTCTGTTTTCAATTGCTTTCTTGCCGAGGAAAAAATCCCAAGGTCAGCCTGTGTTAAAACATACCAAGTCTAGGAGTCTAGAAAAAAAAAAAAAGAATTGTTATTAGGGAATGGATGTCTAAGTCCACGAAGAAGGAAAAACTCCACGCAAATTGCAAGAATAAAAGCTCCAATGTGTTTAAAAAGCCACCACACGTTGCTTGGCTTCCTCCCGTACGTGCTTACTGCACCATGCCAATTTATTCAAAGAAAGAAAGATGATTGGAGGGGCCATTAAGCATATGTGCATGGGGTGGAAGCTACATTATCATGTTGTGGCACAAGAGTACTATGGAGGCAAATGGGTGCCTGGTGTGAAAAGCGAGCTGGGGTGGCTCAACTTTAAATGTCTAATGAGTTGCATATTTGCTGACTTAATTGGAATGACCCAGCAACCAGATTAGATTAATTCACTTTTTTTACATAAATTTTATATTAATTTTAAAAGAAATAAAATAAAATAAAAATAATACGGATCAAATAGGTTTGATAGTTTTCAAATATATCAAGATGATTCGTTGGGTCTCCTGATCCATCACATTGTTCCATTATCGATGGTTGTTCTTAAGAACTGGAAACATTAATGCTTAGTAAGGATTGATTAACGACTAGTACCTCTTCTTTGTCATACTTGGACTTGGTAGGGACAACCACCAGGCCTCCCTATACATTGATGGGGAGATTTTGATGTGAGGTCTCACAAGTAACTAGAAGAATCCCATGCCAATTACTTCTTTTGTTCTCTTTTATAAACAATAAAAAATTGATTTCACACCTATTAAAAAATTAGTTAATTTCACAAAATTATGTTATTTTCAATCAAAAAAATATTTTTTTAAATTATCATTTACTAAAATTTAATATAAAATATAAATTATCTATTAAATGAAAGATATTTTGATCATAATCTCATTAAATAAAATAAAAGTAATCAAAATTTACTTATAAAAAAGAACAAAAAAATTATGTTTTTTTTTCCTTATAAAAAAGAGAACGGAAGAAGTATAAGTAAGGTGAGTCATGGAAGGTTCAAGAGACTTGTCAGTTAGTCTATTCTCGGTCAAACTTTCTTAGCTTAGTGTTCAACTCTTCCTATTGTTGTTTGAGATATGTATCCTCCAACTTTACATACAGATGATCAAGGTATATTCACAAATGAGCTTGACCACTTTTTTCCTCTCTAAATTAAGTTACTTCGCTGGTTTAGATAAGCAAATGTGGTGGTTCCTTGCTCATCAGAGGGGGAATGTAGTTTATATTGGGCTCAAGAATAATAATCATATGAACTTTCAAGATAATGGAGTTTTCTCTTACAAGATCATCTATGACAAAAGAATTCATAGAGTTATAATGATGACCAAGTGGGCGATTTATAGTTAGTCATTTCCACATACAATGTCAAATGTTCAACATTATAAAAGGTGGAATATTTGAACAAGATCTTTTTTACTCATGGTATTCCAGCAAGGACACGATACTTAAGTCAGTGTTTTGAAGGTGGAGGATAAAATGTAAAAATTAGGTACTATTACAATAGCAATTCTTACGTGACAAGGCATAGAAGGTGTCTCTGGCAAGTCCCATGATTTGTGCGAGGTATAATCCCTTGCTTTGCAATTGTATGAAGGTCAGTATAAAGTCAAAAGATTCTCAATAGTGATTCTTACATGATGAGACATAAATGTGCCTTTAGTGTGCCTTTAGGGTGAGTCCCATGATTTGCACGAGACATTGTTGATGGATTAATTACATATCACATTATTGACAGATTGCATATATGAGATTAGATCAAAGTATGTTGTTAATATATCTTAAAAGGATATTTAAACATAACAAATATTATGATTTCATAGCTTATTAACCAATAAGTGAGGTTACATGAATTTAATCATATATAACCTTTATATTAAGAGAATATAACTCAGTCGATAAGAATGTGTACCTAAGTGTTATAAATTTTCTAATATATGTTTTTAATTTTTTGGGATAAAAAAATCATATGTAATCTTTATTACATTTTTGAGAAAAAATAAAAGAAAGTAAGATAACAAATTGAACATCTTACTATTTTTTGGTGTTATATTCGGTGGGTTTCCACTCACCAATTTAATCATATCGAAGTTAATAGGGAGCTTCAAAGTGAATACTATTTGTTCGACTTTATGTGACTGTTGTTGTCCAAAACGTATCCACCCCATCCACTTGCGATTGCCTCCGACGTACCAGACACCAAGGCAAGCCACCAATTCTCTAAAATAAAAGGGAAAATGTTCCATTTTCGCTTTTCTTTTTTACTTATTCGGTTATTCCCTTGTTTTAGGGTATGGTTGGACGAGTTTACTTTTCAAGAATGTAAAATGAGTTTGATAGTTTAGATTATAACAAGAAAAAGAAAAAAAAAATTGAAGCTGGGTTTGTTCTCTTCTTAATCTCAATGCTACATTTTCCATTCATTAACACACGAACTTAAGAAGATCTTTACGAGCTTCGTTGTGAAAAAGAAAAAAGAAGTATTTACTTGTTTTACAATTATATCAAATAATTGTTTTAAAGTAAACCATCAATTTCATCTTTATATATAAATAATTCCTCATGTATTAGAAATCATATTACATAATTTTTTTAATAATGAAAATCCTTCAATTCAAATTAGTCTCATAATATTATAAAATTATTTCAAGTTAGAAACTAAATTGATAAATATTAAATACTTTAATTAAGAATTATTTATATAATTTCATTATTTTAAAAATTATTTAGGAAAAAAATTTGAATTAACTTACCGTTTAATAACTGCAAGTGCAATTAGAGAAATGACAAATAAACAAGCTCCACAAAATTTTAAACTGCGCACAATACTAACTATTGCATACTTTCTTCCTTTCTCTCTCTAAATGCACTTCCAAATCCAAGCCTTGATAGAAGAAAACAAACTACTAAATGAAGAGAAAATGTATTACATTAGCTAATTGTTGTTCAATGTTGACCTATGACTAAATTTTCAATTTAATCATTCGTGTTTAGTAGATTTCAAATTTTCAAACATGAAACCACCCAAAATTTATAGTGAAAGGATGCTAGAAGACCTGTGGCAATGCAATGATGATTAAGGATATAACAATCATGATTTTCTTTAATGATCAGTTGATCACCGTTTCTTTTCAATGCCTTCCATAATTTATTTCTCTTAGTTATTGTCTTGATTGAAATTAAGGAAAAATTAGGTGTTTTCTCTTTTTAAAAAAGACAGTGAGACAAGTTAAAGTGACGTGGCTAATTTTGAGGTGCTTATGTTTATTTGACCACTAGCTAGCAAGTATGTGTGCAATAAATGTTTAATTTAAAATTTAAACAAATTTTAAAATATGAATCAAAAGAAAAGTATTTCGAAAGATATTAAAATTATGATATATTCAAATAATTAATTTAAATAAAATAAAAAAGTAATTTAAATTTAAAATTTTAAAATTATATATGTATTTAAAAGAATTAGAATTTTTTTTTACTTCAAGAAAATTAGAAAATTAAAAACGACATGTCATTTCTAAGAAAATTAACATAATTTAATGTATAGACACACAAATTGCGTAAAAATATTTGACAACTAATATAGCTAATATCTGCATAATATTATATATGAAAATTTGATATTTGATTTAGGATATAAATGGAAAATAGTCTTTGAGAAATAACTCTAACCCGAAAGGAAAGTATTAAGAGGCTATCCTAGCACAATCTTAATTCCTAAACACTCTAAGATTCTTTTCAAACCTACTCCCATTTCAAGAAAAAGATGGGGTGTGTTTGGTATCATGTATTATACGCATGTTTAGGTAAAAAAAAAATCACATTTAAATTCAAAAAGAAAAGTAAGATTAAAATGCCTAGGAGGGAGGTACGCAAGTGTTGATGAGGCCAAACCAAACATACATATAGATAAATATAGATACATCTCGTTGTAATGATTGAGGGTGTTTGTAGTGATTAGAGATTAAAGATAAAAAAGTGAGTTATTTATCAATTAATTAAGCATTTTATCAATTTTCTTACGGATTTATTGGCATGATATGTGAATAAGACCTTAACTCACACCTATCTTAGATTCATCTAAAGGATCATTCACTATTTGTTGTTCACGCACCAAGTCTAATAAGTGCTGGGCGTGAAGGGCACATTGGGAAATATCCAAGTCCCACATTGGTTAAAGATAGTCTTAAGATAAAGTTTATAAGGTGAGGACAACCCTCACCCTTATCCTATGAGTTAGTTTTTGGGGTTGAGTTAGATCTCTCATATTATACACTCTAAGAGTATCAACAAATAGTTAGGATTTGAAAATTGATAACTAGATCAAAAATTAGTAGAGCATTCTATTGTTCTTATTACTAGATGCAAACCCCCAATCATTGATTTTCTTTTGTTACTGCAAAAATAGCTACTTTAGCTTTAACTACTCTAAATTTTAGTATCACTTTTTATTTATCATAAATTAGGAGCTTTTTCATTTAATTTCTTCAAAAACTGATTTTAGTTTATATATAAGTTAATTTTAATATATATATATATATATATATATATATATATATATATATATTTCATTTTTCTTATCTTATAATTGTTTTTCAATCATCATAAAAATGTATTCCGGTCATCATTTCCAAATTGCAATAGTCTAAGGAATTTTTTTTTTCCTACAAGTATATTCCTTCATAGGTAATCTTAATATAGAGATGTAGTCAATGCTCAATATGAACACCCCTTTCAACAGATATTCAAACTTTGATCAACCACACATTTGAGAAGGACTAAATTCTACTAGATCCAATAACTATACCCAATAGCCTCAAAACTATTGCATCTACAAAAGCGTTCAACAGAACATTTGAGCACAACAATGATACTGTAAGAATGTTGGACAATTCACTTTGCTCACAAAACGTACTAGATCGACCCACAACCATTAATGTTCCTCCTGATAAAGCTCACGGAACACCATTTTGCAGAGAAAAAAGTTGTTAAGCCTAAAGGGTATGCTTTTGTGCCTTTAAAAAGAACAAAAAGTAGAAACCAATCAATTCCGTGGATGTTCTTTAGTGAGTATTGAGATAATGGATAAAAGGAATCCCTTAATTCTAGCAGTCAGTCTCCGAAATCCAACCACACTTTGGGGTAGATGTAACCGAAAGAGTAGACCTCATTATAAGGTTTTGTGTACTTGGTGCCCATGCCCTCCACCTTAAGCAAATTAGAATGTGGTGTAGCACCATGTGTATAATTTATAGAATTATACAAAAATTATTGTGTGTTATAAGGCTCTTTAAATTTTGTAGTCTCTCTCTCTCTCTCTCTCTGTGGCTTTCATCAAACGCACGGGTGTATTATATTAGATTGGATTATTGTAGTTAGTGGGCAAAAATTGGGATTGCACTTGATGGTCTTTTGCATTTGTGTAATTCTCTTTGCTTTATTATTATTTTTATTGTCATTCTCCTGAATGATTCATCCAATATACTGTGCTCACTTTGGTCGGGGCTATTGGGCCCTTAGGGTTGGTTGCACTTCAATGGCTAATTAATAATTAATAACAAATTAGATTGCTATGTGGTAAAAGCAATGGATTGGATTAATTATTTCATTAGTGAATGACGCATGTGTTTATGTCTCTTGTGAACTGTTCCACAATGTTGTTGTCGTCATAGTTTTTCTAATTATAACTATTCAGCCTTATGGTAAGCATGCTCATGCCCTTGATTATCGATAATCAAGGGCCAGCATCAATTCATTTAACCTAACTATTATTTTTATGCAGATTGGGGAAGAATGGGAACTTCGGTCCAACTTACAAGTTGAATTAGCAAATTATTGTTAAATAATCAAACATAAATTTTCAATTTCTAATCCTGGTTTTATTTTAGTATAAAATATTTAATTATTTACTCAGTGGTACCCTAAGACAGTTTTGTTAGCTTGGTATATATGAATTTCCTGGCTACGTACTGAAACTAACGACATTGTTGTATAGTTTAATTAAAAAAACTATTAAGTTGACCACTTAAAATATGTTCAGGCTTCATCCACATGTCAAACGAAAGGATATCTAGTATCACCAACACATTCAGTTCCATTTAAGTATCTACTTAATCGCAAACAAATACCAACTTAATTTTTTTTTTGAGTCTATAGTACCTAAACACACCCGACATTTGATTAATCAGAATCAAATTACCTATGTCCATTGTTTGGTGAAAAGATTCTTATTCCAAAATTTTAATAATACTATTTATTAGAAATTTGAATTCAAAATTAATTAAAATAAATGTACACATTTTTCTTATTTTCTTTACTAGACTTAAAGTTTAAATTTGTCAACTGTTGACTATGATAAGCACCTCTATTGAGTGCATAATTCTTACAACACAATTTGTGAATCGTGAATTATGTTTGAGCTAAAATTATTTATAGTATCATCAGAATAAGATAATATTAAATCTGAGAGTTATTGGATCTTTAGTCAGAAAATCCAACTCAGTTTGAATTCCAATAAATATCATTATTTATATTAGGTAATAAACTTTTTTTATCATACTTTTACTAGGGTAAAATTGTCATTCAAAGTATTTTTTTATATGTACATATCTCCTATTCATGCCATCTAAGCTATGTTGGAGTAAGTCTATCGTTCATATACCTCAAACCTTAGCCAATGTAGAGCAAACATCCATAAAAAAAAAACAATTTAGAGTTAAGTCAAAATCAACAATCTAACCTCAAGTACTACACACATATATTAAAAAAAATCTAATTAATACAAAGAAGAATATAAAAGAAAGAGGGAAAAAAATCAATGTAATTAAAATATTAGATTATAGTTTACCCCAAAAAAACACTTATTTTATACGAAAAAACTTAATAGAGAACATCTCTTAAACAATTTTATTAATAATTTTTAAAAAATAAAATAAACTAGCCGAAAAGTGTGACATCCTCTACCCCGACATACATATAAATAAGAAAAACATAAAAAATGCGGAATTAACTAAAATGATTTTATTCAATTAACATAAAAGAGCTCATGTGAGTAAAATGGTCACATTCACTTTACTATTATAAAATAAAAATTATTAAAAATATATTTGGTTCAAAACAAGACAGTCAAAGTTTACAAGAAAAATCTTTTTAAACAATGGAATAAAATAAAGTAATATAACATCATGCAATTGAAATAAAAATTCATGTCCTAATGTCATATCCTATCAGAGCATTGTGTCACAGCGTTCTCTAGCACGAAGTTCTTTAAAGTCATCACCTAGTCATCTGCTCCCACAAACACAAGGTTCGAGATCATCACAAAATTCAAACACAAACAACACACAAGGAATGAGTTATCACATTTATAAATAAAATACAGATAAATAAAGACATAATCAAAATAAATTATAAAAGTATTTATAACATAACTCAACTTATTACGATGCACGTTACTTCACCACTTTATCATTTAAAATTCATTATAGAAATCACCAATCACATTATACATGAATCACACACTTAAGTCAACACATAACAACACTCACAAATTTCATAATAAACAATTCATAGGCGTTATGCAACAATTATATTAAGACTCAAGTATATATGCAATGTGGTACCATATTAGTGAAAAACCACACTAGGACACTTAGGAGTACATAACAAGACACACCACACCATGAGTATGTTAGATCACTTTCACTAAGTAAAATCATAAGATGACTAGTCAAGGTCACTCTGTTTTACAAGAATGCTCCAACCATATGGAATCAACATGGACTTAAAGGATCAACATAGGCACTCAAACCGTGTATTTTTACCCCCAAGGCTTAGACTTTGAAGAATTCATTAGGGTCTCACCTTACTGATTCAGGTTCAACTCCTAAAACAACTTTTGCAGGCAAACGCTACTTATGAATTATACAATATTCACGACTTCACACTCATGTGTCAAACACGTTTAATACATTGCGCTTACAATTTAACACTTTAGGTTCCTAACTTGGAACGCTACACTTTCCCTTTAACACTTTGCGCATAAACACTTTTCTCAAGATAAACACCAGTCGAGTTATTATATAATTCACAGCTCACAACACAAGTATTATCACATCAAGTATTAATCACACTTATTCACAATCATATCTCATGTCCACAATTTAACATCTCATAATGTCACAATCCACCATCATATGTTTAAGTGTAGCTAAAAAATTAACACATGTTCAATTTTGCACTTATATTCAATCTCAATAACAATGTTATGATCTCAAAGCAACATGTTATCTCACAATTCATCACATATTCAATTTATCATTTACACACAATTTCAATCATAATTTCATGATCCCAATATAACAATCTCGTATTTATAATCATACATTAAGAATTACAATACAATAAACAACCAAAAATAAATCTCAATTTGATGCCCTAAGGATCTCTACACATGTTCATTCTAACCCCAATTGCGATAAACTTATCTCTTACCTTTAAGCAAGCTCACGTGTGTAGTTCAACAATGATAGTGGCATCTCTAGTGGTTCTCTAAGATTCCTCAAACTTTTCCTTTGTTTGCTCTATTAGGATTTCCAAGCATTAGATAGAAGAGGGGATTGGAGCCTCCAGTTCATTGCTGCGTGCGATGAGAATTTCTCCCTCCACATAAACTATTTTGTAAATCCTGACGATGGAGATGTGCGGATATGCATTTCGAACCTAGTGTCCAAATTTCATGATGATCCAACGATTAATGAGTCTGAGATCATAGATTTACTAGGATAGGTTTGAGTGTATGCGAGAAAAACAAAGAGCTACATGCAAAGGACATTCCCTTCACAATAAACATTATTTCAAAAATTCCAACGGTGGGTATGTGTGAAAATAAGTTCTGATCTTTAAATTTCACGATGATCCAACAGTTAATGAGTCCAGGATCATCATTTTACTGAGACAATTAGGTGTATATGGGAAAAAGAGAGTTTTGGGAGAGGGAGATGAGAAAACGAAATTGAGAAGAAGATGAAGCGTAAAGATGTATCGTCAATGTGAAAACTGAGGTATGTCTCTATTTATAACTAGGATACTTAGGACTTACTATTTACTCTATTTTTTTTCTTTTCATTTTATCATTTTATAAAATGAAATTTTATTTTACTCTCTATCAAATGAACAAATAAAATATTTTTTAAGGACATATATTTATTTTATTTACTTTAAAACTATTATTTTAATTAATAAAATTATTTCTCCTTATTTATTTAATCATAAAAATTTTATTATTTTTTTAAAACTATTTATTTTTAAATAAAATTCTTTTTAATTTATTTAAAAAAATAGGATGTTAAAAAATCTATAATTTTATTTTTGAAAGTCAGACCTAAAGGCATATAATAAGAAATAGGTGTTATTAATCAATCTCTTATTTAAAAAACAAATACTCCTTTTATTCCACAATAAATATCATGTTAGAAGAAAAAATAAATCTCAAAATAAATATTATTTTAATTTTTTAATATAATATATTATATTTTTCTAATATTTATACTCTTAACTATATTTTTTGAATACTAGTATTATGTTGCATCTTTTCTAGCAAAGAAGACTATAAATAACATTAATTGGTAGAGAGAATAATAGGCAATTATTTAAGTCAAACTAAAAATATATTAAAAACTATGATAAAAATACAATAATTAGTATTTTTTTAATAAAATAAGTCACTGTTAGTTTAACGACTCTAATCAGCAATTGCTAAGAAGTTAAGTCAAAAGTGACACTTGGTTGTCTATATAGCGGTGGCATCCACATTCAGCAGTACCTCTTTGGACATTTTCTTGTAGTGAATGGTTCTTTCCTTACTTTTCCCTATTCAATCTCAATCATCTCTTTTTTCTCTCTTCTCTCTCACTCTGCTCAATTCAGGACACCTTTTTCCTTCTGATCCTTCTGTAAGTATTTCACACACTGTTTCCTTCTTGTTTTTGCTTTCTGGGTTTTCTATATTTTTTGCTCTTGTTAGTGGGTTCGAGGGCGGGGAGTGAAAAGGTGAAGGCTTTGGTTGAACTGGGACTAGGAGTCTAGGATCTCTTTGATAAAACTTGGTTTTGGAGTCAAATCTTATAAGGGTATCTGGGTATGTGCCTTTTCTTTGTTGGGTATGTTCTGTTAAATTAACAGCTTCTGTTGTTGAGAAACTTGAGGATTGTAGTATTTTTTTATCCTCCTTTGTGTTTCAGAAACTTATTTGGTTGAAAGATTTTGATACTAGGCTAAGTGTGCTTCATGTCCTTGTATGTTACTTGAGAACAAGTCAGCATGTGGTGATTATGTTCTCTTATTATGGCTGTTGTCAAGGATAAGGTTCCCACAGGTTCATTTTGCGTAAATGAACGCTTAAATTATATGTTTCGATGTCTCTGTCCATACTCACAATGGTTATTGATGTTTTCTCAGTTAAGACTTGTCTGTAATATTTTAGAAGATTTGGTACATGAAATAGACTAGAAAAAAAAAACACTTAATTTATGATGTATGATAAAATCAAGTTATGATTTTTATTCTATGATATAATCTTGTTTCAGGGATATTGGTTTACTTGAGTGCATAATATCAGCCTGAAGCTGTACGTAATTCTGGATATCTAAGCCACACCGGAAAAATCAGCATGCGTTGGTTGGGTCTTTCTGTTGACGTGTTCCGCCAAGTTATACAGTTGAACTTGTATTGTAAAGTTATTCTGTAGATGATCATTTCCAAAAATCCTATATTTTTTTGCTTCTGGTCTCTTTGCTTAGCCACTGCCATGGATGCCAACCATTGTCTGATCGTTTCTTCTGATAAGTATAGAATTGGCTAAAAGATAGGAAGTGAAGGCAGATTCTGTTGTTTTGTATTTTCAGTATGTTCTTATCTCATATTGTTCTCTAGTTCTAGCTGATTCTGATTGTGTTTAGCTTGGGGTAACTTCATTGTGATATTCAATTGAGCGTTTATTCTCTGAGTGCAATAACATTAGATTGATTGAGTAGTGTGGTGAGAAACAAAAGAAGTTATGGTGTGCCAAGCAGCGAGCCAAACAAGATTCCGGGCATTAAAGCATGAGTATGGCATTGATGGTGCAGCAACAATTATTGTTAGAGTGATAGCATGCTTTCAACCCTTGCATTTTTGTCAGGTTAGTAACATGTTTCTGTTCTGATTGTTGGTGTTTTCCAGTTGCTGTTTTATGAAATGCCTATATCTTTGATGATGGAGCTTGTTGTTTGATGAAAGTCTCCTTATATGTCTGTATTGTGGCATAAGACATGAACATTATCACCATTAAACACTAAAAACTATTGGCCTCTGTTATCAGTTAATAGATTTATGAGCTCAATGAGTGACGTGTACTATCTTCTGACTCTTTGCAGGCTGAGTACTTCCGTCATTTGCTTAAGCCTGTCACGTAGATTGCTTCACATTTCCTTCTCACTAAGCTGGAATTTGTAGTTTTTTTTTATTTTTTTTTCCTTTGTTCCTTAGAAAAGCAGCAAGTTTCCAAAGATCTCATACAAGAGCACCATAACATCTACTGGTACATATTTTCTAATGCACTATTTTCATCTTTTCAATTGAAAGCTTTCATATTTAGCATTGTCTGATTGGTTCTATTGTTCTGTAGGTCATTTGTTTTGTTGGATGGTTAAGGCTGACGAGTCTTTGCCTCGCCCACACCATGTGGCTTGGCAATCACCTTCTTCTAATCACTTCAGTATACTGCCTAAGCCCAGCTTACTCAGTCTTCCAGCATATCTGAATTCAAGCACTTCCATCTTGCCTGCTGTCAGTACATTTCATGGGCTTGCAGCTCCTTCTATCCCAAGTCTGAAGAGCATGCTAAAAAATGAAGTGCAAGGATTCCTTCAGTATTGCAATGCTGACACAAGTTTGAAAGAAACACATTTTGGAGGAGCTTTACAAAATGCAAATCCTTCTTTGCAGAAGAGGTTACTGATCTTTGACCGCTCTGATAATAAGACAAGGTTGTTTTATGGTCCTGTCCTCCCTCTTGTCCAGAGTCCAACTGTTACTGCTACAAAGTTTGCTCAAAGTTATGGCATAAATGGGGAGGGACAGGCCAGTAATGTGGGTCAAAAGCATCTAACCAGATACAGTTTACTGAAAGAGTCTGTTAAGGATCATGCAATTACTGAAGAAAGTGAAAACCATGAAGATACAGAAGAAATAAATGCACTGCTTTATTCTGATGATGAAAGCCCTGAAGGCGATGATGATGATAGTTGTGATGAGGTAACAAGTACAGATCATTCTCCATTGGCAACTAATAAGACTTATGTGATACAAGAGCAATTTGAAGACACGAAGGAGGAGGTTGCTAGCTCTGATTGGCCTAACAAAAGGCTAAAGCTATTTGATGGTGACTATAATAGATCATCCACACCTGCGGACAGGTATAGTTTGCTAAGACCAAATGAAACCTGTGATTGTGTAAGCGATGCTGAATCAAAGAATTCTTGTGGCTGGGCATATTCTGTTGATAAAACTAAAGTAGATAATTCAGTGGCTTGCGATATCAAATTTAAAAAGGATAAGATCAGTGAATCATTGAAAGTTCTTGAAAATTTAATTCCTGGTGCAAAAGGAAAGGGGCCACTGTTAGTCATTGATGGAACTATTGAGTACTTGAAAATTTTGATGTCCCAAACTGGTGCTCTTGGGTGAAATATCACTAAGTAGTACTCACAGTCACAGCCACTGATACAGCATATTGGTTGAAGGGCACATTCATGGTGAAAAGATGTTCTTTGAATTCTTAGCTTTGTTGGTTGATATGTTTATCTTAGCATGTTTGCTTCTTGTCTTCTTTAAATCCTCTTTCTTGAGGTGTACATACATGGTTGGGAAATAAAGGTGTACTAATACTGAAATAGATAGTATTGCACTTTGGCACTTTGGTTGGGGAAAAATGCAGGATATGGGGTTTCAATTTGTTGACCAACATGATTATCTTGTAGCTTTTTTTGGAGATTAAAGGTCACAGATTGAAGTGATGGAGATGGTAGTGGAGGGTCTTTGCTGTAAATGAGGACACTTTTTTTTTTTCTCTCAAGTGTTGCACTCTCTCTTGGTGATTGAATGCATGCACATTAGGCAACTGCGGTCCCACTTTCAGCCCTCCTTTTTCATTCTTTCAAGGTTGCACGCATATCATGCTGGCATCTACTCTAAAAGTAACAAGAAAGTCTCCTGATGTTTGGCAAAGTGAGCTTAGTGTTTCATTATGAGTTGCTAGGGCCCCCTTCGTTTGGATATATAGCATTTTGTGGTAAAGGTTACTTTGTTTTACATGTTGAGGGAGGGAGGAATGATGATAAGCAATTCTAGTTTCTGCTTTGTAATTCATAATAATATTGGTGGTCTAGGTCTCTTTTTGATGATGCTATTATGTAGCTGTCAAGTGTGTGTGATTGTAAGAATAATTGGAGTGTGAATGGTTATGGAAGTGGTGTATGCAGTTTATAGTCTATCATGCTTCATGCATGTAGTTCATCTTGTCAGTTGTTAGCTGATGTGGTTTTCATGTTTGTACATATCATTTTCTTTCAATCTGTGCTTCCTCATTACTTGTTATTTGTGTCTTTTTGCATGCAACTCTGCATCTAAATATGATTCTTCTAAGGAAACAAAGGGGCAGTCAAGGGTTTGATATTTTTCTAACTTGGTTTTTCTAAAGCAAAGATTGTAACTTAGAGGGAAAGAAAGACATTTGACTGTCAAAAATTGCAGAATTATTAGAGTATCTCTAATGGGCATTTCTTGAAGGTTTCTTAAGTGAACAGTTTCTTCTCCATTAGAACAAATCTATATGGCAGTGGGAATTTCTTAAAATTAAGATTTATATTTTTTTGTAAGAAACTGTTTCTTAGTCATAAAAATAATATATATCTGACATATAATAATCACTATAATTAAATTATAATTAAGTAAAAAAAAAATATAAAAGTATGAGTTTCTTAAAATTTTTTAGAGTTGGAACAAAATTGTGTATGTGACGCCGACTTGGTGGCGATGGGCTCGACCATGAGGCCCAAAAGAGCCATCTGAGCTCCTATTTTGCTAAAAAATTGTTAGGATTGGGCCATGAATTTTACTAATGTCAATGACAAAAATAACTTGCAAAATTCTCATTGGAGATGCTCTAACTATTTATATAAACAAAACAATAAATTTGTTCAAGTTCTTTTAATTCACAAATTATGACTTTATACTTATTTGAGCTGAATATGAAGTTTTTACCTATTATAAGAAAGGAAACAATATTAAGTTGCGATCATTCTCTTGGTAATGATTTTTTTTTCCCATTATTCTTGGAGCATGAGCTCCGATTATTAAAGCCAAGACAAACTTGGTATGGGTGATTAACATTTTATATTTTAATTTTTTTGGATACAAATTAGAGAAAAATGTTAAATTAAAATTATTATATATTAACTCCAAAGGATTGATCAGGTGAAGTAAGACAATGTCTTGTACCTTGAGTCCGAGATTAGAACTCTATTTGTTTCTTTAGAATAAGATAAATATAATACCTTGATAAATGTTGTTTTAAACATGAAGACTTTCTTAATTTCGATATATGGATCACTATAATAAAGTCAATTATTATATAGAAAATCAGAAAGGATATAGTGTAATTATTTCAACAGTATGCTACATTAGTAATAGGATCATAGAATTAAACGATGTATTGATTCAATTTAAGAACTGCAAAATTAAGCCCTTAAAAATGAAAATTAAATTGTATTTGATTGTTAATATTATTACTCATATTTATATACGTCTTCATTTTATTTTTGGTTTAATTGTGCTTTTTTACTTTCAATCTTTTGAGTTTTACGCTCAAAAATTAATTTGACACATTTTACTTCCTATTATTTAAGAAATTTGTGAATTTTTTTTCATTTTATCCTTAAAATAATTACAGTTTTTAATTCTAAATTTTAATTTACAAATTTAACACTCAACTTTTTAATTTTTTGACAAATTTTACCTCTAATTTTTTAGTCTGTTGGTGAGTTTTACCCCAACTTTTCACTTATTAACAAACAAATGATAAAAGGTAAAATTAACAAGTTTATTTAAAAGTAGCGGCAAAATGCCCCAAATTAATTGATTGTGAGTAATATTGCCAAAATTTTAAAAAAAATTAAATAAATATGTTGAGGATATAAATAGAAAAAAATTAGAAGCTAACGAACTTTTTAACTAGTAAAAAAAGTTAAAATTAATCAAAATATCTTACCAAATATAACCCTAACTCTAGAAGTGCAGATTCGTGGTAAACTATAGGGATATGCTAGGTGCACCCAGCATTATTGCTGGTGCACCCAGCAATTTATTGAAAGGTCAAGTTTGCCCTTCATTAAAATTTTTTAAAACACTCCCTCTTTTCTCCCGGATTCACTTTCTGCTTCTGCTTTTGTTTCTTTTCTTTCCTCTTCCGGGAGCATTCTCTTCCACCGCAAGCCACCGCGAGCCCAGCTGCTACTTCTTTCGCCTGGACGCCATTGCCGTTCGAGGTAAGTTTCGTTAACCTTCCATTTGGTTTTATTATGCACTGTGTAGTTGTAGCATTAGGTTAGGTTAAAAGAACCTTAGGTTAGCAGAACCATAGGGTAGAAGACGAGAGCAGGAGGTGCCGGAAAAAATAGGGAAAGGGGGCTGACGACGAGGCTTCCGGAAGACCCGTTATGGGTTCTTCCGGAACTTCCGGAAGAACATTTTCCGGAAACTTTCCGGAAGAAGTGTTCTTCCGGAAGAAACCAAACGTTTTCCGGAAGAACTCTTCTTCCAGAAACTTTCCGGAAGAAGGTTTCTTCCGGAAACGTTTGGGATTTCCGGAAGAAGTGTTCTTCCGGAATAATTCCGGAAGAACACTTCTTCCGGAAAGTTGTTTTTTTTTTCTTTTTTTTTTTAAAACAAAAAATATTTTTGTTTTTTTTTTAAATGAATTATTATATTTCTGTTGATTATTTTGTTTTATAGATTTTATGAAAAATGAGGTTTGAATTTTTGATGTCATGTTTTTTTTTATAATTTACATTGTGTATTTTTATTAAATATTAATTTGTAAATTTTTTTTTTATAAAAGTGGTTGTGTTTGTTTTTGTTTATTGTTGATTTTTTTAAATTAGTGTTTTTTCTTTAAAAATGAAGTTGTCTATTTTTATAATTAAAGTTGTGTGTTTTGGAAGTTTTATAAAAATATTATTTTTTTTAAAATTAATTAGTTTTTTTTATTATAAATGAAGTATTTTATTTTCTAAAAAAATTGTGGATGTTTACTAAATAATTTTTTTTACATTAGTTGTTTAATTTTTTTAAAAAAATTAAGTTGTGGATGTTTAGTAATGAATTATTTTTATATTAGTTGTGTTTTTTTTATAAATGAAGTTGTTTAATTTTTTTAAAAAAAATTAACTTGTGGATGTTTACTAAGTAATTTAGTTGTGTTTTTTTAAGTAATAAAGTTTCTTATTTTTTTTTTAAATTAAGAGTTGGATGTTTACTAATTAATTTTTTTTACATTAGTTGTGTTTTTTTTATAAATGATGTTGTTTAATTTTTTTTTTTAAAATTAAGTTGTGGATGTTTAGTAATGAATTATTTTTATATTAGTTGTGTTTTTTTTATAAATGAAGTTGTTTATTTTTTTAAAAAAAATTAACTTGTGGATGTTTACTAAATAATTTAGTTGTGTTTTTTTTTAATGAAGTTGTTTAATTTTGTTTTTAAAATTAAGTTGTGGAGGTTTATTAATAAAATTTTTTTACATTAGTAGTGTTTTTTTTATAAATGAAGTTTAATTTTTTTAAAAAAATCATGTTGTGTATGTTTTAAAATAATTTGATTTAAGTTAGTCTTATTTGTTTATAAATAAAGTTGTTTTTTTATAAAGAAAATTATGTATATTTTGACCGAAAAAAATACGTGTTCGACATGATTTGCAGATCATGGCCAGAACACGAGGTTTAGGTCGTGCGATAGGTAGAGTTGTAGGCAGAGATAGACCTGCTGATGAGGATGCTGCTGATGTTCCTGAGAGGCGTAGGCCTACTGCCTCAGCCCGTAGGCTACGCGTTCATCAGATGACTGCAGAGGGACGTGATATGGCTGAGGACGTCGCTGACATGACTGATGATGTCCCTGAGCAGCCTACGGAGGCACCTGAGATGCGTGTGGACGCACAGGGTGCTGATAGTGGTGAGGGGTCAGATGGTGATGATGCTGCAGAGGGATTCCCTGGTGGTCCACGTGACCCGTCAGTGCTCACATCATTTGCCGAGCATGTTGCACATGCCGTGTGGAGTGGACAGGTATTTTAATTTGTTAATTATTTGTCATTGTTTATTTATTTGTTTATGATTAATTTTTTTTAATAATTGTATAATTTGTACTTCAAATCAGGAACGTCCTGATTTGAAGTTAGTGTCACATGGGAGGAAGGTGACACTGATTGGGAGGCCAGTGCCTGAGATTGAAGGGATGGTGGCTGCCACAGGATTAAGTCCACTGATAGATTGTTCAGTTATTACTGACGATCCTGAACTTATATCCGCATTTGTGGAGAGGTGGCACAGTGAGACTAGCACCTTCCACCTTCCAGTAGGAGAGCTGACGATCACATTGGATGATGTGTCGTCCATTCTACATTTGCCCATCACTGGCGCCTTGCACAGTTTCCACGCTCTTTCTACGGAGGAGGCCAGATTCTTGCTCACGGAGTTGCTGGAAGTGTCTGCGGAGGAGGCCAGAGCCGAGACAGCACTCACACGTGGAGCATATGTATGATTAGGATGGGTTCGTGACATTTATGAGACCAGATGTCAGGCCCGACGGTGGATTGTCGCAGCTCGCGCTTATCTGCTGCACCTTGTCGGTTGCACTCTTTTTGCTAATAAGAGTGCAACATACGTGCATGTGGTCCACCTTGACGCTTTCCGGGACCTCGCTCATAGTGGTGGTTACGCTTGGGGGGTTGCCGCGCTGGTTCATATGTATGACCAGTTAGATGAGGCTTGTAGGACCACCACCCGACAGCTTGCGGGGTACTTGACGCTACTTCAGGTAAATTTTGTGTTTATTAATATGTTAGGTTCGATTATGATTTAAACATGTTTTTATGTTATGTTAACCTCAATTATTGTGTAGTGCTGGATCTATGAGCACTTTCCTAGTGTGCATCAGTGCGTGACTGACGATACATACCAGGAGACGTCCCCACGTGCTTCCCGGTGGTTGACGTCGAAGGCGCACATGAAGGGCATCACAGGAGCACCCTACAGGGCACGTTGTGATGGTTTGACCATCACAGATGTGTCCTGGTTGCCGTACACGGAGCATCGGGGTGTTAGGGCGTTTCAGGAGATTTCATCGTTCCAGGGTCAGCTCAGATGGGGTCCTATGATCGTCACAGTTCGACCGGAGAGGGTGGTACGCCAGTTCGGTTACATCCAGAGCATCCCTCCGCCGCCTGTTAGTGCACGATTGTCACAGGATCAGATAGATGACAGGTGGATGGAGTTTGCGGATCACTTACTACCTGCGGGTCAGCCTTGTCTAGTGCCTGGGCAGGTATCTGCGGATTACATTGAGTGGTTTTTCCGCATATCTCACCCTTTCATGACACCAACCCAGGCAGCTGACCAGCAGAGGGATGCACCAGCTGCAGACCCTGAGGACTACATACAGCCGCCCAGCCCCCAGGTTCCAGTGGCATTTGACCCCCCTCCATATGTGGTAAGATTATTTGCGCGTTTAATGTTTTATGAGTTGTTGTTTATTTTGAATTTCATAATAAATGTTTTTACTGACTTTGACAGGATGATTACGAGGGATATGAGGCGATTGCACAGAGGTTGGAGCGTGTGCTCAACCTTAGGATAGTCACTGCAGGCACAGAGTTATATGACATTATGCAGGACTGCCTGACGATCGCGAGAGGGGGACCCAGTGCTGATGGAACGGTCAGGGCTCGTCAGAGACGCCGCACGGACCATTGATCATTGTATTTATTTTGTTGTGTTGTAGTTGACATGAATATTTGTAATTATTACAGTTTTTGTTTAATATAGTTGACGTGTTTTGCACAGTTTATTATTTTATAATATAGTTTGTTATTCCGATTGTTTGTGGTCCTTAAGCGAAGTTTACGGTTGTTTTAAATTTATTTTTAAAAAAAGGGAACCTAGAATCATGAGTTTTGTTTGTCAGAATTACATAAAAAATAAAAGTTTTTAAAATGATTAATAATTCATAAGTGAACCCTTTTTCCATGTTCAAGTACCCATGTTTGTAAGAATTACATAAATGAACCCTTTTTCGATTTTTGTAAGAATTACATAAAAAACATAAGTTTTTAGAATCATGAGTTTTGTTTGTAAGAATTACATAAATGAACCTTTTTTCCATGTTCAAGTACCCATGTTTGGGATTTTTTTGCGTGGGTGTGCCTGTGCCCTGAGACAATGGAGGGCGGCCATTTCTCATGTTTGGACGTCAAAGAATCCAAAAAAAATAGTCCCGTTCCATGGTTCCGTCAACTAACACGTCAAAACAAAACCTCAAAATCCAAAAAAATACGAAATGAACCCTTTTTCCATGTTCAAGTACCCATGTTTGGGATTTTTTTGCGTGGGTGTGCCAGTTCCCTGAGACAACGGATGGCAGCCATTTCTCATGTTTGGATGTCAAAGAATCCAAAAAAAATAGTCCTGTTCCCCAGTTCCGTCAACTAACACGTTAAAACAAAGCCTCAAAATCCAAAAAAATACGAAATGAACACTTTTAACAATTAATTTTTTGGACCACTGAAACAACGCATTCAACTTTATTATGGGAATTAAACACGCCGTAAACATATAAAGGTTACATCAACGAAAAAACAAAAAATTAAACATGACATTCAGTTGTTTAGCGACGTCCCACTGACCTCGTCTTTAACATATTTAGTAAAGACAACTAAAATTTCTATTGGTCCATATTTTTTCCAGTAGTTAGATTGTACTAACACCTTCAACAGTTCTTCGTTGGTGATCAGCTCATTTATTTCATATTTTATAACCGTATCTGAATACTCAAACCGAGTTGGTTGGCGGAAAAACAATCGTCTTACCGTTTGTGATTCGTGAATTCCAAGAGGGGGAATCCCTTTAGGTGCAACTTACTTGATTAAATTCTTCAGTTCATCGATGGTACATGTTGAAGGAATTTGAAATTTTTTAGGATTTTTTCCTATGAACGCGCAACCAACAAATTTGTTATGCGGTGGCATGTTCCATTTGCCGTTGTAATACAGGATCGCGTCATGAATACGAGGCATAGTGCGTTCAAGTAAGTTTATTATTCCATCTGGTGTTCTTCCAACGGTGCATAATAACTCAATCGGACCAACACAAGAAAATTGATCATTACACATTAACATTGTGTTGACATCGTCATCATTTATCAATTTGATACACTCAAAGCGAATTTGGTTACCTGTATCGGTGAATGGCTTCCGGTAGTGAATTTCATCCAAAAATTGTTTGTCGGATAGCTGAAGGGTATTGTGTATTCTGGTTTTTAGGCTTGCAAAATCACACCTATTTGGTACTCGAATGGGCACCGGAGTTGAAGTTTGGAAGTAAACCCCAGTATCATTGTGAATAATCGATCCATTTGGATAAATGAAAGCCAACCTTGAGTTGACAATCGTCTGACTGCTAGTTTCTCCTAGAAATGCCATAGTTTGTGTATCAGTTGGGAGATTATTTGAAAGCAAGATAATGTGTGATTTAGTAGCCTAGTCTGCCATATATATAGATGGTATTGACCGAGCCTTTGTTTAACTTTGTTTACAAAAAAATAGACACGCGTAAATGTGTAGTCAACTCAGCCAATATGTTGTCGCTAATGTGTAGTCAAGTCAACCAATGTGTTGTCGAGCGACTGCTAGTTTCAAAATGTGTACTGAAGTCAGCCAATGTGTTGTCACGCTGAAACTGTAATACGCATGCATGTCATTATGTGTTGTCAATTATGACAATGATGTATGCTGCACGCGTAAATGATTTTTGTTGGACCAACAATTTCCTTGCTTAACCAAACGAGTAGTTGATAATATTAATTGGTTAGTAACGGGTTACAACGAATTATATCGCATAATGAATACAATTAAATAAACAATGCATGTTTAGTCTTCATTTAGGTCTACATAGTGTGTTTTGAATGACATCAAGCTTGTGTATTGCTGCATTCTACTAATATATGGAATTGCCCATTGCTTTGCCTGAGAATAACAATTGGTTGACCACAACAGCGCTGGGGGCGGCAACGGACAATGGTCTTTCAAATAAACCTGTTGTACATGAACAAACATTATATCATGCGCTGACCGTGCCAAACGAACAAGCGAAGTCATTGCATAATTGTTACACTAACTATATTCAATGTGCCTGGACAAAATGATTTCCAAACACGTGACCGACACATATGATGCGGTGGCCAGAAGAGTCAGGTGGTGGTTGACTTCTAAGAGGGAAAAATGTCATGCTTTGTTGTTGGGACAACGATACAAGGATTACGTTATACCGTGAAGCAATCACATATCCCATGTCTGTTATATCCATCCACTTGTCCACACTAACCTGAATGAACCAAACATACACATGTAAGTAATTTAAACATTGTTATTAAAAAAAATTAACCTAAAAACATACCTCTGAAAATCCATCAACAAGTAGGGACAACTTTAATTGTTCAAATCTCTCTGTGCCACCGAAGAGGTTCATGTACTCATCCGACCACCTGCCAAGTTCTTTAAGCAATTCATTACGCACTAACGGCCACGAATCTTCCCCCATTCCTAATAAAGCGCCAATGGACCGATATCCACAGTTACCGTCCGCTTTCACATCCACAACGTCACGAATGAAACCTTGAAAGAATGACGCAAATTGATCCAACATCGGGATGATCCTTGTTGGCTGACGCGGTTGAGAACATGATACACTTCGTTTCACTGGAGAGTTGCTGCTTTGAACAGAATGAAAAACATCAACATACTCCCAGTAAGACGGATCACGCTTTGTGGATGTTTGACTTCTTTTCATCGGTTTCTTCGGTGCACCTTTAGTGTTCACCTTTGATGGAGGAGGGCACATAGAGTTATGATCAGGGTATGCGATTTCTTGAAGTTTACTCTTCAGATTTACTTTGCCAGCCACATCAAGTTCATCAAACCTTTTAGATATGACCTCTATTTCTTCCTTGATGGTGACTTCCGTCTCACATAACCCTTGTTCTGAAAAGCAAAGTCTCCTCCAAAAAAGATGGACTGACTCCAATGGGATGCTACTAGCAGTATACCTAGAAAGCTCACATGCACAAGGAAGCCCGTGCGTGCTTCTCATCACACAACCACAAGAAGAGAGATTTTTGCCGAGATAACGTAGACGGTCAATCTCAGAAGCAATCTGATTTAAAGCATCCCTCGAAACTATCCCAAGAAGCCTCTTGTATAAGGTTTTTTTATATACATGGCCAACCACATGCGTACTGGTTTCAAAGGATGCTTTAATTTCGACGTGTTGCAGCGTGATCATGTTGTTCATGGCATCCCAAACACTACATAGGTCTCCAACGCTATTTTGTAGTACTCTTTTGAGAGCCCAATGAGCTGATTCAACCCTACATTTAAAATACACAACAAACATGAAAATATACAACAATTAAATACCATTTAATATTAATCGTTACTAACAAATAAAATCAGTTGTTAATACCTGTTTGTTGTTGTGTTGCCTAGGTGCATGACCTTATTCGTCCATGCTGTAATAAATTTTTCCTTATGGGGGATAATCCATGTGTCGTTAACATAGTCAACGAACATCGGCCAAGGCGAACAAGCAACTTGAAACTTCTGATATGACTCATGGAACTCGTATTCGGACGGACAATCAACCAAAGTACCCCAGTTATCCATTACATAGTCCCACGCATTTTTTTCCCCGATTAAAGATTTGCATTTCGCCTTCACATTCTTATCGATATGAAACCTGCACAACAAATTAGTAGACTCGGGAAACACAGTTTTCACTGCATTCATCAGTGCTAGGTCTCTGTCAGTGACAATAACAAGAGGGAGGCGATCGTGTTTTAAAAATAGGCCTCGAAATCGTTCCAAAGCCCATACAATATTATTAACACGCTCAGCCTCCAGATATGCAAACCCAGCAGAGAATGTCATCGCCGTTGGTGTCACTCCAACAAAGTCAAGTAGTGGGAGTCTGTACCTGTTTGTTTTGTAGGTACTGTCTATAAAAAATACCAGATGACATGCATTGCATAACTTTACTGCATCTGGGTGACACCAAAACAGATCACGCACCACAACTTCATCCTTCAATCTATGCCAATGAATGTATTGATCACGTTCGAGAAGCTTCATCAGATGCTGCATTTCGGTATCAGCTCCTCTTATTGAAGAACGATATGCACTTCTTGCATTGTAAATTTGCTTTATCGTGGTGTAACTGTCGGCATTGTGTTCCTTCAACGTTAGCAAGATGTTTTTCGGTTTCACCATCGACTTTGTCATATCAGCAATAATTTTCTTTTCTTCCTTAGTCAATCGCCCGGCGTATGGATGTCCAACTAAGGACTTCACCAATTCATGATTATGAATCCCACAGATCAACTTCACCATCCAACCTTCCCCTCCACGCACTAGTTTCCCACGAAGCCTGAAGGGACAACCACATTTCCTACTCCCGGTGTCTTTTCTAACGAATTCTTTATTTCTACACTTGTACGTACCACTCCTTTCACACCCAATTAACACAAATGAACTTCTTCCTCTGCTACCGGTCTCTGTGTCAGATCTCATAATCACTGCAACAAATCCATTTTCATGGGCAACTGTTCGAGCCCATTGCAAAACATCATCTCGAGTAGCGAATACCTACAACGCAACCCTAACACATTAATTTTCATACAAACCATCAATTCAACCAATGACTCAAATTATCTATGATTACCTGAGATGTATTAAAAGCATTTGAACAATCGACATGTGGTTCATTCACTCCACATTCTTCTTGATTATCATAATCATAATCCATATGAACTTCTTGTGACATCGCAAAGTCATACCTCCATTGATCTTCGTCCATCTTAAGGACATATGCATCATACACAAGTACATTCAAATTATCATATAACCACATCCAAAAATTTACTACACCTTAAATAACAAACATATTAATAGGACATATGCATCATACACGACTATATTAAAATTATCACTATATTCTAAATTTATAACTACATTATTTACTTAAATTAAACTTATCACTATAATAAGCAACTAATAAAACATTTTTGTACCATTATACATTTAAGTTACCTAAATCATTTAATATTATACCATTATACCTAATTAAATCAATAATCCACAACATATATAAAACAGAAATAAAAAAAATTATAAAACAGAAATATATATATATATATATCATTATAAAACAAAAAAATTATAATCCACAATATATATCATTATACCTAATTAAACCAATAATTCATTATTAACTAACAGAAATATATATATATATATATATATATATATATATATATATATATATATATATATATATATATATATATATATAAATTATAAAACAGAAATTAAAAAACTTACTAATAATTTAACATTCCGGAAGAAGGTCTTCCGGAAGTAGTTTCCGGAAGCACTTCTTCCGGAATTGGCCTTCGTAACTTCCGGAAGACCTTCTTCCGAAAGTGGTCATTCCGGACCTTCCTCCTTCTGTGCCTAAAATTTCTTCCGGATACACTTTTTACTGTTTTTCTACTCTAAAAACTAACCGGAAAACGAAATAAACGCGTACCTCCGACAAAATAGGAACAACAGCCACTAATAAAACTTCAAATACGGAACACGGGACCACCAAATCTTCAAATACTTCACTTCACGGGACCACCAACAGACTGCTGAAGGGACCACCACCGAAACAACAGCAAACGGAAGAAACAAACAAAGCAAACGGAAGAAGAAACAAAGCAAACAGAAGAAGAAACAAAGAAAGCGCAGTAAAACACAGCCTCAACACGTTAATTTAAAGAAATTTACACAAGGGCAAAATCGTTATTACATACGCATTAAATATTATTTTATTTTTACTTATTATTATAAAATGAAAATTCTTTTTTCTTCATTTTGTTATAAAACAATAATCACGTTTAGGAATTAATTAATTTTTATGGTTTAAATTAATATTTGACATGCGCGTAAAAAACAAATTATAAATATTAGTCATAATTACGTTCACTAATTATTTAATTATTTATGCATAATAATATTAATTATTTTATTATTTAATTATTTATGCATAATAGTATTAATTATTTTATAAATTAGTTTATGCAATTAAAAGTAAATTATTACAAAATAAAATATTTGTTAAAAAAAAAACTAACTTCCGGAAGAAGCTTCTTCCGGAAGACAATGAAAATCTTCCGGAAGAAGCTTCTTCCGGGAACATTCCGGATGACGTTCTTCCAGAAGTTGTCTGTGAGTACTTCCGGAAGAATAATTGCTGAAGGGCAGTTTCGCCACTTCATTGTTTGCTGGGTGCCCCAGCAATAATGCTGGGTGCACGTAGCAACTCCCTAAACTATATATATAAGGGTGGGGCTGGACTAAATCTATCCAACCTAACAAAAACACTTAGTTAGAATCCAGCTTACACTTTTTTTTTTTCAAATTTGAACCAAAGCATTTCAATCAATAATAGATAATTTGTTGTTGGTCCCAGTAGAATTGTCTCCTTAAGCAAGATTTTAAGTCCAGTATTGTGAATTGAAAAACATGAGTAATTAAGAAGCTAAACACCACTAAACATGATTAGTTAGGTTTTCTTATGAAGATTAATTAGTAATAAAATTAGTAGATGCTCTGTATCAATATTATAATAACCCAAATTAATAACAAATATATTTAGGTTGCATCTATGAAAAGAAAAAAATATTTAAAATTTGAAAAACTATTAACGATAAATAAATATAAAAAACATATAAACAATAATTTAATAATAAAGTTTCATGTCAACGGATTGAGTAATGAATTTACGGGTTCCAAATAAAATATGAATGACATTGGATTTGATCAGGTTAAGTCAGATTCTACTTGAACACCCACAAAACTCAAACCGAAGTGTTTGAGTCAATTTCCAAGGTTATCTAAATCCGTGAACACTCATAGGTATAATTAATATAATTGACGAAGGATGAAACTAATAATCCATTTATGTTTTGCTATAAAAATGATGATGAAGGAAACAATAAATAAATGTTTCAACAAACTGCCAAGATTAAATATTATTTTTTCCAATTTGACTTTTGATTTCTTAACAACTGCCTTAACAGTAATAGTCAGCAAAATGGCAATTCATTTACTAAAAACACTGTTTTTTTCTAGAGTCCAGTTACCAAATTTATTAGTTGTTTTGTGCAAGAGATATGTGGATGCCTACAGATTTTCTTCATGTGTTAGGTATTGGTAGTTTAGTACACATTACATGATAAAATTAAGAATGAATAACCATTAAGTTACAAATTACAATGGACTACTATTTATGTACACTAGATAATATCGATCTAAAATTTAAACATACATAGAATAGCAACAGGGGATTATAAAACATTAGAATTTTGTATACAAATGTTTGTCTATGAAAGTTGTGAGGCTTGGTTAGCATAAACATCAAGCCCTTATAGAAGATTTTGAATCTTGATTAGTACAGCAATGGCATTAACAATAACATTGGCTAAAGAACTAGTCTGCATCAGTGTACGTAGGCGTATGGATGTCCAACTAAGGACTTCGGCAATTCATGATTGTGAATCCCACAGATCAACTTCACCATCCAACCTTCCCCTCCATGCACTGGTTTCCCACGAAGCCTGAAGGGACAACCACATTTCCTACTCCCGGTGTCTTTTCTAACGAATTTTTTATTTCTACGCTTGTACGTACCACTCCTTTCACACCCAATTAAGACAAATGAACTTCTTCCTCTGTTACCGGTCTCTGTGTCAGACCTCATAATCACTGCAACAAATCCATTTTCATGGGCAACTGTTCGAGCCCATTGCAAAACATCATCTCGAGTAGCGAATACCTACAACGCAACCGTAACATATTAATTTTCATACAAACCATCAATTCAACCAAATGACTCAAATTATCTATGATTACCTGAGACGTATTAAAAGCATTTGAACAATCCACATGTGGTTTATTCACCCCACATTCTTCTTGATTATCATAATCATAATAATCCATATGAACTTCTTGTGACATTGCAAAGTCATACCTCCATTGATCTTCGTCTATCTTAAGGACATATGCATCATACACAAGTACATTCAAATTATCATATAACCAAATCCAAAAATTTACTACACCTTAAATAACAAACATATTAACAGCACATATGCATCATACACAACTATATTCAAATTATCATATAACCACATCCATAAATTGACTACTTATTAACTAACAACTAATACAAATATATTCTAAATTTATAACTACATTATTCTAAATTTACAACTAATAAAACATTTTTGTACCATTATACAATTAAGTTACCTAAATCATTTAATATTATACCATTATACCTAATTAAACCAATAATCCACAATATATATATATATATATATATATATATATATATATATATAAAATAAAACAGGAATAAAAAAAATTGCTAATAATTTAACATTCCGGAAGTTACTAAGGTCTATTCCGGAAGAAGTGCTTCCAGAAAACACTTCCGGAAGACCTTTTTTCGGAATGGGTCTTAGTAACTTCCGGAAGATCTTCCGGAGGTACTCATTCCGGACCTTCCTCCTGCTGTGTCTAAAATTGCTTCCGGATACAGTTTTTTCTGTTTTTCTTCTCTAAAAACTAGCCAGAAAACGAAAAAAATACTCATAAATGCGTACCTCCGATGAAATAGGAAGAACAACCACTAACAAAACTTCAAATACGGAACACGGGACCACCAAATCTTCAAATACTTCACGGGACCACTAATGGAAAGTGCAAAAGGGACCACCACCGAAACAACAGCAACCAACCAAAACGAAAGAAACAAAGCAGAGAAGAAAGCGCAGTAAAAAGAAGCGTGAACGCGTTAATTTAAAGAAAATTACACAAGGGGAAAATCGTCATTACATATGCATTAAATATTATTTTATTTTTACTTATTATTATAAAATGAAAATTCTTTTTTCTTCACTTTGTTATAAAATAATAATCATTTTTTATTATATATTAACTTTTGTAATAGAAATTAAATGTTATCATAATAAATAATTTATATTTTTAATAAAATTTACGAATTAATTACTTTTTATGGTTTAAATTATACTAAATTGTCACACAAATTAATATTTTACATGCGCGTAAAAAACAAATTATAAATATTAGTCATAATTACGTTCACTAATTATTTAATTATTTATGTATAATAATATTAATTATTTTATAATTTAGTTTATCCATTAAAAGTAAATTATTACAAAATAAAATATTTTAAAAAAAACTAACTTTCGGAAGAATCTTCTTCCGGAAGTAAATGGATATCTTCCGGAAGAACCTTCTTCCAGAAACATTTCGAATGTCGTTCTTCCGGAAGTATTTTCTGAGTACTTCCGAAAATCAGAAATTCTTCTTCCGGAAAATTTCTGGAAAGAGGTTTTCCGGAATGTTTCCGGAAAAAATCTTCTTCCGAAAGATGAATTGCTTAAGGACAGTTTCGCCACTTCACTGTTTGCTGGATGCCCCAACAATAATGCTGGGTGCACGTAGCAACTCTCTAATTTAATTTATTAATATTCTCATACGAAAAAAATAAAGATATGTATGTTAGCAAATTATATATATATATATATATATATATATATATATATATATATATATATATATAAAATTAAAATCATAATATAAATAAATATTGTATATAAATTGTTATTTTGACTTTACAGGGAAATGTTTGAATTGTTATATAATGTTATTTTTATATATTAACAAATACTTTTTTTGTTTGATAGAACTAACAAATACTTTTAAAAATTATAGAAATTCAATTTAGAAATTAAGATAAGATGGTACATTGAAAGAGATAAACAATTAAAAAATCAAATTTACTTATAATATAAAAGTTGAAGTGTAAATTGTGATGTTAAAAGGTTTAACTACTTGTGTCATATCTAGACTTACTTATTCAATTCTATTCTAAGAGTCTAACAACATCCCCTTCGATCAATCATTTATCTTTCTTTTTATAATGTATTTTTTTGTTATGTATTTTTTTTTAATTATGATGCTTCAACTCATCAATTGAATGAACATTGCTGACATATTTTTTTCTTCCTAAACAGCATATTGTCAACCATTTGAGTTTGAAAGTATTCCAAACTACAATGGTAAAAGATGCATAGTAAAGTTTGCTAGAATTAATGTTATAAAGCAAGTACTATATATCTATATTTTTTAGGAGAACAAAATATATCTTTATATGTTATAACAAAGAAGAAAAAGCATGTTAAAAACACCATTTTAGTTTTAAAATTATCATTAGAATGGAATTTTAACTTACATATTTTTTTTAGGTTAAATTTACATGTTATGTTAGGCTAGCAACTACAATATTAAAAAGAAAATATTTAATCATTCACGTAACACGTAGATAAGTAAAGATAAATTAATAAAAATAGTTATTGAAAAAGAGATTTCACAGCTAGTTACAAAAATTGAAGAGAGAAAATATTAAAAATATTTAATTAAGATAATAAAGGAAGAGTCTCTCTCTAACTTATCTATTTTATTTTATAATATAAAATTAGTATGAGATAACAACGAAATATAATATAATTAATTATGAATAAATAAGTTCACCCGGACCCTGTCTTTTCTCACATGGCAGTGGCACGGTCTATTAGTTGATGATATGAAAGCATAAAACAACCCTGCACTCTATGTAATTTTAACAAAGGATTTTATTTATTGGTTATCCAGACTCATCGAGCCTAAGGTTTTGTCACATTATAGCCATCACTGTGGTCACGTAGGATGGCATGATCTATGTTGTCACATCTAATCATGTTTCTTCATTTAAGTTCTGCTATAATAATTTTTATTCAAGAATAATTCAAAGCTAAATTACACAAGTCTTTTGTGAAATTGTATAAATTCTACCCAATTCAAAGCTATAATTATTTTTATAATAAAGGTTAAACAAATAGTTGTTTTTACTTTTCCATGATTTCACCATATTTTTGTAGAATAAAATCATATATATTTATGTGTTTTTCAAACACACTATTAGTTCCTGTATATTCTAAACTCTCGAGTCCGTATAGTAACATCATTCCATATATTCTAACTTTGTTATCTGTCATCTTCCTCTTTTCTATATAAAGAAAAATTTCATCCTTAACGTGAATAAGACCAAAGCATTATTGGCGTGATAAGCGTGATACACACTTTGGGCAAGCAAAATCATGTAGTGTGAGGTCATTCTCATCACTAGGCAAGTTATGCTTTTAGGAGCATGATTAAAGTTTAAATCTTAAAGAGGCAATTGTTATTCTTTAGTCATAAATCATAATATCGCAGGTATTGCATAAATTATTAAATGCATTTAGGATACCCTGGTAAATAAATAAATAAATAAAAGCTTAATAAAAGGAAAAAATTAAGTGGCCTCACTTTGTGCATAATAGCCAAGATGTTTTTAAGTTAGGTTTTGTTGTTAACTATTACCTCGTAAGTTTGTCATAAAGAAACTACTTCGAAAACTGAAACGATTTTGTGTGTACATATGAATGGTACGGTTTTATATCTGTATACCATATTTAACAATGTGGAACACATTTATGTTTGATATTTCAGCCATATTGTATGACAATTTTTTTGCTGATTGCATAACAGGGCTAGGCAATGTCTATGACAGTTTTAGTAAGGATTTCATTATCAATAAAAATTGTAAAATTATGAAATTAATGTCTCTATAAGTCCTAACTATTTTAATTGGTCTAATGAAAGTCCATACTTCATAGTTTTTTTAATGACTTTTCTTCAGTTTGTCTTCAATTCTCGTTGGAAACTTAATGCATAAGAAAGGTAGAAAAGTTAAGCAGTGCCTCTAGAATTTGCAAAGGAAAACTATGATTTGATTTGGTGACAAATTACAATGTAGTTTGAATTTTATAGAGATTTCTATAAAAGAAAGAAAAAGAATTAAACGAAGAGAAGCCACATATGCTTGCTGTCTAAGAAAAAAAAGGAATGAAATATGGCAAAAAAAAGGGAAGAAAAAAAAAGCCTGGAACACAAATTGATACATGAAAGGTATTAGTTCCAATCCAAGGCAATTGAGAGTTTCTTATCTCTCAGGATATCGAGTTTCTCCACCTTCTAGTTGTTGTCTTCCTGTTCTGTTCTTCTGAAGTTGGAATCTGAGGTGAAATATCATGATTTTCCTCATTAGTCATTTTTGTGAGTTTGCTTAGTTTCTTCCACCCACTGGTCCATGCTGAAGTGTGCTTCTGCTTCAGCAACTTATCAAACTGTCTCTGCAGATTTTCCATGTCATTTTGAAGCTCCAAGTACTTGGTTTTCACAGTCTCCAGCTCAAACTTGAGTGTGTTGATGTCTTTCTTAGCTGCTGTCCATCCTTCTTGGAATGATTGTGGCGTCCCTTCGAGTAGTGTTTTCCGGTTTGGAATCATTGGCTGGTAGTGAGATTCAGCACCTTCTTTCAGAGAACTGTTGGCTAGTGCATTGCTTATCTTCACCTGTTCAGAGAATAGCACTTGCACCACTACCCTCAATGGAAGCCTTTCATTTTGAGCAGCATGCATACAGGCATCAATGGAGAGTTTCTGACAATCCATTACACGGCAGAGTCGCTTCCTTTCATGCTCCGTTAGTGTTGGATGTGCCTGTTAATTTGTTTCATGGCTATAAGAACTACATGAGTATGCATCTATTGCATATGTGAAGCTAAACTACTAGCATTTTTACATATACTGCTAAGGCTATGTTTGGATAAAAGTTTGGATCATGCTATTGGAAATTTCAATGTACATTCTTGATCTCGAGTTTCAAGATACAAATGAACAAGGAAGAATTGTGTTTTGGGATTAAAAATACTTTTGAGCTCCCCAAACTGATATCCAAAGATGCACTAAATGAGTGGAACAGATATCTATGAATTTTCAAAACCAATGAATATACAGCTAACCTTTCTATGAATAAATAACTTTACCCCAGGAATGACTGATTTTATGTTTACTGATCTCATTTTGTAACTCAAATATATTTTTCCACTGATGGAAATAGTAAGCATAGTATGAGACCCTAGGTTCTAATTCAAAATTTACCATGCATTTTTACTCAAATGTGGTGCATCCTAGGTAATTCAAAATCACACACAAGTTAATTAAGAAGCATGAAATAATTGTTCCATTTTCCTCTAGGAAAAGTAATCAATTACCTTAAGATATGAATCAACTGCTCTGTAGAGTCCATCATCAGAAGTCCTAGCTGACTCAGGCAAGGCTTCTGCAAGAACCTGAAACTTTGTGAGGGAAAGGTTTCTATCTCTGGAAACCTCAGTAAGATAACTGTCCACAAGTCTTGCCACTCTTGTCTTTGCATTAATGTTACTGCTCACATGCTTGTCAGAAAAGGGTGGTCTGCTTGGGCTTGAACTTTCAGTTTGCTCTTGAACAAGAAAATGCTCTAGCAGCCTCTGAACAAGATCCACATCATAAGTAGTCTCATTTTTGTTATAACATGGGATTAGAAGATCAGCCAGTGTAGCTTGCTCAAACTGCATTCCCACCCTTTTTTCCAATTCAGTAATCAATGCAGGTGCAACCTTCAACATGTTGTTTGCCATTCTGAGAAGCCTGAGAAGGAAGCTGCATGAGACACTGTCCTTCTGTGGGGGGATTATGCTGACGAGGCTCTCAACGATCATCCTTTGATCTTTAGCTTGAAGAGTTGAAGTGTCATCTCTAGGTCCAGCCACAATCATATGAAGTCCACCTTTCCAACTACCACCACCACCACCATTACTAGAACTACTGTTACTAGTACTACTATTGCTTCCTTCTTCTCCTGGGATTGCTGTGCCAATATTCATCAAACCAGGTAGCCACTTAGTTGCATAATGCATTATTCCAGCACCAATCAACTCAAACCTCATACCCTTTACCTTGATAGCAGTGATGACTCTAACAAAGTGATCAATCCTAAGGATTGAAACATCCTCAAACCACCAATCAGGAGGAACCTGCTGGTTCCTACTTGGGCTTGAGTTCTTCATGTCATTCCATTTTGGACTTGCAACTTTTGGTGCCCTTCCAGTGTATGACCACCTTATTCCCTTTGGATTGGCACATGCTTTCCATGCTATGGACTCACTGCATCTTCTCACAATTTGAAGATTCTCTGCCCATGGCGACAGCTTCTCGCAGCTCTTCAACACCACTATGGAGTCTCTCCATGAGGACAAAACCACATAGCTAAGAAAGGCTTCTGTCTTGAATATGAGATTGCCCTCTTCTAGGTCCTCTGTCATTTCAAGGTACTCGGCAGCGCATCTAAGGCCAGAGATGTTGCCTGATGTTAAATCAATTGCAATTCCATAGCAAAACTTGGATGCAAGTTCAAAAGCCTCAGGCCCTCCAGGGAGATCATCCATAACTATCTTGCTCAAGTCAGGGTCGCGCGAATCGTATATAATTCTGTTCAGCTTTCCACTTCTAGATAGCAAAGGGTACTTTCACAAACAAAACATAAGAAAAAGGTAATTAAATTCACCATAGTACAAATCAGTAGCATCTTATCTCTTCATTAATTTATTTTTTAATCTTTTCAAAGGAAGAGTAAACTTCCAAGCAAGAAATTTTTTTTATCTAATGTTTTATTTTTAAACAAAGTTAATAGCTAACCTTGTGCAAATGGAAATTTGCATCTCCAATTTGAACAAGAAGATCACTTGGAATATCAGCTGAAACATACCTGCATGGGAACATGAAATGGATATACCAACACTTCTAACAGTTCAAAACAATTTTATCAGAAACTTATTTTTATTTTATTTTCAGCCATGTATTGAAAACAATTGTACCAACACTGCATTGAACAACATACCAAGAGTTGCCTCTTTGCTGAAATCCCTCAGTCTTGACACTGTGCTTGGTTGAAGTGAGGAGTCCACTCCCATATTCCCTTCCTGCACCAGACTCACTCTCTGATTCCCACATGCTTAAAACCAAACCAGAACTCACAACACAACTACAAGGCAAGCTTGTTTTTCCAAGGAAAGTGGCTTCTAAGTGAGAGAAAAAGAACAAAGAGGGGGTAAACCAAAGAGCAAAATGAATGAGGAGAGAAAGAAAGCTGATGAAAAGGGAGGAGGAACCCCACATGGGGGTGCTTGGACTTATCTCAAACTTGTCGCTTTCTGCACAGAACAACATGTCAAGCAAATCTCACAGCCTGTGCCGTAATGGGCACACTCAGGAGTGTTGTTGTGAATCATCATCATCATTCATCATCTGGGTTTCTGTTTCTGTGTTTGTTTCATTCATATATTTGAATTAACAAACGAGATTGATAGATACTTAGATAGATACCCTTCATCATTCATATGTGCAAAACAAGCAGTTCCATTTTTCTTTATTCCTATATGACCATACATGTCTCTTCCTTTTCAACCTATTTTTTTTTATTATTCTTTTATGTGTTACTGTGTTTACTGCAATCCCAAAAACATTCCTTTTGACTACGGGAAAGGATCAAAATCAAAGGAGCGTTTCCAATTTCCATAGAAGCACTTTACTTTGTGTTGGTTTCTGATGAATGGAATGACTTAATTACCACACTGCCATTTTTTGATTGATTGCTGATGAGGGATGAGCTAACTACTCACCATTTATAGCTATTAAATGAGAAAGACTAATCATCATATTTTTACAGAATCTTTTCAGTATACTTAACCAGTCGCCATTTTAACAGAATCTTTTCACTATATTCCTTATAATATTGGGGAGAGATGGAAAAGGAAAAGAGAAAAGTGAGTGATAATGTGAGTGACGATACGTATATTGAGGGAAGAGAAAAATGAGTTGTAAAAAAAATATTGCGGCGAAAATGTGTATAACATGATGCAGTGATAAATGAGCATATTAGTATAGCGGAGCGGAGTGGAGGCCACTATCAAGTACCAAGTTTTATTTTGATAAAATTTATATATTGAAATAATATCTCTTATATGTAAGTTGATATGTATATTAAATTTTAGTTTAATATATTTTATAATAATATAATTTTACTTATGTCTATTTGTTTGTTATGATAACATAATATTAATATGTTATCTTTATAAATATATGTCTATCTATAACCAAATCATTTGTGATACATATTTGGATATCATTCTATTTAAGAAATGCATTTATGAAATATTGAAATGGTAATATTATTATGTCACTTGTTGAATTTTTTTTTCTTATTTTGATCTTTAATTATCTTTGATCTTAGGGTGTATACACTTTAACTCTAAGGATTTTTTTATATATTTCAAAGTAAAATATGTGGTGAAGAGAAAAATAAGAGAAATGGATAAATATATAAATTAAATATAAAAAAATGTGTAAAAAGTAAAGATTATATGAATATTTTTCTAACTTTAATTGTAAAACAAAAAAAAAATCATTCAAGCCATGTTTCCTCTAATGTTTTTGAGTTTGTTATCATTTTTTAAATATTTATATCCAAAATTAACACATTATAGAAATATACAATGATGTTTATATTTTTTATAAATAAGAAATTTCAAAGACAATGAAAATAATTAATTAGTTTTTTTCATTTACTTTTTTTGAAAAAAAAAATAAGGATAATATTATATTGAAGTCATTATAAGAATACATTAGCTTAACGATATTAAAATTCATGTTTTTTTTTTGTAACGGAACATTCATGTTTCAATGGCTTACATAAATTCATTTTATAAACTCTCCTTAAGAGAAAAAGTCATCTTAAACACCTTACAAAAAATTTAATAAAACTATTTTCTAACATTATAAACTATCGATTAAATCATTTTTCATAATTTGATATTCATGATCCAAATATAAAATTCAACAAAAAAATCCATTCAAATACAAATCCAAAAATCAATTTCAGTATAAATCTGTACGACTAAATACTATAAAATGACATAATTAAAGACAAAAAGAGAAAAAGATATATCATCATGTTCTTTACAATTATGTTCCTTTCTTTTTTTTTTTTTCCTTTCCTATAGGCTAATGACATGCAAACTTCAAATTTCTCAACTACACACAAAAATGGAAAAAATCAAAGCGTAACAAGCAAAAGGAAATTAATGAAAGGCAAAATTAATTGGAAATATAAATAAAGTTAACACACAAATAAAAAGTCTATAAACTGTAAGAGATTTTCTTTTTTTACCTACCCCATTTCTTCTCTATTCTCTTCTTATATCAAAACTTTTGTTATATCATACATGTTTTTATCATCCTTGAATATTAGAAAATTATATATTTTCATGACTTTTGTTCCCTAAAGACATAAAGATAATAAGAAATAATTAAAAACCTTATAATATGAATGAGATAAGAAAAAATTATTAAATTTTTTCTATTTTACCTATAAAAATACTTAAGAAGAAACAATAAAGTAAAAAAAAAAAATGTTACTAGTACTATGATGTGGATTATTGGATATTATTGTTATTGTTACAATGCAACAGAATGAAAAAAGACAGACTTCATCATTTATTCTTAAATTGTATGAAATAAATTAGAATATCATTGATGAGATTTTATTATGCTTTAACCATATATATATATATATATATATATATATATATATATATATATATATATATAAATATAAGAGGACATCTTTTATGAGAAGAAACATATTATAAGATAAGATTAAATCTAAATCGTATAATTATACATAAAAGATTAAGATTTAATATAAAAAAATCACACAATTTTTTAAATAATCATATGCCATTAAATTTTAATCCTTTATATTTGATTATATGATCTAAATTTAATAATTCACTCTCATATAAGATACCTTACTCTTATATGATAATGTGTTCTCTATGTCTTTGTTAAATGATACAAATAATAAATTTTAATATCATTTAATTCAATTGTATTTTATTCATAAAGAAATGCCAGGTACACATCCTAACGGCTTTTACGTATGATTTTGTTAATAAAATTTAAGTAATAAAAATGCAAAAAACTGTGATACCGGATCCTCCTAAGAACAGATGGTCACGAAAAGGAAAGGAGAATATGTGATTTTAATTTTGAACGAGGATTTTGTAAAATGTGATTTTTATACCATTGTGGTATTTGTATAGACTAAAATATATGATTGATTCTTTAATTATAAATTAATTTTTTTATGTTTTAAAATTTTTAAAATGATCCCCTAAAGAATTTTTTAATACATTTTTGTCCTCAGGTTAATTTTAACTCAATCATTCTTAAATCTGCGACACCGAAGAGCCAACTCTTGTGTCGTGGGTTCATCTTGAGTAATGTCAGTAGATTGGATTTCTTGGACGTGAACCTTGTCGACGATTATAATCTTTCCATGAATGTGGAATCACAGAAACCGATGTCGAAAACCACACCACCACGAGGGTTAGAGGAGTAATAGTTACGGATGATACAGTTTAACATCATTTAGGTAAAAACTCATGAAACGACAAATGTATTACTAAAAAAAATTCTGTAGAGAACATTTTAAAACATAGGAAATTAATTTAGAACAGAAAAATAAATTAGGGTACCAAATATATATTTTAACCAATTTTATAAGCTTGAGACGTGCAGTATTGATTGCAGGCTACTTTTTGGAGATTGCAAATGAATAATCGCCGTAGCATAAGGGAACAACAAATTGGATTTCTTTTTTTAATTGGTACTAATACGATTCTTGTTGTTAAAAAATAAACGTAACGGAAATTTATGATTCATCAAGTCTCCAGTAAGAATAAATTTTCACGAAATTCATTACTCTACTAGAACAAAGAATGTATAGATATATACACGGTAAAAAAAACAATTACTCCCTCATTACATGCATTCAACCAATTACATATTCTTGAACCCAACAGAACCTATTAGCATAACTGTTATGAAAAAACTCACGTGAAAATGAGCATATTTCCCTACAAATTGTTTATAATGAATATTTGAAAACACTTAATAATGATAAAATGTTTTTTACTAGTACTTTTTAAATGGTAATTTTTTATTTTTGAAATAAGTTCATTTAAACATTTAGTAATTTTTTGTGCGCGCCGGTAACTTTTGTGTGAAAAGGAAACCAACAAAAGAAACCATTGAACCAAGAGCAAAACTGTTGATTTTTCCATCAATGTAGTATAGTTGACAGATATAATAATTATCTCCTTTAATCATGTGTTCGCTAGCTTGATCCCATGTTCATATAAACAGAAAATACTTGTAGAGAGAATTATCCTCTTAAATAAATTTCAGTAAGGAAATTAGTTTTTTTTTTTTCGTAAGAAATACTATTTTTCTTTTCAAAATCTAACAAAGTGGAATGCCAAGCTTAAAACCTTATCCTTTTTTGGTAACAAAATGGAGTTACTTGATTTTTTTTTTTTTGTTGTTCTTTCTTGATCTTAGACTTGAACTTGGGATAGTATGTTTGTGTTTGTGAACAAGGGGAAAAAGGGAATGGTGGCAATGACGGTAGGGAAAGAGTTAATTAGAAGAAGAAGAAAAAAAGGAAAAAAAAATTATTATATGAAAAAAATAAATTCAAATGTATTAAAAAATTACCAGTTCAATAAGTTTTCTTTCTTTAAGTTTAAACGTGATACCTGTTAAAGCTGTAATTCTTTTTCATTTATCTTTTTATTTTATTCACGTTTTGTCTTGTTTTAATTTTTTAATATATTTTTCTTCTGATTAATACTTTACTAGTATGAAACCTGTGCGTAAGCGAGGATAATATTACTGTTGTCAACATGGTTTTTAAATCAATTGAAAAATAATATATATGTAAAATGATCAATTAATTAAAAATTATATAATTAAAAAGATAAAGTTATAATATTAAAAAAGGAGTTTAACCAAGTCTTTTACCTTAAATATAACTATGAATATTATAATAAATTAGTAAAATAACATAATTGTATTGGAATGTTTTAATGCAGCTCATACAAATCTTTATCAAAAGAAACTAATAATCCAAATCGACAAAAATTGGTCAATATATAATCTATTGTATGTATAATTATGGTTAAATCTGTCGTGTATGATAAACTAATACCTAATGACAAATAATATTAATAAATTAGTATTTTATGCATAGTTCAAAAATTCGGTTGGACCTGATCGGTCGGACTGGTCTAATAGGAATCCGGTGATCCAGGTCGGTTTTTTAAAACCAGTTTCGCGTAAAAAAAGATGCTCCAAAACACTTAAAAAGACCCGAGATTTATGTAATTGTATTATTCAATTATTATTTGTAGACTTATGTTATCAACTTTAATATTTCAATTATTATTTTAGATTTTGGAGTATGAATGAATTTTTCTTAATCAAATATGTTAGTTATATACTTATATATGATAAATACATATATAATTTTGATTTTTTTAATATATATCGAGTCAAACCGAATCAATTATTAATCCACCGATTGGACCATTGACCCATCAATCCAGTGCCTCAACCGAGTCATGGACCTGACCGGATTTCATAACTTTGATTTTATGTAATGAAAAATTTGAATATTAACTAATTAGTGTTAACACAAATGTATGTCTTTAAAAATATGTATCAACATAATTTATATTATAATAGTTAACATTATATTTTTTTAGATTTTTATTTCAAAGTCAATAATTATTGAATTTGTAAATTGAAAGAAAGAGAATATGATAACATCATTTTCTAAAAGCACTTGTACGAATATATTTAATGTGGATTCAAAATGCACTTAATTGTTATTATAGCGTGTAAATCTGCACCAAGATGATGGACTATGTTCATGTTTGTCCAAAAAACTTTTTCAACTGCAATGCAAAGCCTTCCCCACAATGTTCATGTTAATCAAATCTATTGATCACGTTAGTCAATATCGTTATCTCCATTACAACTACAATGATAGCAAGTTATAAAAATTAGGAACTATAATATTAATGATAATAAACTATATATTTTAGAGATTAAAATGACAATAATTTTAATTTTATAGATTTATATATTTGGCATTTTTTAAAATTTTAGAGACTACCATATGTCTATAACAGTGTCTCATAAGTTCAAGACTAAAATGAGAGTATACTCAATAAAAAACCTCATATTATTAAATTGTGTTTATAATTTACAATTTTTTTATGGAAACATATTCATATTATTTCATTGATAAAATAATCAACAATACAAGAAGGGACTTCACTAAAGAAACACGACCTGGAACTCAGTTGCTCTTGCTAATATGTGAGCAACCGAATTTACAATTTAATACATAAGTAAATTTTGAAAATTTTAACATGCATAAACTTTTAATTCGGTTTGTGGTTAGGTTTAAGCGAGTTTAGGTTCTAGCTTGATTTGCTTATGTGGTTGGGATGTGGAAGGAGAAGACAAATGGTGGAAGAAGAAAATAGTCAGTTTGCATCGGTGGTGATGAATAAGGACTTTTTTTTTTATTATTTGCTTAAATATTTTTAGTCTAAATTTTAATATTTTATTTTTCCCGTGCTCATAAAATTACTTTGATCATTTTAGTTTTTATAATTTGTATATTTTACTTTTTTTAGACTTCATAAATATTTTCTTATTGAAAAGAAATCATGAAATTAATACAAATTTATCATATTATACTGTAAAACATAAATAGCGTTACAACATATTAATTTTGGTAAAGTCAAATCCAAACCCAAATGTGTACAAAACGCTGTAAAATAATAGGTAATTTTTATACAAACATGGCTTGTTATAATTTTTTATTTATGAATAAGGGGCACAATTGTTGCAGTTGTGGGAGATGAAATTATTGTCATGTGAGTCTGTACTAAGAATTTGATTAGAAAATTGAGTAAAGAATAAGACGACCAACATCATATATCTGCTTCCTAACAACCAATAGGATAAGAGTGGCGGGGTCTTTGCGAGTATGGGGCGAACTGCCAATTACGTTATGCAATATATTCTTCTATCGGTTCATAATATCATTTGAGGAAAATTAATATTTTAACAAACAACAAGGGAAAATATTATTTTTTTATAATGAGAAAACTAAATATTTTAGTTTTATTTTAATTATCTTTTAACAATGTCATATTATAAAAAAAATAAAGACTAGGAGGATGAAAACACATAATGTTACATGTAATATACAATTTAATACAATAAAGATGAGGCGAAAATGGAATTCAAAACTAAGATTTAAAAAACAATAAAAATAGAATAAAAATAAGATTTTAGATCATGTTTATTAGATCAATGATATTAAGTGAAACTTCCTCTCTTAAATATAAGAAAAAATTCAATGTTGAACTAAAATATAAATAAATTTTAACTAATTATCTCCTATTTAATGCTAGTATCTCTCAAATCCTCTTTATTTAATTGGAATTTTATTCTCGAACAACCTTCTCTTTTTTATTCTATGCAATTAATGTAAAGAGTACATGAATTAACTTTTCTATTGTGACTATTAAAATTAAATGATATTAACTAATTTTCTTTACAGTGTGATTTAGTTTTTTTTTTTTACTTATATTTCAATACGAAAGGAGTATTTGCTTGTTATTGGAAATATCTTTCTGAAATAATATATACCTATTCTAAAAAGACATTTTGAGAAATGAAAAGGGGTTTCAAGGGATATATTCCTTTAAGGGAAAAAGGTATAATGGATAATTAAGGGGAAAAAGAGACATCAGTATGTACTTAGCAAAATTGGGTATATAAATAGCAAGTGCCATGAAGGCAACCAGCTGTGTCTAACAGGCCCAAGTTGACATAAAATAAAGATAACAACCGTAGACACGAAGAGTCTAGAATAAATAGTAACAATAAATGCTATTTACTTTCACAATGTTATTATTTTTTATTTTTCTTAAATTTTCAATAAAAAATTGGGATTTAATCTCATAAAGATGATAAATCTTTCAAGAATAATTAATTAAACAATGATATAAATTTAATTTTGATAATATCAAATTGGATCAATAAATAAATAACAATATCTAAGTTACTCATAGTTGAGAATTAATGCATGTTTAATTTACCATTTATACAACTCCAAATGTTAAACAGAGAAATAACTGTACCATTGGATTGAGAAAAAAACATGAATTAGTTGAATCCAACATTTTTCCAAAGACTAGTTAAGATAACAACCATATCATACAAAAAATTATTATAATATCTTATTTCATCCTATCAACATGATAATATTGAAAAAGACATAAGAACCTCACATCACATACTGGCTATGACACATCACATTCTGGCTATGACACTAACATAGTCATCTGACTTGAGTACCAAAGTTCTTGGAAGTGGCTTTTCCCTTTTAGGCCAATTGCATCTAATTCGAAAATCTTATTTTATTTCATTTCATATGCATGTGCTAAATGTGACATTTTCTACCCTACACATATATGTACTAATAATAAAAAAATAGAAATACAAAATTAGTTAAAAGTTTTAAAACACATTTAAAAAAATATTTTAAAAGAGTAAAATATTCACATTCACTTTTTATCATCATAATAGAAACTAGTTCAAATAAATAATAATATCATCTTGATTTAAAACAAGGTCATTCATTTTGAATGAAAAGAAGTCAAACTAATATCGAAAAACATGAAACAACTATACTATTTATGAAATTGTAATATGTGAAATAAAATCTCATGCCCTGATGTCACATTTATCAGAGCATTTCCCTGACAAAGGCCAAGCCTCTCCATCTCTAGCATGAAACTCATCATATGGTAACTCACGTGAAACAAAATGACATTTAGCCCAAACACAAACACACACCGGAAATGAGTTATCACATTCATATATTATAATAGAACATGTGAAATATATAATACTTAGAGCCGAATTTTCATAAACAACATTTCTTCACAAAATCACACACATTATTCACATTTATTCAAGTTCACACACTCCAGAGAATAACACCAAAATCTCAATCGTTAACTCAATGAAAGTCAAACATAAGCGTTATGCAACAAATACACTAGACTCAAGCCTACATGCAACGTGATACCATTTTCAGTGAAAAACCTCGTCGAACACCTAGAAATACATGACAAGATATGTCTCACAATGGATAAGTCAGGTTATTCTCACTAAGTGAAATCATGGGAGGATCAATCAGAGTCACTCTGTTTTGCGAAAATGCTCCAACCATGTGGGATATGCATAAACTTAAAAAGGAACACTCAAACTGAGTGTATTTACCCCCAAGACCTAGACTTCGAGAAGTCTGTCAAGACCTCTTCTTCCTAATTTAGGTCCAACCCATGAAATATTTTAACACACAAACTCTGCTTATTAACTATGTAATACACACAACTATTGAATATTTTTCAAAATCTCAATTATTTTCAAAATCATTTTAACTCATCGTGTCTCAAGTGATTAAACTCGTGAGATTTCCATAATGGAGACCATCACAAACTCGTAAAGTATTAAGTCGTCACCCTCAAAGGATCTGAAATGTGATTATAAAATTCATAGTTTATAACTTAATACATATAACATTTCAATACACATGTATCAAATTAAATAATAATATTTTCTAATTCCAACATAACAATAACTTTTGCGATCATGTCATAATAACAATACAAAATCATAGACATCAATTATCAGTATAAAACCATACGCATATAAGTATTTAATTATATGTATAATGATGCTAATAATAAAATATACTAACTTCAAATCTTATAAATATATGAAAAATACATATAATCATTTCACTGGACACATATATACTATAATAATATGAGTACATATTTTTTTAAATGTAAAAATTCTAGATTCGTGAATCACAAACTGATTCCTAAAGTATACTTAAGTAAATATATATCATATATGAAATTATAATCTAAAATAAACTGTTGCAATTGCATCACTAAACAAATTTATACTATAAATCATAATGTTATCTATATATTGAAAACATGTATGCATATACACTAATTATATTAAAATGCAAACTACAAGGAATTCAAGCACGAGAAATTCGGCCACAAGAATTTGAACTATGTAATTTAAATTAAAGCACAATTTAATTCAATATTTATACCACAATACACCAAAATTCAACAAAAAATTACTGCATAATAATTTCAATAATTTAAACCAAAAATAGAGTGAAGTACTTGAAGTTTTGAAACCATTCTCTATGGCATGAACATTCGTTAAACTCCACAAGACAATTAATAAAAAAAACTAAGCTTGTGGAAATTTTGATTTCCTATCATATAATTAAGGCAAGGGTTATATTCCTATCTATATGATTAACGTGAAGGGCCAAGGTACAGAGCTCCATAACAATTCAACTAAATAGGTAAAAGCCAATAGGATAAAAAGCAAGGCACGAGGAGTTCAAAATTTGAAGGAGAAAAAAAATAATTATATAATGTCTAGAACACCAATTTCAATTCGTTGCATATATAAACCTGAAATTTCATAACTCAACGTCATTGCAATTCGTAAAACTCTCGGAAATTCTCGGAAGCACGGATTGTGACAAAGATTCATATATGTGTAGTTGAAACAATTTATTAAAATTTATTTCACAACAATTTCGTATTCGGACATTGATTGATTTGTCAATTGATGATTAAAAACATAAGAATAAAATTGATTTTATAAAATAGTTCAAAATAACTTAAAATTGATCTTTTTGTAATTCTTACATATGTTCATTCTAACTTCTAAATATTATCTCGATATAATTGTTCAATAATTTTCTATTAATAATTATAATATTTCTAGTACTCTCTAGAACTTCTCCTTATTATTTTCTGGAATTTCTCTTTCGATTGTTCTATTAGGATTCTTGAGCATCACAGAGAAAGGTAAAAATATTTTATAAAATTACTCTAGGTTAAAATTCTCTTTGTATAATAAGAAAATTGATGACCTAATTTTTTTATTCTTATTTTATTATTATTATTATTATTATTATTATTATTATTATTATTATTTTAAAAGAAAAATAAAAAAGAACAGGCTGTTACATCCGTGTCCTTAAGATGATGATTAATAAAATTAGGGTAGCCAATAGGACATTAGCTAAGGATTAAAAAATACATTTATTGTGAAAATTAAAAAAAATATAAAAAAAATCATAAATAAGACAATTTTATACATTTAAACAATTTTTTAAAATTTTTTGTTCTGTGTGACAGTTATTAACATTTGTCAAAATTATATACGGAGATTAATTGCTGCAAAAAAAAAAGTGTACCCAGAATAAATTGTTCATGAATTAGTATTTATGATGGTTTGTGAAAAATATATGAAAGGGGGAGAATTTCAAAGCCGTGGGAGTTGTCCCTAGTAGGCTCCAATTTCTAGCCCCATATGCCTCTGCCCCCATTGGGTGTTGGGGATTGGCCAACCATGATGCATTAATCCCTTCTCAACAACTTGCAAAGACATACCCTCTCCATTTCTATTTTTTATTTCTCTGTTATGATCTATTCATTTCATTCCCATACCAATAATAATTTATTTATAACAAGAGAGTTTAACTTAATTGATAAGAGTATACAAGTATTGTAACCTTTGATATTTTTTTTATTTCTATGAATAATAATAATAATGTACACTGTGTACTGTCTAGGTGTTATGAATTTGGGTGAAATTTGAACCATATTAATTGCAGCAATCATTCAATCCACAATGTTGAATTATTGGGGTCCATCTAGTACGGTTTAGTTTTGGTGGGATGGTGTTTGGTTTGATACTGAAAAAGTAATTTTGATTTCATAATTAATTTTAAATATATTTTTATATGTTTAGTTTTATATTAAAATTTAAGATTGATTCTGCATTGAAATAATTTAAAGTAATTTTTAAGTTGGATAAAAAATTTTATACTAAAATTTACTTCTAATTTAATTTTATAATAAAATATCCAAATATAAATTATATCACTTTAAAATAATTTTAACCAAAATCAATTTTACAAAATTAATTTCATTCAAAATCAATTTTAATTTTCCCCATTCAAACACATGATAAAAGATGATATGCACTAAAGAATGTAGTATTGCGTTAACCCATTTCAATGCTTTGGACTCACTTTTCTTTTCAAGGTTCGTGTTGCATTTAGTCTTCGCAATATGTATATAAAAGAGAAGAATTGGTATGAATATTGGACAATGGTTCTCATTTATGTCAGAAACATTTTGCTCTTAATGGAAGCACCGAAAAGAATTTGCCCGCTTTTTGCACAACTGAAATCAATTTTAAGAGTGCTTTGCCACACTCATCATAAAATCTATTATGCTACAGTTAGTTATACATGAGATTTAACTAAAAATGAAAGAAACCAAATTCTTTTTATGTTTAAGACACCTGAAGAAATCAATATAACAATTCAATTGTGAATTAAGACCATAAAGGTTGCCATTTATGACACAAACATTCTCCTTCCCAAGCACTATAAAGATTTGGTCAGCTTTCTGACTTGACCAGATCTGAAATGTTTAGCCATATCACATGCAATACTTAAATCTGATCTGTGAGAAATGCTGTAATGTTTCTTTAGTTTGAGTAAAATTTACTCAACAGAATGTCAATGATTTAAAAATCTGTAAAGGGAATATTACGTGTAAATAATGTAACTCTTTTTTTACTTTATTTTTTATAATGTTACAGAAAATTTTAATTGTATTAGGCTTCAAGTTATTGGCCAATCACAAAAATCATACGTGGATGACAAAATAATTAGCTTGCCAATGAAATGACCCCAACAACCAACAACCTAAACAATGCCAGAGGATATGACAATTACATTATGGGAATGGAATTGGTTTTATAGGCATTCCCAAATATGGTTTTGTTTTTTTACACTGTTGTGGATCACCATGCACCAACTTGATAGGACCAGAGTTGTTGCTGTGAAAAAGAGCACCAAAGGATGATGAAATTGTGCCCAATTGATTAAGGTAAAATAGAATGCAAGTGCATGGTGTATTGACGCCTTAACCAGATGTTGCATTCACTAGGCTAAAATTGAAGAATCCCTGAATTAATTGAAAATTCATTCCAATAATATAATTTTTATACTATTTGTCTCATCGCAACAATCATTCTGTGGGATCAATCTATCGTTTGGTGGACCCTGAAAGATCACATACACTAAAGACATGTTGAGCCAAAACCATTCAAATTTCATTTCTAGATTTTCACACTTACATGTAATGTTCACATGTTTCCATTTTAACTCTGTCTTGGCAATGTGTATATATATATATATATTCAATAAAAGCAATCTTAAAAGGATTATTTGCCACTTCAAAAAGAATTAAATTCATGATTTCCTCTTATACTTGAGCCACCTTATTTAAGGATGAAATAACCTTGATGATGATACAAACATATAAGAGAAAGGTACATTGTTCAAAAGTGATACTATTTAGCTACAAGCACAACCAAAAGAACTAGAAGCACTTCTCTTCATCGAAGTTTCTTAATCTTTCTTGTCTTGATCTCAGCCAAAACACTTCTAGCCCACTCTGAAAAATGGGTTTCATTATGTCCAATTCTACCGTTCTTGTATATTGACATGCATCTCCGATCTTCTTCTGAATATGGACATTCATCCCCACTTGGGTCCCTCCAGCTTCCTTGGTGTTTCATGCCTGACCAGCTAGATATCCAACGGTAAACATATTGGCCAACGCCAGCAAGTTTCAGCCATCCTTTGGGGAAGAATTCCATGACACTGCTGTTTCTTTCCATGAGAAACATGTTGGTCAATTGAGCACCATGTGGAGATATCAAAATATCTGTCAAACTCATCAACTTCACCTGCATTGACACACATAATTATATAACTCATTTGGGCAAATTATGTACATGTTTTTTCTTCCTGTAGTGTTTGACCTTCTATCTGTGAATTTGATTATGACTATTTTCTGGTACTTCATATACTTGATAGATGAACATTTGAGGGCATAAAAATAGAGACTAATATGGTAAATTTTATAGTGGAAAATTTCTGGATCTCTTTTTCATCTGTGGCTAAAATTCAAGTATGTGTTCAAATTCAAACTTATTTCTTTGTTCCCAATTCTAACTACTCTAAAAAAAAAATCTGCCAAGAGACAACTAAAATCAACCTCATCTCTCTTTGAAAATATTTTATTTTTCTTGATTAAAGTACTATATTAGGGAACAGAATTGGGAACATGAAAAAGAGACCGTGGATTCGAGTCCCTACATGTATATATTGTTAATAAATAGATCAATGAGTTTAATAACCATTTACCTGCTCACAAAAGGTGAGATTATTGGAGTGAGCTACCATAAACCGGCAAACTTCAATCTTAGCACACTCCTTTCGAAAGATTTCAGCCACAATTGTGTCATTCTTAAAGGATCTTGGTCCTGTCCTAAAAAACAAAGTCATCCCTATCATTGGTGATCCTATATCATTGATTTCTACATCACTCCCCTTCAAGCTCACATTACAAAACATCCTAGCCTTGCACCTCATTAGATCATACACTTCCATTCTTCTTTCTTTGACATGCCACCCTCATTGTGCCTCATAACTACAGCCTCCTCAAAACACAATGGCCCATCTTCATCAACTCCATCAAACCTTTCAATAATTGGTGGCCCATTAAACATGGCCTCCATCAAGGTGTCAACCCACAGGCCCATCTTGAACCTGAGCTCACCCCAATGATACAAAACCCACCTTGAGGGCAATTTTGAGCAATTGTTCATCTTATGCCAAGCCACAAATGGTACCATGGCACATAAACCATGCCACAAATTCTCATAGTTGTAATGGTTATATGACACAAAAGTTAAACCTCATGAAGGTGGTGTTATAAGGCAATGCCTCAGGCCATGCCAAAGCATAGGAGTTCCATGACCCGACATGCGTGTCGCATCCTTTGAGACATAGAAGCTTACCATGTGATGGTTCTGATGGGAATTGCTGGTATTGGACCTCACCAACTTCATGTGTGTCATACATGGAACTCATGAACCATGTGTGGCCTTCAAGAGGTGCACGTGCATAACGGAGATCCTTGAGTGGAAGAAACGTGACCGAGGAACCAAGCTTATGGACCGTGGAATTGAGCTCATTGTGAGTGGTGTTGAAGATAGAACTTTCCCATGATGATGGTGGTGGTGAAGTTTGAAGGAAGAACCGGATGTGCAATGCAATGAAGAATGTGACACAAGTGATGAGGATGCCAATTGTAAAATTACCTCGACTGTGTTTGATATGGATAAGCTTTTGAGGGCTTAATCTGCATATCTCATTACGTGCTTTGTTAGTCATGGTAATATTGGCTATGAAATGAAAAGAAAATATTTAAAAGAATGCATTGAAACATGGTAAGGCCAATTGATTAACGATTGGATAGAGGTGGTAACTTGTGTATATAAAACAACCCCAAAAACATGTTATTTGGCTTAATTAATGAAGAATGTGACAGGTATAGTGGCATTGAACTTCCGTAATCCACTTTTGGAGAAGACATAGATTTTGAAACTTAAAGTTCTCCTAAAATACTAGTGAATGTAATACGTTGTTTGCAAGTTTTACTGCTTTATTGGTACACCTATTGCCCTGTCCTACATAGAAAAAACAAGATTGCAGAAAAAAAAAGGGAACGTTACAAATTTCATATTAATAATGTTACTAGCCTTGCCAAAGATCCTGCACAATATATGGAGGAAACCTTGAAACTTGTATGAGCATTCAGTTGAGATCATGAAACCAATGTGGTTCCCTGTAATTATAAACAGCTCGAGCATGTGAAACCAATCATTTGGATACCACACTTAAGTTCAACCCAAGTTGCTTTAGTTAAATGTTAACACACTCGGTTTTCCAGGAACGTATGAAACTTCATTCACAATTCAACTAGTTTCTGATGCATAACATATATAAAAATGACTAATCCAGACAAAATGGAGGTGTATTACCTACTGCTTTTCTCTCTCCTTTAAGTTACGCAAACAAATATGAATTACTTTTTTTTGACAGAAACAAAAAATATGGATTACTGAACATTAGTCAAAACATAATCTAACAACTACATAATAATACACAATTAAATATTTAATATTATTATAAAAATTATTTTATATTTATAATCATTCAGTTTTATTGTGCTCTCAAGGTGTAATATTCTTAATATTTGTATATTCTCATGTAACCGAAATATTCTTATGCAATTTAAAAGTAATACACTAATTTAATTAAAATATAAGACGTGACAAAGAAAGAATAATATTTGTATAGTTAAATTTATTTCATTTATATAACAAGCCTTTCTATACGAACAGAGGACAGGGCAGAGGGAAAGGTATCATGGCCTAAGCCTGAATTTCTTTAGTTCCACCTCAATTTTTTTTTTTTGAGACATGCTCATAATGACAACCAAAAAAGTAAACATTTTCTGTTAGCTCTTGGCTCCCATAAGATAAACTTTCTTGCTTTGCCACTCCCTTTTTGAACCACTTAGTTTAAAGTATATAAGACAACGATTGGTAAATGGCTTAGAATAAATAAAAACATAACATATATTTGTTTTTAATTTAGTGCATTATAATTTTTAAATATAAAATGAGAAAGTAGTATCTTTTGATTTTATTATAAATGTAAAGTTATTTAGAAATTGAATTTGTCTAGTATGCGCATGTGAAATCAAATGACGGTGTCCTTTTAGTTAATTTGATTCGCCATAGAAAACCAAATCCCTTATTGGCTAGCTTATTGTACTTTACAAAACATTCTTTACAAAACCAAATCCCAAACTCTAACTTTTGAGCCTATTGCCAACACTATATGATTCAAATTCAGATTTTAACTTTGTCTAGCACAGCCTTCCCATTAAGCCGGTTGCTTCTCTGAAGTTGCATATAGTCTGTATGTTTCATCCCAACATACGCTGCTGGATTCCTTTGATTGTCTAGTAACTCATTAGCTGGTTCCACCACAGTGTCTAAGGATGGTGCAATTACTACAGCTAAGGACATTCTTGTAGCTTTGTTGCTCACAACTGCTCTATGTAATACACTCTTGTACTTGCCATTGCTCACAACCTATTGTAAAACCAAAAGAGTTAGAGGTTATCACATAATGAAAATCACTGTTATAAAGTAAACAAAATAAAATATGAACTAAAATATAATTTTGGTTTCTTATCTGAATTTTTGGTTTCAGTTTGGTTTTTTAAGTTTAAAAAATTTCACTTTGGTTGCTTAAAGTGTTTCTGTTAGACTAAGTTGGTCTTTTTGTTAATTTATCAGAGTGAGTTGGTCAACTTAGCAATATGTGACCAAAGTTCACACCATTCATGCCAAAAAAACTAATGAAATGACCAATTTGATACTCATTAGACTAAAGTGCTTGAAACCAAAAGTTGAAATGAGGGTGTAAAACTATATTTTAGCCTAAAATATGCTTTAGCGATCAGGGTTTTTGCTGTGTACCTCAAGGTGATCAGACACAAAGACTAACAAGCAGTTTACAGTTGAACTGACATTGATCCACTTGCCATTGTGGAGCACTTGAAGGCCACTAACCCCGTTCTGCATGAGGAGGTTCAAGAGGCCATGATCAGAATGTGGGGGTATTCCCATTGCAAGTTCAGGTTGTGGACAAGGTGGATACATATTTGCTGCTATCATTTGCCAACCAGAATCTAGGTTCATTGTATCCTCTATGTAATTGGCTTCCAATCCCAAGCTTTCTGATATTCCTTTTAGTAGTTCCTTTCCCACTTTCCAGGTTCTTCTACAGTACTCTGCTGATGTATCCCTTCAACAGCAAAACATGTTAAGTTTAGCATACCGAATATCTTATCCTAATGGTTAGTACTTACTACTTAGCACACATTTCTCTGCCTTGCTAGCACATATAGATTTGAAATATGTTCTTAATTTGGATTTAGAATTACAATTATATATTTATCATGTTTTTATGATTTTTTTTATAAATATCAAATTTTAAATTCCAACTTGCAACTTCAACTTTTAGTAACTTCCCCTTCCAACTTCCAACCTGCATTTTCAACTTTCAACTTCCAATAACTTTCATTTCCAACTTCCAACTTCCATTTTTAAATTTCAACTTCCAATAACTTCTACTTCCAACTTCCAACTTCCAAATTTTAATTTCAAATTTCAAATTTTAATTTTCAATTTTCAAATTTAACTTTTCAAATTTCAATTTTCAATTTTAAATTTCAAATTTCACTTTCAAAATTTCCTTTTCTAAATTTGAAATAGTTTTCTTAAAACATGAAACTAATTTGAAAAATTTAATAGATTCTTTAAAAACAATCAAAAACTCAATCAGGAACAAACATCAAAGACAATACAATCAAACACACAATAAAAAATACAATCAATCAATCATCAAACACAGTCAATCAAATTCAATCACAATAATCAAGAACAGTCTAAACTCAAGTAGAAAACAAGCATCAAAAGTAATCAATCAAAGACAAGTGACTTGTTGGTATCATTTGATATTACTTGTTGGGGTTGTTGATCAAGTGACCTTTGTTTGTTGTCTCCATATATCGCATATTCACTTTTCTTGGGGAGAAATGTGGCCTTCGTTTGCTGTCTCCATAAATCACATATTCATTTATCTTGGAGAGAAATATGAATAAACTTTGATGCATGCCATGTGTTTGGAGAAATTGCTATCAATGTATTGACTTTGCTCTTCTCCATTTTCATAGTCTTTCATCATGATACCCAGACTTATGATTTTCTTCTCTAAATCACTTGAATAATTTATGACATTATCTTCCCAATTGATATATCCTTTCTTTTCTTTCTTCTCTTTGAAATTCATCTTGTCGGATTTTTCCATTCTTCTTTGAAACACAGGACAATTGAATCTCATGTGCCCAAGTTGATCGCACTCAGCATTTTGGGGCTAAAGAGGAACCTTCTTCTTTCTTCTTTCATCATCATCTTCTTTCTTCTCTAGTTTTTTTTATGTAGTTGCATTTCTCTCTACCATTGTAGGAATAAATGAATCAAATTCAATGGCTTCCCGTATCTTTAGATCTATGGCTTCTATAATGATCTGCATTCGGGTTTTCCAATAATGATAACCCTCACCATTGAACATAAGAGCCTATTGATATAATTTTTCTCAAAAAATGGAAATTTGGATGAGGCCATATCTATTCTTGAAGTTTTTAAACTTTATACAAGAATCCCGCTCTAATACCACTTGTTGTTCTTAAAAACTCTGAGCAAATTCGTGTTCTAAGTCACATATATATAGACCATTGATGGTCATGTAAAAAACCATTTGAGAAGTTGTGACTCTTAGAAATATTTTTCTGAAAATCTTGTCTGGTAATCGATTACAGGATTTGTGTAATCGATTACAGCTTTTAAAATTTGAATTAAAACGTTTATTAATTGCTGGTAATCGATTACCAATATTGTGTAATCGATTACACAGTCTAAAATTTGAATTCAAATATTTAGTGGCTGTTGTAAATCATTTTTGGCCACTGGTAATCGATTACATCCTCTGGTAATCGATTACCAGAGAGTAAATTTCTTGAAAAACACTTTTTAACTTAAATTACTTGGCCAAACCTTTTGCTATATCAAATAGGAATTCCCTTCCTAAAATACTAGTGATCATCTCGATGTTGTGGCTTGTATTCTTGAATCATTGTCTTGAATTTAAACTTGAAAAGCCCATTTGCATTATTTGCATCAAATCATCATGATCATCATCAAAACACCAAAGACATTTGCTTCTACAATCTCCCCCTTTTTGATGATGACAATATAAGTCCTGAAATCAAGATTCAAGCAAGCAATGTATATATATAAAATTTGCGTTCACTCCCCCTATGTTTTGGAATTGATGATCACGTTTTGGAATTGATGATCACTTGATTTCTAAGTTTTTTCTAAGCCTTTCTACACCCCATTTTTCTCCCCCTTTGGCAACATCAAAAAGCCAAAGTACTTGGGAATCAACACAGATATAATAATGAAGTGGAAATAGAGTAATTACAAAGTATAAGGCATACCCAACCAAACTCATAAATAAGACATAACCAAACCAGAATCCAAACATTTCAAAATTCAAAAACCACATAGTATCAAAGCATAAAAGTCTGAAATCCAAATACTACAAGATACATAAAGTACTGAAAATAATAATCTAAGTAGCATAGCCAAAATACACGGCTTATAAGAGACATAGATTTAGAAACTAAATTCTAAGAAGGTGGAGGTGGTGGTGGAAGATTGAAACTCTGACGAATGTAACCCACATCCTCTTCAAGCTGTGTGAGGCGAATATCCATGCCGGCAAAGCGTGTATCCAATGAGTCGAAACGTTCACCAACATAAGAACGAAGACCCCGTAATTCGGAAATGACTTCATTCATGAGTGTTGAATCATCTCGCTGAGGAGGAGGTGAAGGAGTACGCTCATCTCGAGGAGGGAGTGCGTCTTTCTTCAGCCATTGACCATTCCGATCCTTACGGTATCCAAAGGAAGTCACTGCACCAGCACCAATTGCAAAGGAACGCTTGACTTGAACAAATGGTTCATCATCAAGCAGAATTTGAAAATGACACAGAAACAAAGTTATCAATTGAGGGTAAGGGAGAGGTGCATTGGCCCGTAATGCCTTAAGCATTCGGTACCGAACCAAATGGGCCCAGTCGATCTGACGACCGGTAAGAAAAGCCCACATCAGAATCAAATCCTCCTCAGAGGCTTGTGCTAAATTTGAAGACGGGGGAAGCAAAATTCTAACAATGATATAGTGCATGATGTGATTATCAAAAGTTAATGATCCGGCCAGCAATCTACCGGTCATTTCAGCCTGGTCATTGCAGACCATGCGGCGAGCATCATGACTAGAATAATCAAATTTCCAGTCATCAACAATGGTGCCCTCAAAAGGTGCACCTTGACTGGGTAAATGAGTTAAAGAAAAGAACAATGACTGATCAATGATCATAGGAATACCATGCACCTCAGAGGAAATAATGCCATCCTGAATTTTTAAATTGCAGTAGAAGACCTTTACAAGTTCAGGACAATGTGGCAATTTTAATGACATGAAATCAACCAGGCCAGAATTTTGAAACACTTGATAGCAATCAAACATTTCATCATTAAAGAAATCTACGTCTAGGTACTTAGGGTCTAAGATGATCCTAGAAGAAAATTGAGAAAGGTACCGTAGACGCTGATCATCGGATGAAAACAAAGTGGATGATCTTGGAGATGACAAAGAGGGATGAATAGGTGCTGTGGGTACTTCGGATGGTCCGTGGCGGCGATGGGCAGCAACAGCGGCGATGGAGGATGATCCCTTTCTCTTCTTCGATGGTTCTGCCATTTGATGAAGTTTCAATGGATTTCAATCGGTGGAAGTGAAAGAGGAGTGAAAAAGAGGAAGATTGGGCTTTACGGGATGTGTTTTGGTGAAGATTTGAGTAAGATACGAAGGTTGGAAGATTTAGGGATGGAGGAGGCGTGAGGGGAGGCCTTGGCTGCGCATCAACACTGATTTCGTGAGTATTTATAGACGAGGACGAGTTGTAATCGATTACAAGGCTTGGTAATCAATTACAGGAGTAATAAGCCTTCTGATAATCGATTACAGGATGTTGTAATCGATTACAGGCTACCTGTTCTTGTGTAATCGATTACTCTGAGTGGTAATCGATTACCAGAGCACAAACTAGGCTAGTTCCTCTAAAATAACCTATGTTTATGCTAAATACATCTAACACTATCAATCATCATCACTAATATGTATTTAATTCATTCAAACAAGTATTAATCAAACAATTTGTTGGATCGAGTGGCCTCAGAATAATTAAGAAGGGGGGGGGGGTTGAATTAATTATTCCTAAAACTTTACCAATTAAAAATTACTCTTTTAAGGCTTTTACTTTTGTTGTTAAGAGAATATGGAGTAGAAGAGAAACTTAACAGAAAGTAAAAGCGAAAATTAAATGCACAGCGGAAAGTAAAAGAGTAGGGAAGAAGGAAACAAACACACAAGAGTTTTTATATTGGTTCGGCAATAACCCGTGCCTACCTCCAGTCCCTAAGCGACCTGCGGACCTTGAGATTTCTTTCAACCTTGTAAAAATCCTTTTACAAGCAAAGATCCACAAGGGATGTACCCTCCCTTGTTTTCTTTGAAACCCTAGTGGATGTACCTTCCACTAGAACTGATCCACAAGAGATGTACCCTCTCTTGTTCTCAGTCAAACCCAAGTAGATGTACCCTCTACTTGTACCACAAAGGATGTACCCTCCAATGTGTTAAGACAAAGATCTCAGGCTGTTACACCTTTGATACTTTGTGAATGGGGATACAAAAGAATTCTCAGGCGGTTAAACCTTTGAACGATTTTGTATTAGGGAATGGGAAGAATCAAAAGAATTATCAGATTGTGTCATTTTGAATTCTTTGACAAGGGAGATGGGAGACACAAAAGAATTCAGGCGGTTAGTCCCTTGTTCTTTTGGAAAAGAGAGAAGAGAGACACAAAAAGAATTCAGACAGTTAGTCCTTGGCGAATTCTTTTTGGCAAAGGGAGAAGAGAATGAAAAGATGAATAACACAAGTTTTCAAGGTTTGGAAAACCAGAAAACTTCAGAAAGCTTTTGGTACAAAGAAGAAGAAGAAGAACTTCAAAGAGATTTCAAGGCTTGTAAAGGATTGTTTGAATGAATTGGAAAAGTGTTCAAGATTGGAATAAAATGTAAAACAAAGCCTTGCTTTTATAGACTCTTCATGTCTGGTCAAGAAGACCATTTAGAAGAGTTATAACTTTTAGAAAAACTTAAAACCCATTTGAAAAAGTCAACACCTTTTTGAAGAGTTACATCTTTAGATTTTTCAGAAACAAACACTGGTAATTGATTACCACATATGTGTAATCGATTACACAAAGCTTTTGAGTGAAACAATGTGATTCTTCACTTTTAAATTTGAATTTCAACGTTCAAGAATACTGGTAATCGATTACCAAAACATTGTAATCGATTACAGCCTTTTGAAAATATTTGGAACGTTGTAAATTCAGTTTGAAAACATTTTCAAACTCATTTTGCTATTGGTAATTGATTACAACAATATGGTAATCGATTACCAGAGAGTAAAAACTCTTTGGTAAAGGTTTTGTCAAAAACTCATGTGCTATTCAAAGTTTTGAAAAACTTTTTAATACTTATCTTGATTGAGTCCTTTCTTTATTCTTGAATCTTGAGTCTTGAATCTTGATCTTGATTCTTGAGATCTTGAATCTTGAATCTTGATTCTTGTTTGTAGGCTTTCTTCTTGAGTCTTGAACTCTTGACTTGTTCTTGATTCTCTTGAGATGTTCTTTGATTCACTTGAGCTTTTTGTTCATCACTTTTGTCATCATCTTTTGTTGTCATCATTGTTATCATCAAAACACCTTTGAATCATTGTTGATTCATCATGAAGCTTTGCTTCCACACAATTAACACACACCAATCAAATATAATCAAATACTTACAATTAAGCACAATCAAACAAAAGCAATCATCAAAACATAATCAAAAACAATTATAAAAGACAATCAACATAACTATCAATAAAAAACATTAATGAAAATCAAATATTTAAGGAGTAAACAAGCATCAAAAACTCAATTTGCAAAATCCTTATAGATTTTGCAAGTGTTTGGTCAAGGATTTCTTTTGAGAGAGCATTTGACAACGAAGTTCTTTTGGAATCTCTCTCATTGTCTTTTGAGAGGATAAGACATTTTTGCCAAGCAAAAATCTCTCTTTAATTTTGTCCCAAGTCACACATATATATAGGCCTTTGATGGCCATTCAAAATTCAAATGATAAGATGTGACTGTTGGCGATATTCCTTGAAAATTCTCTCTGGTAATCAATTACAGAATTAGTGTAATCGATTACACAGTTGTTTTTCTTGAACAGTTGTGACCCTTCATTTAAAATTTGAATTCCCAACGTTCAGAGTCTCTGGTAATCGATTACATATGATGTGTAATCGATTACACACTTTCAAACCATTGGTAATCGATTACATGTGCCTTGAATGACTTGAAACCTTTCATTGTGAGGCAAGGCTTGATCTTGAAGAAATCTTGAATCAAGGCTTTGTTTGTTGAAACAATCTTGTATTAATCTTGAAGCAAAATAAGCCTTGTTTGATTCTTCTTTTGACATCATCAAAATCATGTATACATATATTCACATTCTCCCCCTTTTTGATGATGACAAACATGTGATTTCTTCTCAACACCATCAAAGCTTGCATGATTTACATTCTCCCCCTTTCTCAAGCAAATTCTTAATCCTTCTTGACATCATCAAAATCTTCATGATTTACAGTAGCAAATTAGAATGACAATAACTTTTAACTCGGATGTCCAATTGAATCCTGTAATATATCGAGACGCTCGAATTTGAAAATAGAATCTCTGACCAAATTCAAACGACAATAATTTTTTAGTCGGATGTCCGATTGAGTCCAGTAATATATCCAGATGCTCAAAATTGCAAACGTAACCTCGTAGAAAATTCAAACGACAATAACTTTTAACTCGGATGTCGAATTGAATCCTGTAATATATCGAGACGCTCGAATTTGAAAATAGAATCTTTGATCAAATTCTAACGACAATAACTTTTTACTCAGATGCCCAATTGAGTCCCGAAATATATCCAGATGCTCGAAATTTAAAATAGAGTCTCCTAGCAAATTCAAACAACAATAAGTTTTGACTCAGATGTTCGATTGAGTCCCGTAATATATCGAGACGCTCGAAATTGAACATGAAAGCTCGTAGCAAATTCCAACAACAATAACTTTTAACTCGAATGTCCAATTGGGTCCCGTAATATATCGAGACGCTCGAAATTGAAAACAAAAGCTCTGAGAAAATTCTAACAACAATAACTTTTTACTCGGATGCCCGATTGAGTCCCGTAATATATCGAGAGGCTCGAAACTGAAAATAGAAGCTCCTAGCCAATTCAAATGACATTAAATTTTTACTCAGATGTCCAATTGAGTCCCATAATATATAGAGACGCTCGAAGTTGAAAATGGAAGCTCGTAGCAAATTCAAACGACAATAACTTTTTACTCGGATGCCCGATTGAGTTCCATAATATTTTAAGATGCCCGAATTTGAAAACAGAAGCTCCTTGCAAATTCAAACGACAATAACTTATGACTCAGATGTCTGATTGAGTCTCATAATATATTGAGACGCTCGAAAATGAAAACAAATGCTCTGAGCAAATTCTAATGACAATAACTTTTTACTCGGATGTCTGATTGAGTCCCGTAATATATCGAGAGGCTCGAAACTGAAAATGAAGGCTCGTAGCAACTTCAAACGACAATAACTTTTAACTCGGACGTCCAATTGAGTCTCGTAATATATCGAGACGCTCAAAATTGAAAATAGAAGCTCTGAGGAAATTCTAATGACAATAACTTATTACTCGGATGGCCGATTGAATCCCGTAATATATCGAGACGCTCGAATTTGAAAATGGAGTCTCCTAGCAAATTTTGACAACAATAACTTTTTACTCGGATGTCCGATTGAGTTCTGAAATATATCGAGACGCTCGAAGTTGAAAATGGAAGCTCGTAGCAAATTCAAATGACAATAACTTTTTAGTCGGATGTCCGATTGAGTCCAGTAATATATCGAGACACTCAAATTTAAAAATAGAATATCCCAGCTAATTCTAACGACAATAACTTTTTACTCGCATGTCCAATTTAGTTCCAAAATATATCGAGACGCTCGAAGTTGAAAATGGAAGCTCGTAGCAAATTCAAACGACAATAACTTTTTATTTGGATGTCCGATTGAGTCCCGTAATATATCGAGATGCTCAAAATTGAAAATGAAAGCTCGTAGCAAATTCAAACAACAATAACTTTTAACTCAGATGTCCAATTGAGTCCTGTAATATATCGAGACACTCGAATTTAAAAACAAAATCTCTAAGCAAATTTTAACGACAATAAATTTTTACTCGGATGTCCAATTGAGTTCCGAAATATATCCAGATGCTCAAAATTGAAAATAGAGTCTCCTAGCAAATTCAAACCACAATAAGTTTTGACTCGGATGTCCGATTGAGTGCCGTAATATATCGAGACGCTCGAAATTGAACATGAAAGCTTGTAGCAAATTCAAACGACAATAACTTTTAACTCGGATATCCAATTGAGTCCCGTAATATATCGAGACGCTTGAAATTCATAAGAGAAGCTCTGAGCAAATTCTAATGACAATAACTTTTTGCTCGGATGACCGATTGAGTCCCGTAATATATCGAGAGGCTCAAAATTGAAAACAGAAGCTCCTAGCCAATTCAAACAACAATAACTTTTTACTCAGATGCCCGATTGAGTCCCGTAATATATCAAGACGCTCGAATTTGAAAATAGAATCTCCTAGCAAATTCTAACGACAATAACTTTTTACTTGGATGTTCGATTGAGTTCCGAAATATATCGAGATGCTCGAAGTTGAAAATGGAAGCTCGTAGCAAATTTAAAAGACAATAACTTTTTACTCGGATGCCCGATTGAATCCCGTAATATATCGAGACGCTTGAATTTGAAAATGGAGTCTCCTAGCAAATTCTAACGACAATAACATTTTACTTGGATGTTCGATTGAGTCCCGTAGTATATCGAGACGCTCGAAATTGAACATGAAAGCTCGTAGCAAATTCAAACGACAATAACTTTTAACTCGGATGTCCAATTGAGTCCTGTAATATATTGAGACGCTCGAAATTCATAAGAGAAGCTCTGAGCAAATTCTAACGACAATAACTTTTTACTCGGATGCCCGATTGAGTCCCGCAATATATCGAAAGGCTCGAAATTGAAAATAGAACCTTCTAGCCAATTCAAATGACATTAAATTTTTACTCAGATGTCCAATTGAGTCCCATAATATATAGAGACGCTCGAAGTTGAAATGGAAGCTCGTAGCAAATTCAAATGACAATAACTTTTTAGTCGGTTGTCCAATTAAGTCCCGTAATATATCGAGACGCTCGAAATTGAAAATGAAAGCTCGTAGAAAATTCAAACGACAATAACTTTTAACTCGGATGTCCAATTGAGTCCTGTAATATATCTGATGGAAGCTTGCCATTGGGGCTTCTATGGAGGCTAGATCTGTGAGCTTCAATGAGGTCCTTTAATGGTGATTTTCCACCATGGAGATGCAGCAAAAGACAAAGGAGAAGAGGTGAGAGGAGGCGCCATCCACTAGGGAATAAGCCATGGAAGAAGGAGCTTCACCACCAAGATGAGCCCTGGATAAGAAGTTTGGAAGGATGCTTCAATGGAGGAAAAGAAAGAGGGAGAGAAAGAGAGAGGGGGGACCACGAAATTGAAGGAATAAAAGAGGGAAAGAAGTGGAACTTTGAAGTATGTCTCACAAGACTCTCATTCATCAAAGTTACAATAAATGTTACACATGCTTCTATTTATAGACTAGGTAGCTTCCTTGAGAAGTTTTCTTGAGAAAACTTCCTTGAGAAGCTTCTTTGAGAAAACTTCCTTGAGAAGCTAGAGCTTAGCTACACACACCCCTCTAATAACTAAGCTCACCTCCTTGAGAAGCTTCCTTGAGAAGATTCCTAAAGAAGCTAGAGCTTAGCTACACACACCCCCTATAATAGCTAAGCTCACCCCCATGCCAAAATACATGAAAATATAAAAAAAAGTCCCTATTACAAAGACTACTCAAAATGCCCTGAAATACAAGGCTAAAACCCTATACTACTAGAATGACCAAAATACAAGGCCCAAAAGAAGGAAAAACCAATTCTAACATTTACAAAGAAGAATGGATCCAACCTTGACCCATGGGCTCAAAAATCTACCCTAAGGTTCATGAGAACCCTAGGGCCTTCTTTAGTAGCTCTAGTCCAAGCCTCTTGGAGTCTTCTATTCAATACCCTTGGGGGGTAGTATTGCATCATCCCCTCCACCTTGGAAAGGATTTGACCTCAAATTCCGAGGTTCTTCATACTCTAGGCTCCTTCCCTCGACACCTGTAAAAAAAACATATGTATTAGTGGTGTTGGGTATGTTAGAGTAGGGTAAGGTCTGAAAATCCCTTTCATGGACATCTTCCCATGAGGCAACATGGTTCCTCACCAACTCAATGAGTGGTGCTACAAGTATAGAAAAATATGGGACAAACCTTTTGTAAAAGTTTGTTAAGTCATGGAAGCCCCAAATTTCCCTTATACTTGGTGGAGGGGGCCAATCAGGAATGACCTTTATTCTCTTAGGGTCCGTGGGAATCCCTTGATCACTATTTAAAAAATTAAGGAAAGTAATGCAATAAAGCGTACCTTTTTCTGTATTTTTATGTTGATTATTCCTACAAAAAAATACGACAAACCTAAGGTGTCCCATATGAGCACCTAAGTTTGTATTAAAACCAAAAATAAGAACAAACCTATCTAATGAGTCCCTATGTACATCAATCATGAAGACGTTGGGTGCATGACTAATTTTACAAAAGAGGGTTGCAACACTCAACACATTCATCATATCACTTATTGTAGGGATTTGGTGCCTAATAATACCTATTTTGGGCACCAACAAAGCACAAGGATTTAAGCTCTTATGAACCAAACCCTCATCCAACAACTCCTTTACTTGAGGAATAACCTCAAGCCCAAGAGGTGTGGCAGTGCTAACAAGTGTCTGTTTACAAAAGAGAAAAGGTGGAGGTTGTCTAAGAGGGAAAGTTTCTTTAATGTTTGTCTTTATTGTAAAATGAGTTTCCTTCTTAGCTAACTTCTTGGAGGAGACACTTACCTCCTTACACTTCTCTTTAACCACTAATGGTTGTCCATCTTCTTGGGGGTAAATTTCTTCACTAGATTCTTCCCCTTTTGCTTCTTCACTTTCACTAGAGGAAGGTGAAGTAGTAGCCTCATCTTGACTACTATAAATGTCTTGGCCCCTCATAATCATGGTTTTTGTGGTGGGGCATTAAGAAGTAATGTGTCCTCTTCCAAGACATTTAAAGCACTTTATAGAGCTAGTTTTCTCTTGCGTACTAGCCTTAGGGGCTTGCTTTTCTATTGTCTTCCCCTTATCATCTTTGGGCTTAGAAGGTGTCACCCCTAAGATGCCTTGACCTTGGTCTTTCTTTGGATAAGAGTGAGAGCCATAAGATTTTGAAGTAGACTTCTTTTTAAGTTGTTACTCTACCCTTATTTCCCAATCTAAGTTAGCCTCTACATTGTCCTTCCCATGGAAGTATGAGAGGTTAATGTTAGCCGCTTGAGGCTTTCTTTCCTTTTCTCTTCTATGGGAGTGAGGTCTAAGATGTGACCTATGCCTTCCTTCGTAATAGTCACGAAGTTCTTCACTTAGGCTCTTGCAAGAGTTATGACTACTATAAGAGGCATGTTTTTCTCTTTTCATTTCTTTCATTATTTTTCTTCTTTCTTCCTCTCTTATTTTCTTTCTTTCACCTTGACTTATTTCTTCAACTCTTTTTTTTTTCCTTTTTCTTTTCTCTCTTGTTTTTATTTCCATAACTTGAGGGAACTCAACTCATCTAAGATTCTAGATAAATGGTCTTTATGACTAGTACCCTTGCCATTAACACTAGATGAATGATGACTCATGTTGGTTCCTAAGTTGTGGTTCTTTCTTGTTGGAGGTTTGAAAACAAAAGGTAAAAGAAACTATGGATGAAACTAGCCAAAATAAACACTAAAAGAGGTGTGAAAGATAAGGGAAAAAACTAATTGGTAAAATGCAAGCTATCTAGGCGGTTTGACAATGGAAGGTAAAGGAAATAAGCTATGAAAGTAAGCAAGAAAAGTAAACTAGGTGAATCCTAAGAGTGTTTGGATGACCACATTCAAGGTTCCCAACAAAACACTCACTATCCTAAGGAAAAATTGCCTAAAATTATCACACACAAATGGAAGTTTGGTAACCTATTAGAGGCTCCCATCACACTTCCAATGAAAGGCCTTTTTGTTACAAAACTTGAAAGCAATGAAGATAAGTAAATTGCAAATTAAAAAATTACAAAATGTCCTCAATTTTGGTGGTTGTTCTCTCTTTGGTGATTCACTCAATTTGGAGTACTTCTTAGTCCAATAGCTCTTAAAGTGGTTGGCCCCTTGCTTCTTGACTCAAATTCTTCAAGGGATGACACCAATCCTCCTTTTCCAATTCCCTATATGGCAACTCACTGGATACTGATTTTCCAGCCAACTTGTGTGATTTTTCGTATTTTTTATTTTTATCCAAATCACTTGTTTATTTTTTTATAACTTTTTTTCAAGGATTATTCAACAATTAAAGCAATGAAAAGGACATAGAAGCAAGCTAGGACTCAAAGAGAAGCTTAGAATGGCTCTAGAGTAGAGTAAAAAAACTAAAAAAAAGACTCAACAAACCTGTAGTTTTGGCACATGTCTTCACACTAATTTTCAATTGAAATTTCCAATTATAGAATAAATTTTGAGCCAAAACAACAAGCGCACTTCCCTTTCACCTTTTTTTTTTCTGGATACTGATTTTCTTGCCAACTTGTGTGATTTTTCGTATTTTTTATTTTTATCCAAATCACTTGTTTATTTTTTATAACTTTTTTCCAGATGTCTAGAAAATTCAGTAAAAATTTCAGCTCAAAATTCGAAGTAACCAATTCTCAGTAATTTTTACAAGTTTGTATGTCCAAGCTGCCAGCACCAGCGATTTTTTTTTAAGCATAGTATATTGATTGCCTTGGGCTTACTTTCAACCTTCCTATGTATGTTGAACTCACTAGTATTGTTTACCACAGTTTTAAGAGTTCAATATTCACTTAGGATCAACATTTCAGCCAGCAATTCAATCACCAAAACTCAAATTCACAATAGACACAATCATAAGGAAACCTAAAAGTTCAAGAAAAGGTTCACAATCAAAGACTCTCTAAGAATTTTGCATGAACATGTTAAGGAATAATTAACATGAAAGATTTGACTCAAATCAAATAATAGGTTAAAAGAATTTCATACACTCATGAACAAATGAGTTAGACAAAGAAACAAGAAAATAAAATTCAGCACAACATAAGAAATCTTATGAGACAAGTTTCATGACTAGACATGACTTCTATGACAAAACTACAATAGGTGAACAAGTCACTCTAGATTTTTGAGGTTTTCTTCTACTTTAATATTTTTGTAAGAATTTTATGATTTAGGTTTCAGCCACAAAAAATAACAAGACAAAACTCAAAGGAACCTAAACTCAACACAATTCATGGTTCAAGAACAAGAACAAGAAATTTGAACCATAAAAAATCAAATCTAGCTTCTATAGCAAGTTTAATCGGTGGAAACTCTAAAGAATCATGTTAAAAACATTTAGCACAAGACATGTGAAGAGATACATGGAGAAAAAAAATGAAGAAACAACAATGGAAGAGAAGGTAAAACAAAAAATTAATGGAGGTTTAAGGAGCACCTACTTGAAGCTCTTGTGCTCTAATTACCACTTGATGGTGTTAAACAAGTGGCCTCAGATATCTTAAGAAGGAGGGGGGGGGGGTTGAATTAAGATATTACAAATTATTTCCCCAATTAAAAATTCTATTTAACTTTCTATTCAAGTTATAAATTCCCTTAATAATGAATTTCTTAAATGTTGATTCAAATAGAACAATTTGAATATGAATACAAAAAAATAATAAATAAAGGAGTTTAAGGGAAGAGAAAGTGCAAACTCAGATTTATACTGGTTCGGCCACACCCTTGTGCCTACGTCCAGTCCCCAAGCAACTCGCTTGAGAGTTCCACTATCTTGTAAATTCCTTTTACAAGTTCTAAACACACAAGGACAATCCTTCCTTTGTGTTTAGAATTCTTTCACAACAAGAAACCCTTGGTCTCTTAATCCCTTTTCAGAATGAAGAAGAAGAGAAGAAGAAATCTCTCTTGAAAGAGATAGATTGAACAATTTGAGCACTCAAATAATTCCTTATTGAATCACAAGTAATTTGGCCAAGGAATTTGTAAGAGGATAAAACGATTTTCCTTTTTAAGAGGATAAGACCTTTTTGTTCTGAAAAACTCTTACCAAATTCGTGTCTCAAGTCACATATATATAGGCCTATGATAGCCATTCAAGAACCACACAAAAAGATGTGACTGTTGAGAATGTTTTCTGAAAAACTCCTCTGGTAATCGATTACAGTATGTGTGTAATCGATTACAAGCTTTAAAATTTGAATTAAAACGTTCAGAAACTACTGGTAATCGATTACCATATATGTGTAATCGATTACACAGTGCAAACTTTGAATTCAAATTTTAATAGCTGTTGTAAATCAGTTTTGGCCACTGGTAATCGATTACATCCTCTGGTAATCGATTACCAGAGAGTAAATTTGTTGAAAAAGACTTTTTAACTTAAAATTCTTGGCCAAACCTTTTGCTACTTCAATTGGAATTCCCTTCCTATTTAATATACCCTTTCTAAGACTCTAGAGACTGTCTTGATCATCCATCTTGAATATCTTTAATTTCTTTGTCTTGAATAAAGCTTTGAGACGCATGTGAAACTTTGGCATCATCAAAACATTCAGCTTGATCCTTTGTCCACAATCTCCCCCTTTTTGATGATGACAATCCCTGAAATCAAGGCAAGCTATATACAAGATGATAGCACGTTCACACAACCCTTACTCCCCCTATCTTTTGGCATGTATGCCTAACTTTACTTAATGATAAATTTCTAATTGATAATTGATTTCTAACCCAAGTTCTTCTCTCAAGTTCTCTCCCCCTTTGGCAACATCAAAAAGAACTAAGCAACATAATCAATATCCAAACAGAGCCAAACAATAAACCAAAATAAATCCATACATTGTCATAACCAATCCAAATCAAAGTCAAGAAATATAATATAAGTGCAAGATTACGATAACTAAGCAATAATAAGCCAAATACATGGCGATAAACCAAAGTACTAATAATACTTAATTACTAATAATACTTAGTCATAATACTTAAGCTAAGACGATGATGGAGGCGGTGGTGGTGGATCAAAGCAAGTACGGATGAAGGAGACATCTTCTTCAACTTTGGTGATCCTTGATTCCATGGCATCGAACCGCATGCCGACTTGCAATTCCATGGCATCAAACTTGTCACCAACAAAAGTCTGAAGTCCATCAAACTTGTCCATAAGCCTTCGAAGAAGAGTGGAATTATCTTCAACTGGTAGGTTTCCTTCTTCATCAGCGGGTTGAGCGCCCTTTTTGATCCAAGAGCCATCATGGTCTTTGCGGTAACCAAAAGAAGCAATCACAGCAGCACCAATTAAAAAAGATCTCTTGATTGGAACATAAGGTTCAGAATCAAGAGGAATTTGAAAATGGCAGAAAAAGAGTGTGACAAGATGTGGATATGGCAAAGGTGCATTTAATCGCAATGCCTTATGCATGCGATATCTTACAAGATGTGCCCAGTCAAGTTGACGGCCAGTATGAAAGGCCCACATGATAACAAGATATTCCTCAGAAACTTGGGCAAGATTGGAAGATCGTGGAAGCAAAATCCGCACAATCAGATAATGTAGGATGCGGCTTTCAAAAGCCAATGAACCGGCAAGAAGGCGTCCGGTCATATCCGCATTGTTGGTGCAAACCAACTGGCGGGCATCATGTGCAGAAAAATCAAACTTCCAATCATCATTCAGTGTACCTTCAAATGGTACACCGTCACTGGACAGTTGGGTTAAGTCATGGAAAAGGGATTGGTCAATGACCATTTTTATCCCAAAAACCTCAGAAATTAAAGTGTTGTCTTGAATTTCAAGATTACAATAAAAGGCTTTAACCAATTCAGGATAAACAGGCAATTGTAATGACATGAAAGGTATAAAACCTAGGTTCTGAAAGGCTTGAATGCAATCAAAAGTTTCAGCAGAAAAGAATTCCATATCAATAAACTTAGGGTCGATAATGGAACGAGATGAGAAAAGATTTGAATACCGTTTCTGCTGTTCTTCGGAAGAAAACAATGTGGAAGAGGATAATGAGGGTGGAATTGGTGTTGTGGATGCGCTAGTGGCTCCGGAACGATGAGCTCTTGAAGCTGAAGCGGAGGCGGATGAACCCTTACATTTCTTTGACGATTCTGCCATTTGAAGGAGTTTTTGCAAATTTCAATCGGTGAAATCAAAAGAAAAATGATAAAGAAGAAGATTGCAATTTATGGGAGTTGATTTGATGAAGAAATGAGTGAGATAGGAAGATTTGGAGGTTTGGGAATGGAGGAACGTCGCAAGGAGGAAGGGGCTGCGTAGGGATTTCTGGAAAATGTGATATTTATAGAGCAGGACGCGTGGTAATCGATTACAAGTAATGGTAATCGATTACAGGAGGAGGCAGCCTATTGGTAATCGATTACAGGCCATCTGTTCTAGTGTAATCGATTACAGTATTCATGTAATCGATTACCAGAACAAAAAATAGACTTTTCCTAAAAGAAAAACTTATTTCTAAGTCTAAAAACTTATACTATCTTAAGAGTTAATTATACTAACAAGAAAAGTAAACTAAATTAAACAAAACAAGTGTCATACTTAATCAAAACACAATCAATCATTCATAAAAATTACTTATCCAAATCACTAAGGTCTAAAAGGCCTAATTCTCTTCTTATTGAAAAGAATATTTCTTTTGGGAGAGGTTTTGTAAAGATATCAGCAAGCTGATTCTTTGTATCAACAAACTCTAATATACAGTCTCCCTTTAGGACATGATCTCTAAGAAAATGGTGCCTAATTTCTATATGTTTGGTTCTAGAGTGTTGAACAGGGTTTTTGGATAGATTTATGGCACTAGTATTATCACACCTAATAGGTATACGATCAAGAAGGATACCATAGTCAGATAATTGTTGCTTCATCCATAAAATTTGTGCACAACAACTGTCGGCAGAAATATATTCCGCTTCAGCAGTGGATAAAGCAACACTGTTTTGTTTCTTACTATGCCATGAGACAAGAGTGGATCCAATGAATTGACAAGTTCCACTTGTGCTTTTTCTATCAGTTTTAGATCCGGAAAAGTCAGAATCAGAATATCCTATTAAATTACATGTTGAGTTCTTAGGATACCATAATCCTAAATTTATTGTACCTAATAAATATCTCATGATTCTCTTAACTGCACTCAAATGTGATTGTTTGGGGTTGGATTTAAACCTAGCACACATGCATACACTAAACATAATATCAGGCCTACTAGCAGATAAATAGAGAAGAGATCTGATCATACCTCTATACTGTTTCATGTCTATAGATTGACCAGATTCATCTTTATCTAAGTAACAGCTAGTGCTCATCGGTGTAGCCATGTGTTTTGCACTTTCCATCCCAAATATTTTGATCAATTCCTTGCAGTACTTGGATTGATTGATGAATATACCTTCTTGAGTTTGCTTGATTTGTAATCCCAAGAAGTACTTTAGTTCTCCCATCATTGACATTTCAAATTCACTTTGCATATCAAGGGAAAACTCCTTGCACAATGAATCATTAGTGGATCCAAAAATTATATCATCAACATATATTTGAACCAACAAAATATCATTATGCTTTCTCTTTATGAATAATGTGGTATCCACTTTTCCTCTAGAAAATTCTTTTTCTAGGAGAAAATTACTTAAACGTTCATACCACGCCCTAGGGGCTTGTTTCAAACCATAAAGAGCCTTTTGTAATTTATAAACATGATTTGGTTTATCCGGGATTTGAAAACCTGGAGGTTGTTCAACATATACTTCTTCTTGAATTAAACCATTTAGAAAAGCACTTTTAACATCCATTTGATAGAGCTTAAAATTCATTATGGATGCATATGCTAAGAGCATTCTAATGGCTTCTAATCTTGCAACTGGAGCATATGTTTCTTCATAGTCTATTCCCTCTTCTTGATTATACCCTTTTGCTACTAACCTAGCCTTATTTCTAATAATTATGCCATGTTCATCTAATTTATTTCTAAAAACCCATTTTGTTCCTATGACAAGATAATTTTCAGGTTTTTCTACTAGTTTCCACACATTATTTCTTTCAAATTGATTCAGTTCTTCTTGCATGGCAATTATCTAGTTATCATCTACTATGGCTTCTTTTATATTTTTAGGTTCAATCATAGATACAAAATCCATATTATTGCATAAATCTTTAAGAGAATGTCTAGTTGTTACCCCTTTTGATATATCACCAATAATGTTGTCGGGGGGATGATCTCTTGAGGCTTTCCATTCTCTTGGAAGTTCATTATTTGCTCTAACTCCATTATCTTGAGAATCTTCATTGCTTCTTTCATCTTTTTCTTTAGAGTCATTTCCATGAATATGTGTATCTTCTAAGGAATCTGAAATATCATCTAAAAAATCCTTCCTTGGAAGAATGGCATTAGACTCATCAAAGGAAACATGTATAGACTCTTCAATTGTCATTGTTCTTTTATTATATATTCTATAAGCTTTACTATGCAGAGAATATCCAAGGAAAATACCTTCATCTGACTTAGCATCACATTTTCCTAAGTTATCTTTTCCATTATTCAATACAAAACATTTACAACTGTTAGTGTTTAGCTCTACTGAGCTTTAAAAGATTGGCTAAGATTTTGTTAAAACATAAGCACTTAGACAATGAAGGAAAGCTGGAGTTGCTGCACATGATGTCCAACGTTATGTCAAGGAATAAGATCGGGCTGCACAATGCACAAGGCAAGATAAAATGTCAAATGAAGAATTGAAGTTGCAGGATCCACGATGTCGGATACAATGTCCTGACATCCTGCTCGAGAATACTGGAGTTGCTGTGCAATGCAAGATAAAAGTCAAGTGCAGAAGTGAAGCTGCAGGATCCACGATGTCGGACACGATGTCCTGACATCTTGCCCGAAAATACTGGACACATAAATCTGTTATATCTTTAACAGATTATTGTGCAGTTAGCAAGAGATAAGAAGATCTATCTTTAGGAACGAATTAAAAGATCATTAAAGTTCGAATTTCAAAGTAGAAGAGTTCGTTCAGGGATTAAAGATTAAAGATTAAAGATTCAAACTAAAAGATCAAAAGTTATCTTTTAGTTCTTTAACTGCAGATTTTTTCAGAAGAAGATAGATCTCCTCCAGCACAAGCCGTTGCAGCCCAGAATCGTACACGGCTATATAATCATGGAGGCTGCACGAGTTCTGTACCAAGTCCGGGATTGAAGAGTTAGTTTGTGAGTTTTTGGGACTTGAGTCTTTTGTGAGCCACCTTGATGGTACCCTAACATCAAGTGTTGGACCTGAGTGTGTAGAGTTGATCTCTTGTGTCTAGAGTTGATCTCTAGTGTGTAGAGTTGATCTCTTTTGTTCAGAGTTGATCTCTGATGTGTCTTTGACTTAATTGTAAACACGGGAGTGTGAGTGAGAGGGAGTGAGCGGAGGTTCTCATATCTAAGAGTGGCTCTTAGGTAGAGATCGCACGGGTAGTGGTTAGGTGAGAAGGTTGTAAACAGGGGCTGTTAGACCTTGAACTAACACTATTGAGAGTGGGTTTCCTCCCTGGCTTGGTAGCCCCCAGATGTAGGTGAGGTTGCACCGAACTGGGTTAACAATTCTCTTGTGTTATTTACTTGTTTAATCTGTTCATACGGACACATACGATCTCCATGTTCTGAAGCGTAATGTCGTGACATCCTGTACGACATCTGTCCCCTGGTATCAGAATTTCAACAACCAAAGATATGAAGATGTTAGATGTTTGGTTTTCTGCCATTGAACAATTCATATGGAGTTTTCTTTAAGATGGGTCTTATTAAAGCCCTATTTAAAATGTAGCATGCAGTGTTAACGGCTTCAGCCCAAAAATATTTTGGAAGAGGTGTATCATTTAATAAAGTTCTAGCAATCTCTTCCAAAGATCTATTTTTCCTTTCAACAACACCATTTTGTTGAGGGGTTCTTGGTGCAGAAAAATTATGCTCAATCCCAAGCTTATCACAAAATAATTCAAATTCTTTATTTTCAAACTCACCCCCATGATCACTCCTAATAGATATAATCTTGAGATTTTTCTTATTTTGAATGATTTTTGCAAGTTTTCTAAATGCTTGGAATGCATCATTCTTATGAGTGATAAAAAGAGTCCATGTGTATCTAGAATAATCATCAACTATAACAAGAGCATAGTAACTTCCTCCAAAACTCATGATTCTGGAAGGACCAAACAAATCCATATGTAGTAATTGTATGGGTTGAGTAGTTGAAACAATGTTTTTAGATTTGAAAGAAACTCTAGTTTGTTTTCCCTTTTGACAAGCATCACATAGCCTATCTTTTTCAAATCTTAGTTTTGGCAAACCAACAACTAAATCCTTTGATATTAATCTATTTAAGTTTTCCATGTTTATATGTGCAATCCGTTTATGCCATAACCATGGATCATCATCTTTACTAAGAAAACATTGATTATTATCTAGTTTTTGACTTAAGTCTATCATGTAAACATTGTTAATTCTAAACCCTATATGCTTTATATTTGTATCATGTTTATGTTCAATGACACACTTTTAAGAATCAAATGATACCAGATAGCCTTTGTCACATAATTGACTTACACTAAGCAGACTATGTTTAAGACCTTCAACAAGTAGAACATTTTCAATGGAGGTTGAAGAATTTGTACCTATTTTTCCAACTCCAAGAATTCTACCTTTGTTGTTGTCACCATAAGTTACATGTCCGCTTTTCTTGGGAGAGATATGTGTAAATTTTGATTCGTCTCCCGTCATATGTTTTGAGCATCCGCTATCTATGTACCACTTTTTCCTCAAGGGTTCCTACAAAATCAAGGTTGTAACTTAGGTACCCAAACTTTATTGGGTCCTTGTGTGTTAGTATGAATAAAGGATCCTTTTGGGACCCAAATCATTTTAATATTGTTACAATTTCTTCTAAAATAGCATGTAGATGTGCCATGCCCTTTTCTTCCACAGTAAAAACATGTGATAGAACTAGAATTATATTTTTGTGTGGAAGTAGAGAAGTTTTTATGAAATTTTTGTTGTTTTTCAGATTTATATCCTAGTCCAGCCTTATTGGAGACATGTCTTTGTTTTCCTAATATGACATCTAAATTATTTTTACTATAAGAGAATTTTTCAAGTGAGTTTTTCAACTCTTTGATTTCTTTTTCATACTTTTCACAACAACTACAAGAATCTGACATTTTCTTGTCAGAAATAGTAGAAATATGAACTTTTTCATTTGGTTTAGAAATTGAGACTTCATTTCTAAGATGATCTAATTCTTTGTTTAATTTTGAAATTTCATTTTCTAAATTTGAAATTGTTTTCTTTGAAGATGAAACTAACTTTGCAAGTTTAATTGACTCTTTATGCAGATCAGCAAATGCATCTTGCAATTCATCAAAAGAAATAGATATGTTGTTTGAAGATGTTACCTCTTCATCACTTTCATAACTTTTAGCCATAAAGCAGAGGTTTATTTCTTCATTTTCTGAATCTTTAGAAGATTCCATATCGTTTTCATCCCATGTAATGTATGCTTTCTTTAATTTCTTTTCATTAATATTTTTCTTTTCAGACTTCTCCAGCTTTTTCTTGAAGATGGGACAATCAACCCTCAGATGTCCAGGTTGATTGCACTCAAAGCATTTTAGAGTAGAGGATGAAGTTTCTGTCCTTCTTTTAGGTTTAAAATTGGGTCGCTTTTGATTTCCTCTGACTCTCAAGAACTTGTTTAATCTTTTTACAAACAAACTAATATCTTCATCATTATCCAAGTCAATTGAATCTTCTTTATCACTATCTTCTTGGATTGCAGATGAGGCTTTAAGAGCGATTCCCTTCTTCTTCTTATCAGTTTCTTCATGCTGATTTAATCTTAGTAATTCCATTTCATGCTCCTGCAATTTTCCAAATAATGTAGCAAGAGACATACTAGATAAATCTTGAGATTCTGTGATGGTTGTTACCTTTGGTTGCCATTCTCTATTAAGACATCTTAAGACTTTATTTACTAGATCTTCATTTTGAAAAGTTTTTCCTAGAGATGCAAGATGATTAACTATGTGTGTGAACCTCTTTTGCATGTCTTATATACTTTCATTTACATTCATCCTAAAAAGTTCATATTCACGAGTTAAAGTGTTTATCCTAGATCTTTTAACATCTGTTGTGCCTTCATGTGTTACTTGTAGTGTATCCCACATATCCTTAGCACTTTTACAATTTGAAGCCCTAAAGTATTCATCTATTCCTAAGGCAGATGTAATAATATTTTTGGCCTTTAAATTATATTGTACTAATCTTCTTTCTTCCTCAGTCCAATCTGCTCTAGGTTTTTCAATTGTTGCACTTCCGGCTATTATAGAGGGAACATAAGGTCCTTGTTCTATGGCTTCCCAAATATTTAAATCTATTGCCTCTATAAAGATTTGCATGCGGGTTTTCCAGTAGTGGTAACCCACTCCATTAAAGATGGGAGGTCTATTTATAGAATTTCCCTCGGGAAACAAGTAGTTTGATGAGGCCATAATTCTTGAAGCTTCTAAACTTTATACAAGAATGAAGCTCTGATACCACTTGTTAAACAAGTGGCCTCAGATATCTTAAGAAGGGGGGGTTGAATTAAGATATTACAAATTATTTCCCCAATTAAAAATTCTATTTAACTTTCTATTCAAGTTATAAATTCCCTTAATAATGAATTTCTTAAATGTTGATTCAAATAGAACAATTTGAATATGAATATAAAACAATAATAAATAAAGGAGTTTAAGGGAAGAGAAAGTGAAAACTCAGATTTATACTGGTTCGGCCACACCCTTGTGCCTACGTCCAGTCCCCAAGCAACCCGCTTGAGAGTTCCACTATCTTGTAAATTCCTTTTACAAGTTCTAAACACACAAGGACAATCCTTCCTTTGTGTTTAGAATTCTTTCACAACAAGAAACCCTTGGTCTTTTAATCCCTTTTCAGAATGAAGAAGAAGAGAAAAAGAAATCTCTCTTGAAAGAGATAGATTGAACAATTTGAGCACTCAAATAATTCCTTATTGAATCACAAGTAATTTGGCCAAGGAATTTGTAAGAGGATAAAACAATTTTGCTTTTTAAGAGGATAAGACCTTTTTGTTCTGAAAAACTCTTATCAAATTCGTGTCTCAAGTCACATATATATAGGCCTATGATAGCCATTCAAGAACCACACAAAAAGATGTGACTGTTGAGAATGTTTTCTAAAAAACTCCTCTGGTAATCGATTATAGTATGTGTGTAATCGATTACAAGCTTTAAAATTTGAATTAAAACGTTCAGAAACTACTGGTAATCGATTACCATATATGTGTAATCGATTACACAGTGCAAACTTTGAATTCAAATTTTAATAGCTATTGTAAATCAGTTTTGGCCACTGGTAATCGATTACATCCTCTGGTAATCGATTACCAGAGAGTAAATTTGTTGAAAAAGACTTTTTAACTTAAAATTCTTGGTCAAACCTTTTGCTACTTCAATTGGAATTTCCTTCCTATTTAATATACCCTTTCTAAGACTCTAGAGACTGTCTTGATCATCCATCTTGAATATCTTTAATTTCTTTGTCTTGAATAAAGCTTTGAGACGCATGTGAAACTTTGGCATCATCAAAACATTCAGCTTGATCCTTTGTCCACAGATGGAAGCTTGCTTGTGGGGCTTCTATGGAGGCTGGATCTTTGAGCTTCAATGAGGTCCTTTAATGGTGATTTTCCACCATGTAGATGCAGCGGAAGACAAAGGAGAAGAGGTGAGAGGAGGCGCCATCCACTAGGGAATAAGCCATGGAAGAAGGAGCTTCACCACCAAGATGAGCCTTGGATAAGAAGCTTGGAAGGATGCTTCAATGGAGGAAAAGAAAGAGGGAGAGAAAGAGAGAGGGGGGAGCACAAAATTGAAGGAATAAAAGAGGGAAAGAAGTGGAACTTTGAAGTATGTCTCACAAGACTCTCATTCATCAAAGTTACAACAAGTGTTACATATGCTTCTATTTATAGACTAGGTAGCTTCCTTGAGAAGCTTTCTTGAGAAAACTTCCTTGAGAAGCTTCTTTGAGAAAACTTCCTTGAGAAGCTAGAGCTTAGCTACACACACCCCTCTAATAACTAAGCTCACCTCCTTGAGAAGCTTCCTTGAGAAGATTCCTAAAGAAGCTAGAGCTTAGCTACACACACCCCCTATAATAGCTAAGCTCACCCCCATGCCAAAATACATGAAAATATAAAAAAAGTCCCCATTACAAAGACTACTCAAAATGCCCTGAAATACAAGGCTAAAACCCTATACTACTAGAATGGGAAAAATACAACACCCAAAAGAAGGAAAAACCAATTCTAACATTTACAAAGAATAATGGATCCAACCTTGACCCATGGGCTCAAAAATCTACCCTAAGGTTCATGAGAACCCTAGGGCCTCCTTTAGTAGCTCTAGCCCAAGTCTCTTGGAGTCTTCTATCCAATACCCTTGGGGGGGTAGGATTGCATCAATATCGAGACGCACGAATTTGAAAATAGAATCTCTGAGCAAATTCTAACGACAATAACTTTTTACTCGGATGTCCAATTGAGTCCCAAAATATATTGAGAGGATCGAAATTGAAAACGAAAGCTCGTTGGAAAATCAAATGACAATAACTTTAACTCGGATGTCCAATTGAGTCACGTAATATATCGAAACGCTCGAAATTGTAAACAAAAGCTCTAAGCAAATTCTAACGACAATAAGTTTTTACTCGGATGCCCGATTGAGTCCCGTAATATATCGAGAGACTCAAAATTGAAAAAAGAAGCTCCTAGCAAATTCAAACGACAATAACTTTTTACCCAGATGTCTGATTGAGTCCCATAATATATCGAGACGCTCACAGTTGAAAATGGAAGCTCGTAGCAAATTCAAACGACAACAACTTTTTACTCGGATGTCCGATTGAGTCCCGTAATATACTGAGACCCTTGAAATTGAACTTGAAAGCTCGTAGCAAATTCAAATGACAATAACTTTTAACTCGGATGTTCAATTGAGTCTCGTAATATAACAAGACGCTCGATATTGAACATAAAAGCTCGTAGCATATTCAATCGATAATAACTTTTAACTTGGATGCCTAATTGAGTCCTGTAATATATCGAGACGCTCGAAATTGAAAATAGAAGCTCTGAGCAAATTCTAATGACAAAAACTTTTTACTTGGATTCCCGATTGAGTCCCGTGATATATCGAGAGGATCGAAATTGAAAACAAAAGCTCCTAGCAAATTCAAACGACAATAACTTTTTACTCACAAATCTGATTGAGTCCCCTAATATATCGAGACGCTCGAAGTTTAAAATGGAAGCTCGAAGCAAATTCAAACGACAATAACTTTTTAGTCGGATGTCCGATTGAGTCCAGTAATATATCAAGGCGCTCAAAATTGCGAAGGTAACCTTGTAGCAAATTCAAACGACAATTACTTTTAACTCGAATGTCAAATTAAATCCCGTAATATATCGAGATGCTCGAATTTGAAAATAGAACCTCTGACCAAATTCAAACGACAATAACTTTTGAGTCGGATGTCCGATTGAGTCCAGTAATATATCCAGACGCTCAAAATTGCAACTGTAACCTCGTAGCATATTCAAACGACAATAACTTTTAACTCGGATGTCGAATTGAATCTTGTAATATATCGAGACGCTCAAATTTGAAAATAGAATCTTTGACCAAATTCTAACGACAATAACATTTTACTTGGATGCCCAATTGAGTCCCGAAATATATCCAGATGCTCGAAATTTAAAATAGAGTCTCCTAGCAAATTCAAACAACAATAAGTTTTGACTCGGATGTTCGATTGAGTCTCGTAATATATCGAGACGCTCGAAATTGAACATGAAAGCTCGTAACAAATTCCAATGACAATAACTTTTAACTCGGATGTCCAATTGAGTCCCGTAATATATCGAAACGCTCAAAATTGAAAACAGAAGCTCTGAGCAAATTCTAACGACAATAACTTTTTACTCGGATGCCCGATTGAGTCCCGTAATATATCGAGAGGCTCGAAACTGAAAACAAAAGCTCCTAGCCAATTCAAATGACAATAACTTTTAACTCAAATGTTCGATTGAGTCCCGTAATATATAGAGATGCTCAAAATTTAAAATGAAAGCTTGCAGCAAATTCAAAAGAGAATAACTTTTTACTTGGATGCCCGATTGAGTTCCGTAATATTTTAAGATGCTCGAATTTGAAAATAGAAGCTCCTTGCAAATTCAAACGACAATAACTTTTGACTCAGATGTCTGATTGAGTCCCATAATATATTGAGACGCTCGAAATTGAAAACAGAAGCTCTGAGCAAATTCTAACGACAATAACTTTTACTCGGATGCCTGATTGAGTCCCGTAATATATCGAGAGGCTCGAAACTGAAAATGAAGGCTCGTCGCAACTTCAAACGACAATAACTTTTAACTCGGACGTCCAATTGAGTCTCATAATATAAAGAGACGCTCAAAATTAAAAATAGAAGCTCTGAGCAAATCTAATGACAATAACTTATTACTCGGATGGCCGATTGAGTCCCGTAATATATCGAGAGGCTAAAAATTGAAAAGTGAAGCTCCTAGCCAATTCAAACAACAATAACTTTTTACTCAGATGCCCGATTGAGTCCCGTAATATATCAAGACGCTCAAATTTGAAAATAGAATCTCCTAGCAAATTCTAACGACAATAAATTTTTATTTAGATGTTCGATTGAGTTTCGAAATATATCGACACGCTCGAAGTTGAAAATGGAAGCTCGTAGCAAATTCAAACGACAATAACTTTTTACTCGGATGCCCGATTGAGTCCTGTGATATATCGAGACGCTCGAATTTGAAAATAGAATCTCCTAGCAAATTCTAACGACAATAAATTTTTACTCAGATTTCCGATTGTATTCCGAAATATATTGAGACTCTCAAATTTGAAAATGGAAGCTCGTAGCAAATTCAAACGACAATAACTTTTAACTCGGATGCCTGATTGAATCCCGTAATATATCGAGACGCTCGAATTTAAAAATAGAATCTCCTAGCAAATTGTAACGACAAGAAATTTTTACATGGATGTTTGATTGAGTTCCAAAATATATCGAGACGCTCAAAGTTGAAAATGGAAGCTCGTAGCAAATTCAAATGACAATAACTTTTTACTCGGATGCCAGATTGAGTCCTGTAATATATCGTGACCCTCGAATTTGAAAATAGAATCTCCTAGCAAATTCTAATCCACAATAAGTTTTGACTCGGATGTCCGATTGAGTCCCGTAATATATCGAGACCTTCGAAATTGAAAATAGAGTCTCCTAGCAAATTCAATCCACAATAAGTTTTGACTCGGATGTCCGATTGAGTCCCGTAATATATCGAGACCTTCGATATTGAACATGAAAGCTCGTAACAAATTCAAACAGCAATAACTATTAACTCGGATGTCTAATTGAGTCCCGTAATATATCGAGATGCTCGAAATTGAAAATAGAAGCTCTGAGCAAATTCTAACGGCAATAACTTTTTACTCGGATGCCCGATTGAGTCCTGTAATATATCGAGAGGCTCAAAATTGAAAACAGAAGCTCCTTGCAAATTCAAACGACAATATATTTTTACTCAGATGTTCGATTCACTCCCAAAATATATCGAGACGCTCGAATTTGAAAATGGAAGCTCGTAGCAAATTCAAACGACAATATCTTTTTACTCGTATGCCCGATTGAATCTCATAATATATCGAGACGCTCGAATTTGAATATAGAATCTCCTAGCAAATTCTAACGTCAGTAACATTTTACTCGGATGTCCAATTGAGTTCCGAAATATACCCAGATGCTCGAAATTGAAAATAGAGTCTCCTAGCAAATTCAAACCACAATAAGTTTTGACTCGGATATCCGATTGAGTCCCATAATATGTCGAGACCTTCGAAATTGAACATGAAAGCTCGTAGCAAATTCAAACAACAATAACTTTTAACTCGGATGTCCAATTGAGTCCTGTAATATATCAAGACGCTCGACATTGAAAATAGAAGCTCTGAGCAAATTCTAACGAAATTAACTTGTTACTCGGATGCTTGATTGAGTCTTGTAATATATTGAGAGGCTCAAAATTCAAAACAGAAGCTCCTAGCAAATTCAAATGACAATAACGTTTTACTCAGATGTCCGATTCAGTCTCAAAATATATCCAGATGCTCGAAATTGAAAATAGAGCCTTTTGGCAAATTCAAACCACGATAAGTTTTCACTCGGATGTCTGATTGAGTCCCGTAATATATCGTGACACTCGAAATTGAAAAAGAAAGCTCGTAGCATATTCAAACGATAATAACTTTTAATTCGTATGTCCAATCGAGTCCCGTAATATATCGAGACGCTCGAAATTGAAAATAGAAGCTCTAAGCAAATTCTAACGACAATAACTTTTTACTCGGATGCCCGATTGAGTCCCGTAATATATCAAGAGGCTCGAAATTGAAAACAGAAGCTCCTAGAAAATTCAAACGACAATAAATTTTTACTCAGATATCCGATTGAGTCCCATAATATATCGAGAGGCTCGAAGTAAAAATGGAAGCTCGTAGCAAATTCAAACGACAATAACTTTTTACTCGGATGTCCGATTGAGTTCCGAAATATATCGAGACGCTCGAAGTTGAAAATGGAAGCTCGTAGCAAATTAAAACGACAATAACTTTTAACTCGGATATCCAATTCAGTCCTGTAATATATCGAGATGCTTGAAATTGAAAATAGAAGCTCTCAGCAAATTCTAATGACAATAACTTTTTACTCAGATGCCCGATTGAGTCCTGTAATATATCGAGAGGCTCGAAACAGAAAATAGAACCTCCTAGCCAATTACAACGCAATAACTTTTTACTCAAATGTCTGATTGAGTCCCGTAATATATCGAGACGCTCGAAATTGAAATCAGAAGCTCGAAGCAAATTCAGACGACACTAACTTTTTACTCGGATGCCTGATTGAGTCCCGTAATATATCGAGAGGCTCAAAATTGTAAACAAAAGCTCCTAGCCAATTCAAATGACAATAAATTTTTACTCAAATGCCCGATTGAGTCCTTTAAAATATCGAGACGCTCGAAATTGAACATGAAAGCACATAGCAAATTCAAAGACAATAACTTTTAACTCGGATGTCCAATTGAGTCTCGTAATATATCGAGACGCTCGAAATTGAAAATAGAAGCTCTGAGCAAATTCTAACGACAATAACTTTTTACTTGGATACTCGATTGAGTCCCGTAATATATCGAGAGGCTCAAAGTTGAAAACAGAAGCTCCTAGCAAATTCAAACCACAATAAGTTTTGACTCGAATGTCCGATTGAGTCCCATAATATATAGACGCTCAAAATTTAAAATGAAAGCTTGTAGCCAATTCAAACGACAACAACTTTTTACTTGGATGCCCGATTGAGTCCTATAATATATAAAGATTCTCGAAATTGAAAACAGAACCTCCTAGCCAATTCAAACGACAATAACTTTTTACTCAAATGTCCGATTGAGTCCCGTAATATATCGAGACGCTCAAAATTTAAAATGAAAACTTGTAGCAAATTCAAACGACAACAACGTTTAACTCGGATGTCCAATTGAGTCCCGTACTTTATCGAGACGCTCGAAATTGAAAACAGAAGCTCTGAGCAAATTCTAACGACAATAACTTTTTACTCGGATGCCCGATTGAGTCCCGTAATATATCGAGACGCTCGAAATTGAAAATAGAAGCTCTGAGCAAATTCTAACGACAATAAATTTTTACTCGGATGTCCATTTGTGTCCCGAAATATATTTAGATGCTCGAAATTGAAAACAGAAACTCCTTGTAATTTCTAACAAGAATAACTTTCTACTCAGATGTCCGATTGAGTCCCATAATATATCGAGACGCTCAAAATTGAAAATGAAAGCTCGTAGCAAATTCAAACGACAATAAGTTTTAACTCGGATGTCCAATTGAGTCCCGTAATATATCGAGATGCTCAAAATTGAAAACAGAAGCTCTGAGAAAATTCTAACGACAATAACTTTTTACCCGGATGCCCGATTGAGTCCCGAAATATATTAAGATGCTCGAAATTGAAAATAGAAGCTCAGAGTAAATTCTAACGACAATAACGTTTTACTCAGATGTCCGATTGAGTCCTATAATACATCGAGACGCTCAAAGTTGATAACGGAAGCTCGTAGCAAATTCAAACAACAATAACTTTTTCTTCGAATGTTCGATTGAGTCCCATAATATATCGAGACTCTCGAAATGGGAAATAGAAGCTTTGAGCAAATTCTAAGGACAATAACTTTTTACTCGGATGCTCGATTGAGTCTCGTAATATATCGAGAGGCTCAAAGTTGAAAAAAGAAGCTCCTAGCAAATTCAAACCACAATAAGTTTTGACTCGGATGTCTGATTGAGTCCCATAATATATCGAGATGCTCAAAATTTTAAATGAAAGCTTGTAGCCAATTCAAACGAGAATAAATTTTTCCTTGGATTCCCGATTGAGTCCTGTAATATATTAAGATGCTCGAAATTGAAAACAGAACCTCCTTGCCAATTCAAACGATAATAACTTTTTACTCAAATGTCCGATTGAGTCCCGTAATATATCGAGACGTTCAAAATTTAAAATGAAAACTTGTAGCAAATTCAAAAGACAACAATGTTTAACTCGGATGTCCAATTGAGTCCCGTAATTTATCGAGATGCTCGAAATTGAAAACAGAAGCTCTGAGCAAATTCTAACGACAATAACTTTTTACTCGGAAGTCCGATTGAGTCCCGTAATATATCGAGACGCTCGAAATTGAAAATAGAAGCTCTAAGAAAATTCTAACGACGATAAATTTTTACTCGGATGTCCATTTGTGTCCCGAAATATATTTAGATGCTCGAAATTGAAAACAGAAGCTCCTTGCAAATTCAAATGAGAATAACTTTCTACTCAGATGTCCGATTGAGTCCCATAACATATCAAGATGCTTAAGGTGAAAATGAAAGCTCGTACAAAATTCAAACGACAATAACGTTTTTCTCGGATGTCCGATTGAGTCCCGTAATATATCGACATGCTCGAAATTGAAAACAGAAACTCAAAGCAAATTCTAACGACAATAACAATTTACTCGGATGTCCGATTGACTCCCGTAATATATCGAGAGGCTCGAAATTGAAAACAAAACCTCCTAGCAAATTCAAACAACAGTAACATTTTACTCAGATGTCCAATTGAGTCCCAAAATATATCGAGACGCTTGAAGTTGAAAACGAAAGCTCGTAGCAAATTCAAATGACAATAACTTTTTACACGGATGTCCGATTGAGTCCCATAATATTTCAAGACTCTCGAAATTGAAAACAGAAACTCAGAGCAAATTCTAACAACAATAACATTTGACTCGGATGTCCGATTGAGTCCCGCAATATACCGAGAGGCTCAAAATTGAAAATAGAAGCTCCTAGCCAATTCAAAGGACAATGACTTTTTACTCACATGTCCGATTGACTCCCAAAATATATCCTGATGCTCGAAATTGAAAATAGAGTCTCCTAGGAAATTCAAACCACAATAAGTTTTGACTCGGATGTCCGATTGAGTCCCGTAATATATCGAGACGCTCGAAATTGAAAATAGAATCTCTGAGTAAATTCTAACGACAATAACTTTTTACTCGGATGTCCGATTGAGTCCCGAAATATATTAAGATGCACGAAATTGAAAACAGAAGCTCCTTGCAAATTCAAAATGACAATAACTTTTTACTCAGATGTCCGATTGAGTCCTATAATATATCAAGACGCTCGAAGTTGAAAATGAAAGCTCGTAGCAAATTCAATCGACAAAAACTTTAACTCGGATCTCCATTTGAGTCCAGTAATATATTGAGACGCTCGAAATTGAAAACAGAAGCTCTGAGCAAATACTAACGACAATAAGTTTTTACTCGGATGCCCGATTGAGTCCAGTAATATATCGAGAGGCTCAAAATTGAAAACGTAAGCTCCTTGCAAAGTCAAACGACAATGACTTTTGACTCAGATGTCCGATCGAGTCCCATAATATATCGAGACGCTCGAAGTTGAAAACGGAAGCTCGTAGAAAATTCAAACGACAATAACTTTTTCTTCGGATGTCCGATTGAGTCCCGTAATATATCGAGACACTCAAAATTGAAAATGAAAGCTCGTAGCAAATTCAAACGACAATAACTTTTAATCGGATGTCCAATTGAGTCCCATAATATATCGAGAGGTTCAAAATTGAAAACAGAAGCTCCTAGCCAATTCAAACGACAATAACTTTTTACTCCAATGTCCGATTGAGTCCCATAATATATCGAGACGCTCGAAGTTGAAAACGGAAGCTCGTAGCAAATTCAAACGACAATAACGTTTTCTGCGGATGTCCGATTGAGTCCTGTAATATATCGAGACACTCGAAATGGGAAATAGAAGCTTTGAGCAAATTCTAAAGACAATAACTTTTTACTCGGATGCTCAATTGAGTCCCGTAATATATCGAGAGGCTCAAAGTTGAAAACAGAAGCTCCTAGCCAATTCAAACGACAATAACTTTCAACTCGGATGTCCAATTGAGTCCCGAAATATATCGAGACGCGCGAAATTGAAAATAGAAGCTCTAGTCAAATTTTAACGACAATAAATTTTTACTCGAATGCCCGATAGAGTCCCGTAATATATCGAGAGGCTCAAAATTGAAAACAGAGTCTCCTAGCAAATTCTAACCACAATAAGTTTTGACTCGGATGTCCGATTGAGTGCCGTAATATATCGAGATACTCAAAATTTAAAATGAAAACTTGTAGAAAATTCAAATGACAATAACATTTTACTTGGATGCCCGATTGAGTCCCGTAATATATTAAGATGCTCGAAATTGAAAACTGAAGCTCCTTGCAAATTCAAACGGCAATAACTGTTGACTCATATGTCCGATTGAGTCCCATAATATATTGAGACGCTCAAAATTTAAAATGAAAACTTGTAGCAAATTCAAACGACAACAACGTTTAACTCAGATGTCCAATTGAGTTCCGTAATTTATCGAGACGCTCGAAATTTAAAATTGAAGCTCTGAGTAAATTCTAACGACAACAACTTTTTTCTCGGATGTCCGATTGAGTCCCAAAATATATTAAGATGCTCAGAATTGAAAACAGAAGCTCCTTGCAAATTCAAACGACAATAATTTTTTACTCAGATGTCTGATTGAGTCCCATAATATATCGAGACGCTCAAAGTTGAAAACAGAAGCTCGTAGCAAATTCAAACGACAATATCTTTTTCTTCGGATGTCCGATTGAGTCCCGTAATATATCGAGACGCTCGAAATGGGAAATAGAAGCTTTGAGCAAATTCTAAGGACAATAACTTTTTACTCGGATGCTCGATTGAGTCCCGTAATATATCGAGAGGCTCAAAGTTGAAAACAGAAGCTCCTAGCCAATTCAAACGACAATATCTTTTTCTTCGGATGTCCGATTGAGTCCCGTAATATATCGAGACGCGCGAAATTGAAAATAGAAGCTCTAGTCAAATTTTAACGACAATAACTTTTTACTCGAATGCCCGATAGAGTCTCGTAATATATCGAGAGGCTCAAAATTGAAAACATAGTCTCCTAGCAAATTCTAACCACAATAAGTTTTGACTCGGATGTCCGATTGAGTGTCGTAATATATCGAGACACTCAAAATTTAAAATGAAAGCTTGTAGAAAATTCAAACGACAATAACATTTTACTCGGATGCCCGATTGAGTCCCGTAATATATTAAGATGCTCGAAATTGAAAACAGAAGCTCCTTGCAAATTCAAACGGCAATAACTTTTGACTCAGATGTCCGATTGAGTACCATTGAGATGCTCGAAATTGAAAATAGAAGCTCTGGGCAAATTCAAACGACAATAACTTTTTGCTCGGATTCTCGATTGAGTCCCGTAATATATCGAGAGGCTCGAAACTGAAAATGAAAGCTCGTAGCAAATTCAAACGACAATAACTTTTAACTCAGATGTCCAATTGACTCCCGTAATATATCGAGACGCTTGAAATTGAAAACAGAAGCTCTGAGCAAATTCTAACGACAATAACTTTTTACTCGGATGCCCGATTGAGTCCCATAATATATCGAGAGGCTCGAAACTGAAATTGAAAGCTCGTAGCGAATTCAAACGGCAATAACTTTTAACTCGGATGTCCAATTGAGTCCCGTAATATATCGAGACGCTCAAAATTGAAAATAGAAGCTCTGAGCAAATTCTAACGGCAATAACCTTTTACTCGGATGCCCGATTGAGTCCCGCAATATATCGAGAGGCTCAAAATTGAAAACAGAAGCTCCTTGCAAATTCAAACGACAATATATTTTTACTCAGATGTTCGATTCACTCCCAAAATATATCGAGACGCTCGAATTTGAAAATGGAAGCTCGTAGCAAATTCAAACGACAATAACTTTTTACTCGGATGCTCGATTGAGTCCCGTAATATATCGAGAGTTTCAAAAATTAAAACAGAAGCTCCTAGCCAATTCAAACGACAATAAGTTTTAACTAGGATGTCCAATTAAATCCCGTAGTATATCAAGACCCTCGAAATTTAAAATTGAAGCTCTGAGTAAATTCTAACGACAACAACTTTTTTCTCGGATGTCTGATTGAGTCCCGAAATATATTAAGATGCTCAAAATTGAAAATAGAAGCTCCTTGCAAATTCAAACGACAATAACTTTTTACTTAGATGTCGGATTGAGTCCCATAATATATCGAGACGGTCTAAGTTGAAAACGGAAGCGCGTAGCAAATTCAAACGACAATATCTTTTTCTTCGGATGTCCGATTGAGTCCTGTAATATATCGAGACGCTCGAAATGGGAAATAGAAGCTTTGAGCAAATTCTAAGGACAATAACTTTTTACTCGGATGCTCGATTGAGTCCCGTAATATATCGAGAGGCTCAAAGTTGAAAGCCGAAGCTCCTAGCCAATTCAAATGACAATAACTTTCAACTCGGATGTCCAATTGAGTCCCGTAATATATCGAGACACGCGAAATTGTAAATAGAAGCTCTAGTCAAATTTTAACGACAATAACTTTTTACTCGAATGCCCGATAGAGTCCCGTAATATATCGAGAGGCTCAAAATTGAAAACAGAGTCTCCTAGCAAATTCAAACCACAATAAGTTTTGACTCGTATGTCCGATTGAGTGCCGTAATATATCGAGACGCTCAAAATATAAAATTAAAGCTTGTAGAAAATTCAAACGACAATAACATTTTACTCGGATGCCCGATTGAGTCCCGTAATATATTAAGATGCTCGAAATTGAAAACAGAAGCTCCTTGAAAATTCAAACGGCAATAACTTTTGACTCAGATGTTCGATTGAGTCCCATAATATATTGAGACGCTCAAAATTTAAAATGAAAACTTGTAGCAAATTCAAACGACAACAACGTTTAACTCGGATGTCCAATTGAGTCCCGTAATTTATCGAGACGCTCGAAATTTAAAATTGAAGCTCTGAGTAATATATCGAGACGCTTGAAAATGAAAACAGAAGCTCTGAGCAAATTCTAACGACAATAACTTTTTACTCGGATGCCCGATTGAGTCCCATAATATATCGAGAGGCTCGAAACTGAAATTGAAAGCTCGTAGCAAATTCAAACGGCAATAACTTTTAACTCGGGTGTCCAATTGAGTCCCGTAATATATCGAGACGCTCAAAATTGAAAACAGAAGCTCTTAGCAAATTCTAACGACAATAACTTTTTACTCGGATGCCCGATTGAGTCCCGTAATATATCGAGAGGCTCGAAATGGAAAACAGAATCTCCTAGCTAATTCAAAAGACAATAACTTTTTACTCAATGGTCCGATTAAGTCCCAAAATATATCGAGACGCTCGAAGTTGAAAATGAAAGCTCGTAGCAATTTCAAAAAACAATAACTTTTAACTCGGATGTCCAGTTGAGTCCCGTAATATATCGAGACGCTCGAAATTCATAATAGAAGCTCCGAGACAATTCTAACGACAATAAATTTTTACTCGGATGCTCGATTAAGTCCCGTAATATATCGAGAGGCTCGAAACTGAAAACAGAACCTCCTACCCAATTCAAAGGATAATTACTTTTAACTCAAATGTTCGATTAAGTCCTGTAATATATCGAGATGCTCGAAATTGAAAATAGATGCTCTGAGCAAATTTTAATGACAATAACTTTTTACTCAGATGCCCGATAGAGTCCCGTAATATATCGAGCGACTCAAAATTGAAAACAGAGTCTCCTAGCAAATTCAAACCACAATAAGTTTTGACTTGGATGTCCGATTGAGTGCCGTAATATATCGAGACGCTCAAAATGTAAAATGAAAGCTTATAGCAAATTCAAACGACAATAACATTTTACTCGGATGCTCGATTGAGTCCCGTAATATATCGAGACGCTCAAAATTGAAAACAGAAGCTCTTAGCAAATTCTAACGACAATAACTTTTTACTCGGATGCCCGATTGAGTCCCGTAATATATCGAGAGGCTCGAGATGGAAAACAGAATCTCCTAGCCAATTCAAACGACAATAACTTTTTACTCAAAGGTCCGATTAAGTCCCATAATATATCGAGACGCTCGAAGTTGAAAATGAAAGCTCGTAGCAATTTCAAACAACAATAACTTTTAACTCGGATGTCGAATTGAGTCCCGTAATATATCGAGACGGTCGAAATTCATAATAGAAGATCTGAGACAATTCTAACGACAATAAATTTTTACTCGGATGCCCGATTGAGTCCCGTAATATATCGAGAGGCTCGAAATTGAAAACAGAACCTCCTACCCAATTCAAAGGATAATTACTTTTAACTCAAATGTTCGATTGAGTCCTGTAATATATAGAGATGCTCGAAATTGAAAATAGAAGCTCTGAGCAAATTTTATTGACAATAACTTTTTACTCAGATGCCCGATAGAGTCCCGTAATATATCGAGAGGCTCAAAATTGAAAACAGAGTCTCCTAGCAAATTCAAACCACAATACATTTTGACTTGGATGTCCGATTGAGTGCCGTAATATATCGAGACGCTCAAAATGTAAAATGAAAGCTTATAGCAAATTCAAACGACAATAACATTTTACTCGGATGCCCGATTGAGTCCCGTAATATATTAAGATGCTCGAAATTGAAAACAGAAGCTCCTTGCAAATTCAAACGACAATAACTTTTGACTCAGATATCCGATTGAGTCCCATAATATTTTGAGACGCTCGAAATTGAAATAAGAAGCTCTGGGCAAATTCTAACGACAGTAACTTTTTGCTCAGATTCCTGATTGAGTCCAGTAATATATCGAGAGGCTCGAAACTGAAAATGAAAGCTCGTAGCAAATTCAAACGACAATAACTTTTAACTCGGATGTCCGATTGAGTCCCGTAATATATCGAGACGCTCAAAATTGAAAACAGAAGCTCTGAGCAAATTCTAACGACAATAACTTTTTACTCGGATGCCCGATTGAGTCCCGTAATATATCAAGACGCTCGAAATTCATAATAGAAGCTCTGAGCAAATTCTAACGACAATAACGTTTTAGTCGGATGTCCGATTGAGTCACGAAATATATTAAGATGCTCAAAATTGAAAACAGAAGCTCCTTGCAAATTCAAACGACAATTACTTTTTACTCAGATGTCCGATTGGGTCCCATAATATATCGAGACCCTCGATGTTGAAAACGGAAGCTCGTAGCAAATTCAAACGACAATAGCTTTTTCTTCGGATGTCCGATTGAGTCCCGTAATATATCGAGACACTCAAAATTGAAAATGAAAGCTCGTAGCAAATTCAAACGACAATAACTTTTAACTCGGATGTCCAATTGAGTCCCGTAATATATCGAGACTCTAGAAATTGAAAATAAAAGCTTTGAGAAAATTCTAACGACAATAACATTTTACTCGGATGCTCGATTGAGTCCCGTAATATATCGAGAGGCTCAAAATTGAAAACAGAAGCTCCTACCCAATTCAAATGACAATAACTTTTAACCCGGATGTCCAATTGAGTCCCGTAGTATATCGAGACGCTCAAAATTGAAAATAGAAGCTCTAAGAAAATTCTAACGACAATAACTTTTTACTCTCCCGATAGAGTCCCGTAATATATCGAGAGGTTCAAAATTGAAAATAGAGTCTCCTAGCAAATTCAAACCACAATAAGTTTTGACTCGATTGTCCGATTGAGTCCCGTAATATGTCGAGACGCTCAAAATTTAAAATGAAAGCTTGTAGCAAATTCAAACGACAATAACTTTTTACTTGGATGCCCGATGGAGTCCCGTAATATATTAAGATGCTCGAAATTGAAAACAGACCCTCCTAGCCAATTCAAATGACAATAACTTTTTACTTAAATGTCCAATTGAGTATCGTAATATATCAAGACGCTCAAAATTTAAATTGAAAGCTTGGAGAAAATTCAAACGACAATAACATTTAACACGGATGTCCAATTGAGTCCCGTAATATATCTGTCATACCCTAATTTCATCCGGGGACCATTGTTTAATGGAATGCAACCTTTGTTTGACTGCTTCGAGGTACTTGGCACCCTTTGTTGCACAATACGTGAAGTTCCATGACATGCCGAAGGTCAAAAGGAAGCATTGTTACACAATCCATGAGTTTCCGTAACATGCCGGAAATCAAAAGGAAGCATTATTACGCAATCTGTGAGGTTCTGTAACATTCCGAAAGCCAAAAAAGGAGTAATTACGTGACCCGTAAGGTCCCGTAACCTTACAGAAAGAAAACAAGTATCGTTACAAAATTCATAAAGTTTCGTAACGTTACGGAAAAAGAATCACCAAAAAAAGCAAAGGGGGTGTATTTAGTAAAAAGGGGGTGCAAATAGCAACCAGGCCCACTTGGGTCTTCCAGGATGTTCCTCCAGAAGGTGGTTGCTTCTGGAGGAAGCAACCTGGCTTGCCTAGGCGAGCTGGGTGGCAAGCTCCTCCCCTATTTTCCTATAAATAGGGGGAGGAGTGAAGGAGAAAGGGGTTCAACCCTTCTGGTATTTCGAGATCACTTAAAATTAGTGAAAAAAATTGTTTCCGTGAAGAAAATCCAAGACAAGGCGCTTCCATAACGTTTCGGTAACGTTTCCGTTGGTGATTTCGTGAATATTTTCAACCGTTCTTCGCCGTTCATCGTTTGTTCTTCGTCGTTCTTCGGTCTTGAACCGGTAAGTTCCCGAAATCGAACTTTTCAATTCATTCTATGTACCCTTGGTGGTCCCCATTTGTTTCGCGTACATTTATTTTCATTTCATTTACTTTCCGTACCCCTTTTTGACGTGCTTTAGTCATTTACTTAAGTCATTTTCTCGCCTAATAAAAAAAATAAAATAAATTTCCACCAATCATTTGAATTGTAATATCTGTTAGTTTCTGTTAAAATGAAATCCGACCGCTCGGTCATGCCGTAACCACGTTGGAAACCAAAAAGAGGTAAAATAATAATAAAAAAATATCTTTTAGTAAAATAAACCAAAAAAATCAATCGGACGTTTCTCTTTGGGATTTCTCTTTCTTAATTGAATTGACTAATAACTAAAGTGAAACTAAGACTAAAATCAACTTGCAAAGCCAAGCTCGTCCGCAAAAAATCACTAAAAAAGGATTTTAAGGTTCGATACCTCAGTTTTTCTCACCAAGTAAAAATGGATCATTTTAAGTTCCAACGCCTTAAAAGGACCACCTTCCAAGTAAAAAGAATCGCTTGATTTGCCCTTTAGAAAGAACTACGTAGGTCTGATTTCCTCTTCGATGGAGGATACGTAGGAGCAAGAGCCCCGCTTTTGTCGACCTCGAAAATTAAAAAGAAATAAAAGTTTAAATACATAATTCCACACAATTCTAAATTTAAGGTTGTTATCCTTTGGGATAAACGAGAGAGGTGCTAATACCTTCCTCAAACGTAAACACAACTCCCGAATCTGGAATATTCTTCATGACCGGTTTCCTTCGGTTTTTCCAACGTTTTCCACAAATAAACATTGGTGGCGACTCCGCGCATTTTCCTCCTTTGGAAGACGCACCCGTGAACCTTGGCTCGCTCGCCCGCAAAAGGGTAGGTTGCGACAGTTGGCGACTCCACTGGGGAATGTTTTTGTGAGTTAGGCCTATTTTAGGAAAGTGTGGAATTACGGAACTTTGTGTGTGCCTTTTTTTTGAACTGTGTAAATATAATAAATGTTGTCTTTTCCACATTTTTATACTGCATTCTAAGCACCCACGGGTTTGAGTAAAAAAGGGCCCCTATACCCAGGTCCATGGGAATCTAAGGAGTGGAGGTGAATCTATGGTCATGCTAGGTCTCCGACTTGCTTGATAATCATGAAACCACGTCTAGAGCTTTCTCTCTTTATAATGTGTTGTCGCTGGTATTCCATACCGCCGCAATATTATTATCTTGAGTGATGATACCTCTTGAAAACAGCCATATGAGATATGAATCGTTGGGAGTAGTTATTAGAGACCCCTAGATACTATCCTGCAGGTCCCTAAAATAGGGGCACAGAGCAAACACGTTGCGTGCCGTTTTAAACACTGCCATGCATGTAGTCCTAAATGTCATGTACGCCTTTGCTGTATGATTATTTGTGGATATTGCCATACTGTGTACATCCCCGTGTTACGCTTTTGCACGTCTGCATCATGTTGTCACACATGCATTGTATGTTGGTCTCGTCTTTTGTCACGGGAAGCCGGAAGGTCCATATCACCTTCTTAACTGTACACATGGGGCACTTCGCCCTCAAATGCGCAAGTAAGAAGATATGATTTTTCAGTCTCTCGTGTCCGTAAATGCATTCATATCATGCACCGCATAAACATCTCTTCAAGGCATTATAATGAACATATCGTTCCTGCATTTGTCTGTTATCATATTCCAGCATCACATTTTGCATGAGTCATCGCATCATCATGCATATGCATTCAACATACTTTTTGTTCTACAAACTGCATACCTTTTGTTTTCATGCATTTTCCTCTGCAAAACAAAAACAAAAAAAGGAAGCATGAAAATTCACGTTGCATTCTTAGTTGCATATGTTCGGTACCATGAGCCAACCATGTTGGGATCATAAACCCATTTCACTTAAAAACAAAATGATTGAACATGGTACCTAATGCATGGTTAACTAGGAAATGATGTTTCTTCGGGCATCTCAATTTCATAATTACATTTTCCATGCATAGCTTAAAGTATGCCGGAGTCATTCATCCCTATGAAATATTGTTGAAGTATTGGCGATCAGAATTGCCATTCCTTGGATTATAGGGTTGAACCAAGCTCAGGCTTTTATGAAAAGGTTCATCAAGTCAAGTTGAAATATGGAAGTAACCATCTTGCAAAAATTGGGGCAAAAGATGGATCGAGTTACATCGCTGCTTCGTCTACTGCCAAACATATTTAGGACTGTCGATGTCCCTGTTACTTCCAGTTTCACCTTAACGAAGACGTCATGGACCATGTTGAAAATCTTAATTGATTCAACCCCATATCCTGCGTAAAAATTCGCAATACTTCAACTGTGCATCATTCGCATACATCCATGTTGTTCATTGGTTGCATTGCTCATTGCATTCTTTCCTTGAAAAAAAAAGAGAAGAACTTAATCATTGTTATAAAAAAGAAAAGAACACGCTTTACGGTGCCCTTACCGAACCTGTGCTTGAGCTAGAGTAATGGGTATAGCAGAGGAGGTGCAAGAGAAGGTGAAGGCCGACATGGAGGCCATGAAAGAGCAAATGGCCACAATGATGGAGGCCATGATGAGCATGAAGAAGATAATGGAAGCCAATGCGGTTGCAGTTGCCGCTACTAGCGCTGTTGCTAAAGTGAACCCGATGCCCCCATCTGATCTCAACCAAATGAATCATCCAACCTCAGATATGGTGGACAAAGATTTGGGAAGTGCGGACGACCCCATGATGTGCAAATTCAAAACAAGCACGTCTTCCTGCCATATGGCTTGCCTCCCAACTATACACCACCCAATATGGCGTACACTCCCAATAAGGATATCAATAACTCCTCTCCCATACTCATTGAAATGTCTCTCAACCCATGGGGGAGGCACATGAAATTCCCCGCCATAATCTAGCCGACTTCGAGCCTTGCCTCGGATATGCCACTGAAGGACAAACAGTTGTTGATATACCCCTGCAAAACACATTGGAGGGCCCTCAGTATCACCCACAACTACACCTCTTGCATTCCACAACAAGTAAAAACCCTCGTGCTATGGCAGAAATGGGAAAGTTGGATCATCTAGAGGAGAGGCTCAGGGCCATTGAAGGAGGTAAAGATTATGCCTTTGCTAACCTAGAAGAGTTGTTCCTAGTACCTAATATCATCACCCCTCCCAAGTTCAAGGTGCTGTACTTTGACAAGTACAAGGGGACTACTTGCCCCAAGAACCATCTAAAGATGTATTGTCAAAAGATGGGGGCATACGCGAAAGATGAGGAATTGCTGATACATTCCTTCCAAGAAAGTCTTACTGGGGTAGCTGTTACCTGGTACACTAGCTTAGAACCTTCCCGAGTCCATTCATGGAAGGACCTAATGGTTGCCTTCGTTAGGCAGTGTCAGTACAATTCTGATATGGCTCTAGGTAGGATGCAACTATAGAACATGTGCAAAAAGGAGCATGAATCCTTCAAAGAATACACCAAAAGGTGGAGGGATCTGGCAGCCCAGGTGGCACCCCCAATGACGAAAAGGGAGATGATAACAATGATAGTAGACACATTAACAGTGTTCTACTATGAAAAATGGTGGGTTACACACCTTCAAGTTTTACGGATTTGGTCTTTGCCAGCGAAAGGATTGATGTGGGTCCAAAAAGAGGAAAATTTAATCATCCTGCTTGGACGAATGAGAAAACTGGGGCAAATGAAGAGGGTGAGAATGAGGGAGAAACCCATGCTGTGACTGCCATTTCTATACAGCCAAGTTTCCCACTAACCCAACAATGTCGTTACTCAGCCAATAACAAACCTTCTCCTTCCCCACCACCCAATTATCCACAAAGGTCATCCCTAAATCAACCACAAAGCCTGTCTACCACACAACCAATGCTAAACACCACCTTTAGCACGAACCAAAACACCAACCAAAAGGAATTTTGCAGCAAAAAGCCTGTAGGATTCACCCCAAATTCCGGTGTCATATGCTAAACTTGCTCTCATATCTACTCGATAATTCAATGGTAGCCATAACCCCTGCTAGGTTTCCTCAACCTCCATTTTTCCGAGGATACGACTTGAACACAACATGTGCATGTCATGGAGGAGCCCTGGGGCATTCCATTGAGCACTGTATGGCCCTGAAGCATAAGGTGCAAAGTCTAATTGATATGGGCTGGCTGAAATTTGAGGAGAATCGCTTGTTGAATCCTAACACTGACAAGCGACACCACACATGGGGCAATTTTGAAAGCTGTTGTTAGATGTCTCTAATGACTCATCAGGATCTTCAAGTTTATGCCATTATTGTAAACCATAGTTACAATGCTAAATAAAATGGATAAATATGACATCTTTGTCCCTCATCCTCTCATAATTACATTTTTGCTTCCACTGGAACGTGGGTGCAAGCCATTGGTTTGTTTGCTCGAGTGACATGCACTCCTGAGTGTTGACTTCCAAGACCGTTCAATCAGAAATTACTCGTCTTGCACGTTTGTGGGGGTGCCGTAAAACAACGAGTAAAGTTCAAAACAAATAAGTTTCAAAATAAAAAAAAGTTCAAAAAGAAAAAAAAAAGCATTTGATTGACTGTGTTTTCAAGACGTTCATGTGACCTCATTTTATCATTCCGGAAAGTTTATCTTTTTAGAGAGAAGTGAGTTATCAAGAATAGGATGTTGGACAAATGGCCTCAGTTATCTTAAGAAAGGGGGGGGGGGGGTTGAATTAAGATACAAAGACTATTCCCCAATTAAACTTTCACTCTCTCTTTTTGGATTAACAATGCACCCTTAACATGAATTACTCAAAAGACAATTCAAAATAAACTTCTTTAAAGCAAAAGATAAATAGCAATAACTAAAAGAAGTTTAAAGAGGGGAATGCAAACTTGATTTATACTGGTTGGGCCACTTCCCGTGCCTACGTCCAGTCCTCAAGCAACCCACTTGAGATTTTCCACTCTCTTTGTAAAACTCCTTTTACAAAGTCTAAACCACACAGGGACAACCCTTCCCTTGTGTTTAGGAATCCTCTACAACAAGAGACCCATGATCTCTTAATCCCTTTTCAGAAATAAGAAGAAGAGAAGAAGAAATCTCTCTTAAAAGAGATAGATTGCACAACGAAGATCAATCAAAATTCCTTATTGAATATGCAAGTGGTTGACCAAGGAATCTTTTTGAGAGGATAAGACATTTCAGTTCAGAAAAACTCTTAATCTTTTGAGAGGATAAAACTTTTTGGGCAATGAAAACTCTCTTTAAATTCGTGTTTCCAAGTCACCTTTGATGGCCATTCATAAACCATTTGAATAGATGTGACTCTTGGAAATTATTTTCTGAAAATCCCCTCTTGTGTAATCGATTACAGGCTTTAAAATTTGAATTAAAACGTTCAATAAACTGCTGGTAATCAATTACCATCCATGTGTAATCAATTACACATTATAAATTTTGAATTTTTAGTGACTGTTATGAACATTTTCAGCAGCTGGTAATCGATTACCAGAGAGTAAATCTCAATTTAAAATGATTTAGATAGAATTCTTTGGCCAAACCTTTTGCTTTTTCAATTTGGAAACTTCTTCCTAAGATTCTAGAGATCAACTTGATCATATATCTTGATTTTCTTGGATTCTTGGATTCTTGTCTTAGAAGCACTTGATCCTTTGGCATCATCAAAACATCTTGCTTCTACATAGGAGTCATTTGACTTAATCCATCAACTGAAAAAATCCTTTAACTATTTCTCGTCCTTGGAAAATTCTTTTTGCAAGAATCAACTGCTTCTTTCATTTTTCCTCACTCCGAGGTTGTGAAAACAAGACAACGATGGTTACCTCATAGCCCTACACTGGGGCAATGAAGGGCACCATGCATAAACCTCAAGCAAACCTAAGGGCTGATTAGAAGTTCTCACCCAATGGGTTCCCAGCTACAAGGTCATGACGAAAGATAAAATGGATACCTCAAAGCCCTACACTGGGGCAATGAAAGGCACCATACAAAAACCTCAAGCGAACCTAGGGGCAGATTAGAAGTTCTCACCCAATAGGTTCCCAGCCACAAGGTCATGATGAAAGATAACAATTGGTACCTCAAAGCCTTACACTGGGGCAATGAGGGGCTTCGTGCATGAGCCTCAAGTGAACATAGGGGCAGATCAAAAGTTCTCACCCGTCGATGTTTTTAAACAAAAAAAAAGGGGGACAAACCCTGGAATTTCAATGGACTGATTAAACATCAAACGGCTCCATTGCCGTCACTCCAAAATGGTCAAGTGACTAAATCAAACAGAAGATACACTCTGAGGGAGTTCCCGGAGAGATTTGCAAAAGATAGGATAAGGTTGCATGAATTATCACCTTTTTCAAAAGGACAGTCAATCTGTGTTTTCCAAAAAAATTAAATCAAAATCGAAATCAGGGAAATAGTGTCATGAACATTGTACAACTTTCCGTTGCATTGCATTGTTTCGTATGAAGTCCACATTTACCAAATTTCAAAGGTTGCATACATCTGCATCCCTAAAAATCATGTTAATTGCATAGATGTCCTACACTTAATGTCCCATCTTTTGGAATTTGGGATGACCGGCCCTCTCGATGAGTCAATCTCTTGCTTTCTCAAAACGGTGGACCCTTGGGTACATGCCCTCACCTTTAGGGGGCTACACGCCCTCACCTTCAGAGGACAATACGTCCTCCCCTTGAGAGGGCTACACGCCCTCACTTTTAGAGGACTACATGTCCTCGCCTTTAGCGGACTACATGTCCTCGCCTTCAAAGGGTTGTACGCCTTCGCCATCAGAGGGCTACACGGCCTCACCTTCAGAGGACTGCACGTTGTCGCAACCTACCCTTTTGCGGGCGAGCGAGGCGAGGCTCACGGGTGCGCTTTCCAAAGGAGGAAAATGCACGGAGTCGCCACCAACGTTTATTTGTGGAAAATGTCGGAAAAACCGAAGGAAACCGGTCAAAAAGAATATTCCAAGTTCGGGAGTTGTATTTACGTTTGAGGAGGGTATTAGCACCTCTCACGTTTGTCTCAAAGGACAACAACCTTATTTTTAGAATTGTGTGAAATTGTGTTACCCTAACTTTTATTTCTTTTTTATTTTTGAGGTCGACAAAGGCGGGGCTCTTGCTCCTACGTACCCTCCATCGAAGAGGAAATCAAACCTACGTACTTCTTTCTTAAGGGTGAATCAAGCGATTCTTTTTACATGGAAGGTGATCATTTTAAGACGTTGGACCTTAAAAATGATCCATTTACTTGGTAAGAAAAACTGAGATATTGAACTTTCAAATCCCTTTTTTAGTGATTTTTTGTGGACGAGCTTGACTTTGCGAGTTGATTTTAGCCTTAGTTTCACTTTAGTTATTAGTCACTTCAATTAAGAAAGAGAATTCCCAAAGAGAAATGTCCGATTGATTTTTTCGCTTTATTTTACTAAAAGATATTTTTTGATTATTATATTATTATTTTACCTCTTTTTGATTTCCAACGTGGTTACGGCACGACCGAACGGTCGGATTTCATTTTAACCAAAATTAACGGATATTACAAATCGAACGATCGGTGGAAATTTATTTTATTTTTCGATTAGGCGAGAAAATAACTTAAGTAAATGACTGAAGCACGTCAAAAGGGGGTACGGAAAGTAAATGAAAAGAGAATAAAAGTACACGAAACAAATGGGGACCACCACGGGTACATAGAATGAATTGAAAAGTTCAATTTGGTGTACTTACCGGTTGAAGACCGAAGAACAATGAAGAACGAACGATGAATGACGAAGAACGGTTGAAAATCTTCGTGAAATCACCCACAGAAACGTTACGGAAACGTTATGGAAGCGCCTCGGCTTGGATTTTCTTCATGGAAACAATTTTCCTCAACAATTTCAAGTGAATACAAAGTGCCAAGAAGGCTGAACCTTTTCCTTCTTCACTCCTCCCCCTATTTATAGCAAAATAGGGGAGGAGCTTGCCACCCAGCTCGCCCAGGCTAGCCAGGTTGCTTCCTCCAGAAGCAGCTGCCTTCTGGAGGAAGAATCTGGAAGGCCCAAGTGGGCCTGGTTACTGTTTGCACCCTTTTTTTACTAAATACACCCCCTTTTCTTTTTTTGGTGATTCTTTTTCCGTAACGTTACAAAACTTTACGAATTTCGTAACGATACTTGTTTTCTTTTCGTAAGGTTACAGAACCTTACGAATCATATAATTACTCCTTTTTTAGCTTTCAAAGAGTTACAGAAACTCACGGATTGCGTAACAACGCTTCCTTTTGATTTCCGTCACGTTACGAAATTTCACGGATTGCGTAACAACGCTTCCTTTTGATTTTCGGCACGTCTTGGGACTTCACATATTGTGCAACAAAGGGTGCCAAGTACCTTGAAGCGGTCAATCAAAGGTTGCATGCCATCAAGCAATAGTTCACGGACGAAATTAGGGTATGACAGTTGCCCCTCTTTACTTACCTTTTATCGGAGATAAGAGGAAAGCAAAGATAAAACACTGATTTCGTCCGTCTTCGCCCTTTCCGTTATTAGTCTATGACGACTCCAGTCTCTCCTTCTTCTTTTTTCTGCACAACACAAAACAAACACAAACAACAAAAACACCAATAACATAATATACATATATACATGTTTGGCGAAGGAATGGATCGGGAAAATAACAAAAACCACATTTCCCAGTCACCGGAGACTCCGCACTTGATGGTGGAGGACACATGAACAGCGTTAGGCAATCAATTCATGGGTCTCCAAACAAGATTTGAGGGTGGAGGATAGGCGAATAGCGCTAGGCAATCAATTCGCTGGGCTCCAGACTCGATAGTGGAGGACACATGAATAGCGCTAGGCAATCAATTCATGAGCCTCCGAACAAGATTTGAGGGTGGAGGATAGGCGAACAGCGCTAGGCAATCAATTCGCGGGGCTCCAGCCTCGATGGTGGAGGACACATGAACAGCGCTAGGCAATCAATTCATGGGTCTCCAAAAGATTGGAGGATGGAGGATAGGCGAACAGCGCTAGGCAATCAATTCGCGGGGCTCCAGCCTCAATGGTGGAGGACACATGAACAGCGCTAGGCAATCAATTCATGGGTCTCCGAATAAGATTTTGAGGGTGGGACCGAATGGTCCACCGGGTTCTTTCACCTAAAAAGGAAAACAAGCTTTTTGCAAAGAAAAATAAATCATTCGCGAGAGCACCATATCTTAGAGAAACGGTATACCCATGCCAAAGGTAATTTTCCTTGTAACCGAAAATGAAGGGCAGGATGTCAACATTTAGCTTTTAAATGAACATTCATGGGAAACATCGGGTCAAACTGAAACTGGGAATAAATCACTCATAGTGTATAAAAACTCACACAGGCAAGTGTTTTACCCTAATCCCAAACCATAACTGCACCATGACTTTATTTTGCACATGCTTTCCTATTGAACTAAAAGATCACACGCACGATCACAGATCAATAGGATTTTCTCGAAGGTAGTGTTTTGGAGATGAAGCTTGGTGTTTCAGTTTTTTTCCTCTTTGTTTAGGTAGGATGGGATATCGCCAGCCGAGAACGACTTTGAATGACAATCCTAAAGGAAGAACCATTTAAAAATGGGTTTTCCTTTGCCGGCAGTCATTTACCTCGCCGAAAATTTATTTGGTACGAAGATTCCTATCCTCTCTTTCTTTTATTGATCGGGAATTATTCTGTTTTCCTCTGATCTTTTCCTTTTTACTTTCTTCCGATCTTTGATCTGGAATCCTTCTTTTCCTTTCTTTTCATTTCTTCCTTTTCTTTCTTTTCATTTCTCCCTTTCCATCTCTTTCTTTGGGAATTCGGGTTTTAGCGTTCGTTATTTGCTCTCCCTTGAGGAGATTCTGCTGTCCTTTTCTTCAGGGGAAAGGATGAGGATTCTTTTCATAGGCCAAGGTTCAAAGTAGCCTAAGGTGGTGTCTCAACATGGTCTTTTCATCGTGGGAGCCCGATCTTGATATCTGGGGCAAAACAAATTCGTGTGTCAAGGTCTCGGTCTTAGGTTGAACTTCCATATCATTTCAACAAGGCACACGTAATAATGATGATTTGGAAACAATGTGCAATTAGTCATGGCCACAACTAGGTGGGCACTCAAGCATCCAGTTTATGGCATTGTGATACTACGGCTGGGGATTTACACAAACAGACCCAACGTTTCCAAATTATGTTCTTTCATCTGTTCAATGAATCCATCCATTCTTATCTCGGTTATTCAGGAAAATAAACTCTTAGCGTCAGTCCCTCATTTCCAAAAGATATGTTTGCTCTCTACGAATGATTTATGCTTCCTACGAGCATAACATGCTGACCTTCAAGGTCTTTCTTTCTTTTTCCTTTTTGTTTCATTTTTTTATGTTCACAAAAACTATACATCCATTGCCATCTATGAGAAAAGCTTTTCTTTGTACACCTACATTCCTATACATGACGAACTTTTTCTGTATACACACGCATTAAAACTCTTTCTTTTTACGTCAACACGGTCTATATACAAACCCTATTCATGTTCAAAGATTTCTTTTTTCGCTTTTTCCAACACACACCCGTAGTTTATACAAAAGTTTCTTTATATACACTCGTCGCTCACACACACAAGAATTTCTTTTCACACATTATTTACACACACAAAATCCTTCTATACACATTTTCTTTTACATATATATATATATATATATATATATATATATATATATATATATATATATATATATATATATATATATAACTCTTTTCTTTTCTTTGTATACATAGACACAACATTTGTTCACAACGCTTCTTTCTTATTTTTGGCGTTATCATGATTTTTGTTCATTTTATTTTTAGGACGACGTTCCTAAATAAAAAACTCTACACGGTTCCGGAATTTCAACAAACACTATTGACAACAACGAAGTAAGCACTAACGTAACAGTTCAAATGACATGTATGCACAAAACGAAACAAACGTTAGTCCCTCAAGTTATACAAAAGAAATAACATACAAATACGAATCTAGGGATCCCACGGTCATGTGGCTCTGTATGCCACCGGACTCTTGGGTCACGATAACAAAAAGTGGGGTGGTCGACAAAAGCAGGGCTTTTGCTCCTATGTATCCTCAATTTGTGATGAGAAACTCAGACCTACGTAGTTCTTGCTAACTGTGAGACTAAAAATAGTCTCAGTGTTTTCTTCACTAAAATGTGAACATGCTTTAATAAAGAGACAAACCTTCCAACTGATCAGAGCAACATATGCTTTTTTGGATGAAAAACAATGTGTCTATTGGGGAAGGAGAATATGCTGATGAAATTTTCTCATAACCATAAATGAGATTTTGGATGTTAGCTTTTCGTTTCTAAATGACCATTTAGAGGAAACACTGGGTCCAACAAAAATAGAAGAAAATCACTCAAAGTGTATCAATCTCACAAGATAAGTGTTTTATCCTAATTCCGAACCATAGATATGTCATGACTTGATTTTGCAAATCATTTCCTATCAAATCAAAGATTACATGCGTGATCATGGATCAATAGGACTTATTTTGGGAATGGTTTTTAGGTGGGGAATTTGGCTTTCATTGTTTTTGTCTTTTCCTCTTCTGTTTTTGTTTAGTGCGTGGCGAGAAAGTCGCTAGCGCACAGGATTTTGCCGGCAATCAAAGGGAGAGGACCACTTTAGGTCGTGGTTTCCTTTTTCTTGTTTACTTGGTGACAATTCTGTATTGTTCAGATATTGTCTGGTGCAAAGACCTTTCTGGATGTTTCTTTTGTTTTCTTCCGATCCTTGATCGGGAATTTTCTTTCCTTTTTTTGCTTTCTCCCACTCTTTGATTGGGAATTTTTCTTTTCTTTTTTTTTTTGTTGTTTTCTGAGGGCAAGGATTGGCATTCTCACCCTAGGTCAAGGTTTATGATAAGTTGGGATTTTGGCTCAAGGCTTGTAGAACGGCTGGTCATGATATATGTCAGGGTTTGGCCAGCGGTTCGGGGATAAAGGGGATGTCCTACATTATTTCCATGATACACATGCAACAATGATGATTAGGAAATTTTATGCAAAACTAGTCATGCATGCACCCATGTGGACACTCAAGCATCAAGTTTTTATGGTCATGTGACACTAGGGCTCAGGATTCATTTTCCCTATTTTAAGTCAATCCAGTGTTTCCAAAATATGTTCTTTTATCAAATCATGCATTCATTCGAGTCCATTTTGGGCGTTCGGAAAATTTTCACAGCATTCACTCTTCAGGTGTATACACATTTTTTTAAAAAAACTGGTTAAGATCAGTAAAATCTTTCAAAGAAAAGTTGGAAATTATCTCTTTTCACAAGCATGTTGTTTTTTAGCTAAACAACTTTTTATTTTTTTTTATTATTTTTTTTCTATTTTTTTTCTTCCTTCTTTTTCTTTTCTTGCTCACTCTTTTTTTTTCATGAGGTATTTTGCTACCTAAACATACATATATTTTTGTGAGGTATTTTGCTATATACATGCGTGTCCAAGGTATCTTGCTACCTAAACATACATATATATGTTTTGTGAGATATTTTTGCTATATACATGCATATCCAAGGTATCTTGCTACCTAAACATACATACATACATATATATATATATATATATATATATATATATATATATATATATATTTTGTGAGGTATGACTACCTTCCGAGCTTGTGCTTGTTTTATTTAAATTCCTAGGATCATGAGCAACTAGGTGTGTCCTGCTATGACTTGAGAAACAAAAGTGATCAAATAACAAGCAGAGATTTAAAAGGTACTAGGTTGCCTCCTAGTAGCGCTTCTTTAACGTCTTGAGCTGGACGCGTGATGGCTTGTCGGTCACGGACCTAGTACTTTGCTTACCTTTGGCTTTGGACTTGGTCGCCTATTGGTCGGCCATGGGTCATAAGCAACGCTCTAACCTTTTTGTGGATGAGCTGAGGTGAACTCTAGAGGTGATGGCGGTGCGTCTGTTTCCCGCTGTCGGCCATCCCCAGGCTGTTGTGGTGTTTCGCCCTGCGCCTGCCTGGGGACGCAGTACTTCTTGATGAAAGCTCGATTAGTAGGGGGCCTAATGACCTTGATGGGGGCGACAGGCACTCCGTAGAACTGACAAAGGCCCGTAATTAGAGCTTGGCAACTCCAAGACCCTGTTGGACTTCTCCGGGTCCATAGAGTGTCTTGCGGGCGTGATCCCTTGCTGGGGGGAACGGGCATCCTGTAGGACTGACAAAGGCCCGTAACCAGAGTTGGAAACCCCAGGGCCCTGTTGGACTTCTTCGAGTCCACTGGGCGTCATGTGGGCGCGATCCCTGCAAACAATAGATGACATCGGAAATCAATTGAGACATGTGTATACTTACCTATGTCATGACGGCACAGACCAACTAATACATCTGCAGGGGGAGATTGGCATTGTGGTCGCTGGGCAGAATGTTGCTAAATAGCAACGTCATCCATATCCATGTAAGAGTGGTCATGTTGGTGCGCATGATCCGCACTCGTCTTTTTGCAGCGGCACGGGTGAAATCTTTCCCCGGTATGCATAGTAGATGCGTGATAGCCTCCCTCTCTGGATGTGCTCACACAGTTGGTCACCCTCCAATATTAGGGGGTGGCCCAGAAACTGATAAAAGGAAACTACTGGCCCCTTAACCGGGAGCGCGAGTCTCGTTTAAGAATTTAAGGGCAAAGGACCTTATATTCTCTTAAGGTGTGGATATGGAGCACACTGAAAATGAGGACGCGTAGCCCTCTAAAGGCGAGGGCGTGCAGCCCTCTGCAGGCGAGGATGTGCAGTCCTCTGATGGCGAGGACATATAGTCCTCTAAAGGTGATAGGTACTAGTACCCAAGGGTCCACCTTTATGAGAAAGCAAGAGATCGACTCATCGAGAGGGCCGGTCATCCAAAAAGATTGGACACAAGATGTAGGAAATCTATGTAGTTAACATGATTTTTAGGGATGCAGACGCATGCAACCTTTGTTGTGAAATTTGGTAATGCTGACCTCATATGAAACAATGCAATGCAATGGAAAGTTGTACAATGTTCATGACATTCTTTCCCTATTTTGTGACTTTGATTTTGATTTAATTTTTTTGGAAAACACAGATTGACTGTCCTTTTGAAAAATGTGATAATTCATGCAACCTTATCCTACCTTTCGCAAATCTCTCCGGGAACTCCCTCAGAGTGTATGTTCTGTTTGATTTTGACCATTTTGGAGTGACGGCAATGGAGCCGTTTGACGTTTAATCAATCTATTGAAATTCCAGGGTTTGTCTCCCCCCCTTTTTTTTCTTGTTTAAAAACATCGACGGGTGAGAACTTTTGATCTGCCCCTATGTTCACATGAGGCTCATGCACGATGCCCCTCATTGCCCCAGTGTAAGGCTTTGAGGTACCAATTGTTATCTTTCGTCATGACCTTGTAGCTGGGAACCTATTGGGTGAGAACTTCTAATCTGCCCCTAGGTTCGCTTGAGGTTTTTGCATGGTGCCTTTCATTGCCCCAGTGTAAGGCTTTGAGGTACAATCGTTGTCTTTCGTCATGACCTTGTAGCAAGGAACCTATTGGGTGAGAACTTCTAATCTGCCCCTAGGTTCGTTTGAGGTTTATGCATGGTGCCTTTCATTGCCCCAGTGTAGGGCTTAGAGGTACCAATTGTTGTCTTGTTTTCACAACCTCGTAGTGAGGAAGAATGAAAGAAGCAGTTGATTCTTGCAAAAAGAATTTTCCAAGGATGAGAAATAGTTGAAGGATTTTTCAGTTGATGGATTAAGTCAAATGACTCCTATGTAGAAGCAAGATGTTTTGATGTCTTGATGATGCTAAAGGATCAAGTGCTTCTAAGTTTTATTCAAGACAAGAATCCAAGAAAATCAAGATATATGATCAAGTTGATCTCTAGAATCTTTAGGAAGAAGTTTCCAAATTGAAAAAAAAAGGTTTGACCAAAGAATTCTATCATTTCAAATTGAGATTTGCTCTCTGGTAATCGATTACCAACAGCTAAAAATGTTTATAATAGTCACTAGAAATTTGAATTCAAAATTTATAACGTGTAATTGATTACACATGGATGGTAATTGCTTACCAGTAGTTTATTGAACGTTTTAATTCAAATTTTTAAAACCTGTAATCGATTACACAAGTCTTGTAATTGAAGAGGGGATTTTCAGAATATAATTTCCAAGAGTCACATCTATTCAAATGGTTTATGAATGACCATCAAAGGTCTATTTATATGTGACTTGGAAACACGAATTTAAAGAGAGTTTTCATTGTCCAAAAAGTTTTATCCTCTCAAAAGATTGAGAGTTTTTCTGAACTGAAATGTCTTATCCTCTCAAAAAGATTCCTTGGTCAACCACTTGCATATTTAATAAGAAATTTTGATTGATCTTCATTGTACAATCTATCTCTTTTAAGAGAGATCTCTTCTTCTCTTCTTCTTATTTCTAAAAAGGGATTAAGAGATCGTGGGTCTCTTGTTGTAGAGGATTCCTGAACACAAGGGAAGGGTTGTCCCTGTGTGGTTCAGACTTTGTAAAAGGAGTCTTACAAAGAGAGTGGAAAATCTCAAGTGGGTTGCTTGATGTCATACCCTAATTTCGTCCGGGGATTATTATTTGATGATATGCAACCTTTGATTGGCCGCTTCGAGATACTTGGCACCCTTTGTTGCACAATATGTGAAGTCCCGAGACGTGCCGGAAATCAAAAGGAAGCAGGCTTACGCGATCTATGAAAATTTTGTAATGTGACGAAAATCAAAAGGACGTGTTTTTGCACAATCCGTGAGTTTCCGTAACTTCTTTGAAAGCTAAAAAAGAGTAAATACATAATCTGTAAGGATTTGTAACCTTGTGGAAGGAAAATAAGTATCGTTACGAAATTCGTAAAGTTTCGTAACGTTACGGAAAAAGAATTACCAAAAAAAGTAAAGGGGGTGCATTTAGTAAAAAGGGGGGGGGGTACAAATAGCAATCAGGCCCACTTGGGCCGTCCAATTTCTTCCTCCAGAAGGCGGTTGCTTTTGGAGGAAGCAACCTTGCTTGCCTGGGCGAGCTGGGTGGCAAGCTCCTCCCCTATTTTGCTATAAATAAGGGAAGGAGTGAAGAGGAAAGGGGTTCAGCCTTCTTGGCACTTCTTATTCTCTCGAAATTGCTGACGAAAATTGTTTCCGTGAAGAAAATCCAAGCCGAGGCGCTTCCGTAACGTTTCTGTGAGTAATTACGCGAAGATTTTCAACCATTCTTCGACATTCATCGTTCGTTTTTCGTTTTCTTCAGTCTTCAACTGGTAAGTACCTCAAATCGAGCTTTTCAATTTATTCTATGTACCCGTGGTGGTCCCCATTTGTTTCATGTACTTTTATTCTCGTTTTCATTCGCTTTCTATACCCCCTTTTGACGTGCTTCAGTCATTTATTTAAGTCATTTAATGCCTAAATCAAAAAATAAAATAAATTTCCACCGATCATTTGATTTGTAATATCCGTTAATTTCTGTTAAAATGAATTCTGACCGTTCGATCGTGCCGAAACCACGTTGGAAATTGAAAAAGAGGTAAAATAATAATATAATAATAAAAAAATACCTTTTAGTAAAATAAAGCGAAAAAAATCAATCGGACGTTTTCTCTTTGGGATTTCTCATTCTTAATTGAATTGACTAATATCTAAAGTGAAACTAAGGCTAAAATCAACTTGCCTAGTCAAGCTCGTCCACAAAAAAGTCACTAAAAATGGTTTGAAAGTTCATCATCTCAGTTTTCCTTATCAAGTAAATGGATCATTTTTAAAGGTCCAACGCCTTAAAATGATTACCTTTCAAGTAAAAAGAATCGCTTGATTCACTCTTAAGAAGAACTACGTAGGTCTGATTTCCTCTTTGATGGAGGGTACGTAGGAGCAAGAGCCCCGCTTTTGTCGACCTCAAAAAATAAAAAGAAATAAAAGTTAAGATAACACAATTCCACAATTCTAAAAAATAGCTTGTTGTCCTTTGAGACAAACGTGAGAGGTGCTAATACCTTCCTCAAACGTAAATACAACTCCCGAACTTAGAATTTTCATTTTGACCGGTTTCCTTCGGTTTTTCCGACGTTTTCCACAAATAAACGTTGGTGGCGACTCCGCGCATCTTTCCTCCTTTGGAAAGCGCACCCGTGAGCCTCGCCTTCGCTCGCCTGCAAAAGGGCATGTTGCGACAATATATATATATATATATATATATGTTTAGGTAGAAAGATACCTTGGATATGCATGTATGTAGGAAAAATACTTCACAAAATATATATATATGTTTAGGTAGCAAGATACCTTGGATATGCATGTATGTAGCAAAAATACTTCACAAAATGTATATATGTATGTTTAGGTAGCAAGATACCTTGGACACGCATGTATATAGCAAAATACCTCACAAAAATATACGTATGTAGCAAAATACCTCATGGAAAAAAAGAGAGCAAAAAGAGAGTGAGCAAGAAAAGAATAAAGAGGAAGAAAAAAATAATAAAAAATAATAATAAAAAAAAGTTGTCTATCTAAAAAACAACATGCTTGTGAAAAGAGATAACTTCCAGCTTTTCTTTGAAAAATTCACTGATCATAACCAGTTTTTGAAAAAAAATGTGTATACACATTTGAAGGGTAAATGCTGTGAAAAGTTTTTCGAACACCCAAGATAGACTCAGATGAATGCACAAATTGATAGAAGAACATATTTTGGAAATACTGGGTTGACTTAAAATAGGGAAAATGAATCCTGAGCCCTAGTGTCACATGACCATAAAAACTTGATGCTTGAGTGTCCACATGGGTGCATGCATGACTAGTTTTGCATAAAATTTCCTAATCATCATTGTTGCATGTATATCATGGAAATAATGTGGGACATCCCCTTTATCCCCGAACCGCTGGCCAAACCCTGACATATATCATGACCAGCCGTTCTACAAGCCTTGAGCCAAAATCCCAACTTATCATAAACTTTGACCCAGGATGAGAACGTCGATCCTTGCACTCGGAAGAAAACAAAAAAAAAAGATAAAAAAAGAAAAGAAAAATTCTCAATCAAAGAATGGGAGAAAGCAAAAAAAAGGAAAGAAAATTCTCAATCAAGGATCGGAAGAAAACAAAAGAAACATCCAGAAAGGTCTTTGGGCCAGACAATATCTGAACAATACAGAATTGTCACCAAGTAAACGAAAAAAAAAGAAGAAGAAAGGAAACCACGACCTAAAGTGGCCCTTTCCCTTTGATTGCCAACCAAAATCCTGTGCGTCAGTGACTTGTTCACCTCACACTAAACAAAAACAAAAAAGGAAAAGGCCAAAAACACTCAAAGCCAAAGTTCCTACGAAGAAAAACAAACCATTCCCAAGAAAAGGTCCTATTGATCCATGATCACACATGTAATATTTGATTTGATAGGAAATGATTTACAAAATCAAGTCATGACATATCTATGGTTCGGAATTAGGATAAAACACTTACCTGTGTGTGATTGATACACTTTGAGTGATTTTCTCCTATCTTTGTTGGACCTAGTGTTTCCTCTAAATGGTCATTTAGAAACGAAATGCTAACATCCAAAATCTCATTTACGGTTATGAGAAAATTTCATTAGCATACTCTTCTTCCCCGATAGACACATTGTTCTTCATCCAAAAAGCATATGTTGCTCTGATCAGTTGGAAGTTTTGTCTCTTTACTAAAGTATGTTCGCATTTTGGTGAAGAAAACACCGAGACTATTTTTAGTCTCACAGTTATCAAGAACTACGTAGGTCTGAGTTCCTCATCACAAATTGAGGATACGTAGGAGCAAAAGCCCTGCTTTTGTCGACCACCCCACCTTTTGTTACCATGACCCAAGAGTCTAGGGGCATGCGGAGCCACATGACCGTGGGATCCCCAAATTCGTATGTTCCATCATTTATCATTTGTATGCTATCTTTTGTTTAACTGAGGGACTAACGTTTGTTTCGTTTTGATTGACTTTTGTTTTGTGCATACATATCGTTTAAGTCGTTACGTTAGTACTTGTTTCGTTATTGTCAATAGTGTCTGTTGAAATTCCGGAATCGCGTAGAATTTTTCATTTAGGAACGTCGTCCTAAAAATAAAATGAACCAAAATCATGATAAAAAAGAAAGAAGTGTTGTGAATAAAATGTCTGCGTATGTAAAGAAAAAGGAAAATGTGCATAGAAGGTTTTTAATAAAAAAATACGTGTAGAGAAATTCTTGTGTGTGTGAACAACGAGTGTATATAAAGAAACTTTTGTATGAATCATAGGTGTGCGAAAAAGATCTTTGAATGTAAATAGGGTTTGGCCGTGTGACGTAAAGAGAGAGAGTTCCAATGCTTATACAGAAAAAGTTTGTCATGTATAAGAGTGTAGATATACAAAGAAAAATTTCTTCATAGAGAACCATAGGTGTATAATTTTGTGAATATATAAAAATGAAACAAAAAGGAAAAAGAAAGAAAGACCGCGAAGGTCGACATGTTATAGTTAAGAAGTATAAATCATTCGTAAAGAGCAAACGTATCTTCTGGAAACAAGGGACTGACGCTAAGAGTTTATTTTCCGGAATAACTGAGATAAGAATGGATGAATTCGTTGAACTGATGAAAGAACATAATTGGGAAACGTTGGGTCTGTAGCCATGACTAATTTTGCACGTTGTTTTCAAATCGTCATTGTCACGCGTGCCTTATGGAGTGATATGGGAGTTCGGCCCGAGACCGACACCTTGACACCCAAATTTGTTTTGCCCCAGATATCAAGATTGGGTTCCCACGATAAAAGACCCCATTGAAACACAACCTTAGACTTTTTGAACCTTGGCCTATCAAAAGAATCCTCATTCTTTCCCCCGAAGCAAAGGACAGTGGAATCTCCTCAAGGGAGAGCAAATAGAATGCTAAAACCCGATTTCCCAAAGAAAGGAAAGGAGGAAGTGGGAAGAAAAGGAAGAAATGAAAAGAAAAGAAAGAAAAAAGAACAATAAAAAAGAAAGAAAAGAAGGATTCCCGATCGAAGATCGAAAGGAAGTGAAAATGGAAAAGATCGGAGGAAAACAGAGTAATTCTCGATCAATGAAAGAAAGGGAATGGAAAATCTTCAGACCAGATAAATTTTCGGCAAAATAAGTGACTGTCGGCAAAGGAAAACCCATTTTTGGTGTCTCTTCCATTCGAATTGCCATTCAAAGTCATTCTCGACTGGCGATATCCCACCCCACATGAACAAAGAGGAAAAGACCGAAACACCCAGCTTCCTCTCCAAAAAACACTACCCTCGAGAAAATCCTATTGGTCCATGATCATACGTTTGATCTTTGATTCGATAGGAAATCGTGTGCAAAATAAAGTCATGGCGCAATCATGGTTTGGGGAATAGGGTGAAACACTTGCCTGTGTGAGTCTTTATACACTATGAGTGGTTTATTTTTAGCTTAGCCCGATGTTTCCCCTGCATGTTCATTTAAAAGCTAAATTTTGACATCCTGCCTTTCATTTTCGGTTACAAAGGAAGATTACCCTGGGCATAAGTATGTTGTTTCTCTAAGATATGGTGCTCTTGAGAATGATTTATTTTTCTTTGCAAAAAGCATGTTTGCCTTTTTTTGGTGGAAAAAACCCGGTGGACCATTCGGTCCTACCACTTTTATTCGGAGACCCATGAATTCATTGCCTAGCATTATTCATGTGTCCTCCACCAACGAGTCTGGAGCCCCGCGAATTTATTGCCTAGTGCTATTCGCCAATTCTCCATTCTCCATTTTTTTCAGAGCCCCATGAATTTATTGCCTAGCGCTGTTCATGTGTCCTCCACCATCGAGTCTGGAGCCCCGCGAATTTATTGCATAGCGTTGTTCGCCAATTCTCCATTCTCCACTTTTTTCAGAGCCCCATGAATTTATTGCCTAGCGCTGTTCGCTAATTCTCCATTCTCCACTTTTATTCGGAGACCCATGAATTCATTGCCTAGCACTGTTCATGTGTCCTCCACCAATGATTCTGGAGCCCCGCGAATTTATTGCCTAGCGCTGTTCGCCAATTCTCCATTCTCCACTATTATCCGGAGCCCCATGAATTTATTGCCTAGCGCTGTTCATGTGTCCTCCACCATCGAGTCTGGAGCCCCGCGAATTTATTGCCTAGCGCTGTTCGCCAATTCTCCATTCTCCACTTTTATTCGGAGACCCATGAATTCATTGCCTAGCGCTGTTCATGTGTCCTCCACCAACGAGTCTGGAGCCCCGCGAATTTATTGCCTAGCGATGTTCGCCAATTCTCCATTCTCCACTTTTATTCGGAGACCCATGAATGCATTGCCTAGCACTGTTCATGTGTCCTCCACCCACGAGTCAGGAACCCCGCGAATTTATTGCCTAGTGCTGTTCGCCAATTCTCCATTCTCCACTTTTAACCGAAGCCCCATGAATTTATTGCCTAGCGCTGTTCATGTGTCCTCCACCATCGAGTCTGGAGCCCCGCGAATTTATTGCCTAGCGCTGTTCGCCAATTCTCCATTCTCCACTTTTATTCGGAGACCCATGAATTCATTGCCTAGCGCTGTTCATGTGTCCTCCACCAATGAGTCTGAAGCCCCGTGAATTTATTGCCTAGCGCTGTTCGCCAATTCTCCATTCTCCACTTTTATCCGGAGCCCCATGAATTTCTTGCCTAGCGCTGTTCATGCATCCTCCACCCACGAGTCTGGAGCCCTGCGAATTTATTGCTTAGCGCTGTTCGCCAATTCTCCATTCTCCACTTTTTTTCGGAGACCCATGAATTCATTGCCTAGCGCTGTTCATGTGTCCTTTGTTATCAAGCGCGGAGCCTCCAGTGACTGGGAAATATGTTTTTTGTTATTTTCTGGATCGGTTCCTTCGCCAAACATGTGTACAAGTGTATATGTATATTATATTTGTTGTTCTTGTTGTTGTTTGTATTTTGTTTTGTGTTGTGCAGAGAAAGAAGAAGGAGAGACGAGAGTCGTTATAGACTAATCACGGAAAGGGCAGGACGGACGAAATCAGTGTCTTATCTTTGCTTTCCACTTATCTCCGATGAGAGGTAAGTAAAGAGGGGCAACTGTCATACCCTAATTTTGTCCGGGGATTATTATTTGATGATATGCAACCTTTGATTGGCCGCTTTGAGATACTTGACACCCTTTGTTGCACAATATGTGAAGTCCCGAGACGTGCCGGAAATCAAAAGGAAGCAGGCTTACGCGATCCGTGAAATTCCGTAATGTGACGGAAATCAAAAGGAGGTGTTTTTGCGCAATCCGTGAGTTTCCGTAACTTCTTTGAAAGCTAAAAAAGAGTAAGTACATAATCCATAAGGATTCGTAACCTTGCGGAAGGAAAATAAGTATCGTTACGAAATTCGTAAAGTTTCGTAACGTTACGGAAAAAGAATTACCAAAAAAGGTAAAGGGGGTGCATTTAGTAAAAATGGGGTACAAATAGCAATCAGGCCCACTTGGGCCTTCTAGTTTCTTCCTCCAGAAGGCGGTTGCTTCTGGAGGAAGCAACCTTGCTCGCCTGGGCGAGCTGGGTGGCAAGCTCCTCCCCTATTTTGCTATAAATAGGGGGAGGAGTGAAAAAGAAAAGGGGTTCAGCCTTCTTGGCACTTCTTATTCTCTCGAAATTGCTGAGGAAAATTGTTTCCGTGAAGAAAATTCAAGCCGAGGCGCTTCCGTAACGTTTCCGTGAGTAATTACGCGAAGATTTTCAACCGTTCTTCGACATTCATCGCTCGTTCTTCGTTTTCTTCGGTCTTCAACCGGTAAGTACCCCAAACCGAGCTTTTCAATTCATTCTATGTACCCATGGTGGTCCACATTTTGTTTCATGTATTTTTATTCTTGTTTTCATTTACTTTCCGTACCCCCTTTTGACGTGCTTCAGTCATTTATTTAAGTCATTTCGCACCTAATCTAAAAATAAAATAAATTTCCACTGATCATTTGAATTGTAGTATTCATTAATTTCTGTTAAAATGAATTCCGACCGTTCGGTTGTGCCGTAACAACGTTGGAAATAAAAAAAAAGTAAAAGATTTGAAAGTTTTATCTCAGCTTTTTCTTACCAAGTTAAAAGGATCATTTTTAAAGGCCCAACACCTTTAAGTGATCACCTTTCAAGTAAAAGAATCGCTTGATTCACCTTTAAAGAAAGAACTACGTAGGTCTGATTTCCTCTTCGATGGAGGGTACGTAGGAGCAAGAGCCCCACTTTTGTCGACCTCAAAAATAAAAAGAAATCAAAAGGTAAGATAACACAATTTCACAATTCTAAAAAATAGGTTGTTGTCCTTTGAGACAAACGTGAGAGGTGCTAATACCTTCCTCAAACGTAAATATAACTCCCGAACTTAGAATTTTCATTTTGACCGGTTTCCTTCGGTTTTTCTGATGTTTTCCACAAATAAACGTTGGTGGCGACTCCGCGCATCTTTCCTCCTTTGGAAAGCACACCCGTGACCCTCGCCTCGCACGCCCGCAAAAGGGCATGTTGCGACAGTGTTGTTTTCAATACATTTGCATTAGCATAACTCAATAACATCAATATTTTAATGTTCCTCATATTCAACAGTGCTTTGAAAGGACTTGATGATACTCCACAACCTAAATCCAAGGCTGCTGCTAGGTGGATTGTTGTTAAGGTACGTGCTTTAAATTTATTCTACTTATATATACTGCTTATGTGTGTGTACACTAATTGTTGTTAACGTTTAATTAATATTCAAATTTCATTATGTATTTAGTGTAATAGACAAAAAGGAAGCACTGAGTGCGGTTATTACATCATGCACTGGATGTCCACGATAATCTTAGGATCTTTCAGAAATAATTTGGAAACGGTAATTATTTATTTTAAACAAAGTTGGTTTTCTTATCATTATTATTACATTATTAATTTATTATTTATTTGATCATGCAGTATTTTAATTAAGTTAGACCATTGGAAGCAGAGAGATTCAAGGCGCTTCGCATCCAGTGGGCACAATATTATCTAAAAGTTAGAAATCAAACATAGGATGTTAGAGAACTATGTAACTTTAGGTTACTTAATTAGTTTACCATACTTTGCGTTACATTTTTTACAATTGCTGTTTCATTTTAACATTGAATAACCTTTGTTGATAGTTATTTATAGTTATCAATTGATTTTTTTTCAATTAATAGTTTACTACTTAGTTTTCTGCTAAAACCTATTTGAAAGCACAATGCAAATGATATATACTGTGTGCTGTGTGGTCTGATTTTAAATTGATAGGTTAAATTTTGGTTTTTTCGTAAAAATGGAGACAGTATTTAAAAAAAATCCTAAAAACAACATCGGTTTTTCAAAAAAACCGATATTAACGTATGTTAACATTAGTTTTTTACAGCAACCGATGTTAACGGTTGACATTGTTTTTTTGAAAAAAACTGATATTAGCGTACGTTAACATCGGTTTTTTACAGCAACCGATGTTAACCGTTAACATCGGTTTTTTCCAAAAAACTGATGTTAACGTTTTCGATATTAACATTGATTTTCTATAAAAAAAAAAAACCGATGTTAACTGTCAACATTAACACATTCGTTAACATCGGTTTTTTGTAAAAAATCGATGTTAACTGTCAACATTAATACATTTTTTTGGGTGTAATTCATATTATCAACATCGGTTATTTATATAACCGATGTTGTAAATTTTACGTTAACATCAGTTTTAGAAAAACCAATGTTAACGATGATACTTTCAACATCGGTTTTGTAACCGATGTTAAAAGTCATAAATAACCGATGTAGAAAACATATTTTCTAATAGTGCTAATTGCCAATTATGTCATTAGGAATACTTCAGAGATTTAAAATAGATCTTTGAATGGCATTGAAGGTCAAGGAACAAGAATTACCTTGAGATATTAATTATGGATGTGTGTGTATTGTAGAAACTAATGTTGGAAGTGCATTAACTACTGTTAACCAAAATTGATGTTGTTCACATGGTTTAATGAAACAGGTTGGGACAAGGAAGGGACAAAGGAGAACACACAACTTTTAGAAGAAATTGAAAAGGTTAGGTGATCGCAACCTGTTATGTTATTTTTTACTACAAAATTAGATCTTATGCTATGTATGTGATGAAGTATGCATATGCTTGCTGCATTCGTATGGCTTTCTGCATTTGTATCACCGTAGAGTGGTGGCAGTGAAGTGCCTTAAGAATGTCACAAGTGGAGATGCTGAGTTTTAGGCAGAAGTCACAATCATTGCCAGAATGCACCACCTCAATATGGAACTAAATTTGAGTTAGGGATTACGATATTTTTGATGATAATGAGTGCAATATTTATATATAGTGAGCACGAATCTATCCCTTAAGTTTAGGGATTAGGATCAACCTATCTATGTATGGAAATAATTAGAAAACAAATCACCCTAATTATGTAGTACAATATTTCATTTTCCCCTAATTATGTACAATATCTTAACAGTATACAAGAACCAATAGTAACAAAAAAATTTGAAATACCAAAACTACATGAAGTCATATTTATATGGACTAAAAACCTATTTAATCCTTAGTGCCTGAATGTTGAAGATTGATGAAAAAGGATTTTAATGGAAAAAGAAAATGTCATGGGCACTTAAGTCCCTCCCAAAAGTCTGAGCCTAACCTCTCCAATCCGCACTCCCTAGCCTGAATGTTGAAGATTGATGAACCAGCTGTTGTATATCTTAATCATGAATAGAAATAAGAATTAATTATCTTATGACATTAATAAATGTAACTCAGTTTTAAAAAATTGAACTGCTCTGAAACCAAACTGCATGAACCAAACTGACTTGTATGCTATGAGATTAAAAAATATAAGCCAAGTTTGTTTATGCTTATTAAATAATGATGAAAGGAACTAAGCCAAGTTTGTTTATTAAATACTGATGAAAGGAACCACAGGCCACAGCTCAAGTCCATGCCAAACACACACACAAACACACACACACACACACATACACCTACAATAATAAAGCATAAGCACCCCTGAACCCCAGAATTCCAAATTAGTTACATAAGGAACTGTTGATGTTGATATTTGTCTGTAATTGAAATTTACATTTTGTATGTTCTTGTATAAAGGATCATGGTTTCTCCACCTGCCTCGCCTACTCCTCCTCTTCCTTCTCCTCCTCCTTCCGACTCATCGCCTTTGTCGTCTATCGTGAAGCAGACACGCAAAGCCTCACGTCTACGATCGTTGTCTACTAGACCACCTGGTGCTGAGAGACCAGTGGTCCACGTTGATCCTGGTACCGGCAAGGCCGACGGTCCCCACAGGAAGAAATTAAGAACATATTTGGGGATTGTGGCGCGTGATAAGGTGGACGTCACGTACGAGAACTGGAAGGAGGTCCTTACTGCTTAGAAGGACTTGATTTGGGAGGATATTCAAGTATTTTTCTTTTCTTATTTGTTGTTGTTTAATTAATAGCCAAAAAATACATTATTGTAACAAATAAACCTTATTAACTATTGTCAGGCGGAATTTGAAATCCCAGAGGCTTCTGACAATAGGACAAAAAAGAAGTTACTTCAGACTGTCGGCAAAAGATGGAGGCAGTTTAAATCAAACCTCACGCGGAAATGGGCCCTTGCAGCCGATCAAGACGGTGTGGATGACACTGTCTGTGAGAAATACGACATAAGCAAGGAAAAATGGGCCCAGTTTTGCCAGACTCGCAGAGACCCTTCTTGGGAGGTATGTAGTTTGCCATTTAAGTTGTTTTACAAAAAACATCAACTTGTTATAATTCATTCTAGCAATTTGAAAGATTATTGTTTTATTTTTGCAGGATGTGCGGAAAAAGGCACAGGCCATCCAGAAACAGAACACTGCCCCCCACGTTTTGTCTCGTGGGGATTATGAATATTTGGAGTAGAATCTCCTGGCTGAGAAGACCAAGAAGAAGCTGGAGGAAGCTGCACAGTCAGGAAGCGTTGATGGCGTCATTGACCCTCCTTCCCCCGTCAAACGCCACGTGAAGTGGAAGATGGCCCCACGAAGAAAGCAGGGGAGATGACGACTAAGGCCGCAAAGGAAATCGCTGAGAAGATCGTAAGTCATTTTCAACTAACCATTAGAATTATATTTCAATATTTTGTGAATGCCATGTACAACTGTGTCTTTTCTGTGCAGGATTCCTTTGAGGAGCAAGCGACACAGGGATCCTTTGTCCCCCATGGACGTCAGGATGTTCTCACCGCTGCTATTGGACGTCTAGAGCACCCTGGACGTGTCCGTGTTGCTGGAGCCGGTTTCACCATCAAGCAATACTTTGGATTGGCTCCACGGACGTCCCGCAACTCTTCCTCACTGCCTCCCGAAGAATTGCAGCAGCTAACCCAGCAAATCAGGGACCAGCTAGAGGAGTCGATCACATAAAAAGTGACTCGGCAACTCATGGCATCGTTTAGCCAGATGCAGTCCTAGTTTAAGTCCCAGATGCAATCTTAGGGACTTACACTGCCTCCGGAGCCTCCGGTTGGTCCCTCAGGTCCTCGAGTAAGCACAAAGGGGAGTTATGTTGATCCCTCAGGAAACGATCCTGAGATGGGTGACTCAGATATGTGCGGCTTGTACATCAAAGCAAATCCTACCTGCCTGGGTGCCCTGGGGAGAGTTTATGAGGGATCCACTGTTGTTCATAACACTCTTTTGTTGCCTGGCCAAGTAAAGGTGGGTGTGGAGGAGGTTAAAGATCCAGATGCTCCAGTTCCTATACCCACTGATGAGGTTTCCTTAGTGGGGCAGGCAATTCATACCTTCCTTTCTTGGCCGACACATCTGGTCAAGTCTTTATCACAGCAGGTACTTTATTCTTACTATATGTTTCTTCTTTTTGAATTAATTCATTCAGCGTGCCTAAAATTAGGTCATTTAACTTTGTTTCATGAACAGACAGTTGTGTCTCCGGCAAAACCACCTCAAAAGTCAGATCCAGAGGTCGATGATCCGCTTTATCTGATGACATTGACCATCCCCAAGCTTTTCTTGAGGCCTTACCAGGTTACATGGGATGCCACCGTGTTCGGGGTCTTTAATCTAGACTTCCCGCACTACATAAAGCACGAAGACCTCTTCGAAATCACACACGGTGGTCAATGTCACAACATATCAGTGTTACAGTTGTGGATTATGTAAGTCATTTTTGATTACTTTTAATTACCTAAGTTATTGCTTTCAATTCATAAATATTTAACTTTGACTTAACATAAAGAGGCATCTGACTGATACAAGTATGCGAGCGGGGAATTCTGATATCTATGGATTCCTCAAGCCACAGTCCATTCAGAGGTCTGGGCAATCGCAGTTTGAGATTGAAAGTTACATAAAGAGTTGGATGTAGAGTTCAAAACGTGATTTCTACCTTGGAGCCTACCTGAATGGGTAAGTCACACAAAATAACTGAATTTAATTAATGTTTACTAATATACTAACCCATATTCATCCCCACTGCAGCAGACACTGGCAGATGGTGGTCATCGGGCCCAAGGAACACCTAGTTGTTTGGTTTTGTTCATTGCATAACAGGTCAGACAACTACCTTAAGGGGATAATTAACAGGTCAGTGTTCTTTTCAATGCATTTGCATTCAAATACCTCAACAACACCACTTTTTAATTGTTACTCGCCTGGAACAGTGCTATAAAAGGTCTTGATGATGCTCCACAACCTAAATCAAAGGCTCCTGCTAGGTGGATTGTCGTCAAGGTACGTCATTTACATAAAACTTCCACTTATATATACTTCTTATGTCATGCACTAGATGTCCACCATCATTTTAGGAAGTTTCAGGAATAACTGAGAAGCGGTACGTTTATTTCAAAAAAAATTGATTTTTTTATAATTTGTATTACATTATTAACTTATCATTTATTTCATGATGCAATATTTTAACGATCCTAGACCATTGAAGCCAGAGAGATTAAAGGTGTTGCGGATCCAGTGGGCACAGTATTATCTCCGAGTTAGAGCTGAGAGCTAGGATTTAGGGACATTAAGTTTAGCTTAGTTTACTTTGGTTTAACATTTTTGACATTTCCTATGTAATTTGAACATTGAATTCATTTGTTGATAGTTGTTCATAATAAATCAATTATTCAATGTTTATTGTGATTAAAATTGCTTGAAAGCAGAATAAAATGTTTATTTGCTGTGAATTGGGTCTGAAATTGCATTTTACAGGTACAATTTTGGGTTTATTGTAAAAACAGAAAGTTTATATAAAAAAAACTTGAAAACAACATCGATTATTAACAAAAACCAATGTTAATATAGTAAACAATATCGGTTATTTAGAAAAACATATGTCAACATGCACCTTAACATTGGTTTTTCAAAAAACCGAAGTTGATTATTTCTAATAACATCGGTTATTTATACATAACCGATGTTAATGTACAAACGTTAACATCGTTTATTTATAAATAATCGATGTTAATATATAAACGTTAACATCGGTTATTTATAAATAACCGATGCTATATATAACTAACTACAGTAAAATAAGTGTATAAATGATGGACGTTCACATCGGTTATACATGAAAAACCGATGTTAATATATTAGTTAACATCGGTTTTCTACCGATGTTAACCGATGCTATAGAAAGCCGATGTCAACGTTCATCATGCATACACTTATTTTGTTGTAGTTCTTTGTATATAACATCAGTTATTTAGAAAATCGATGTTAACGATAATACATTTAACATTGATACTTTCAACATCGGTTTTAAAACCAATGTAGAATGCCGTAAATAACAGATGTTGAAAGTGTATTTTCTATTAGTGTTATTAGCAACAAAGTACGATTAAAATAATTTATTTGATAAAAGAAGATTGTTAGTTAGCTTCTAACCAAATGATGGGATAATATCAAAGGATGGAGAGAAGAATAAAATAAGATAACATATATATATATATATATATATATATATATATATATATATATATATATATATATATATATTTGAAGATGTCATGAAGTAATATAGAAACATATGAGAAATAAATAAAAACAGAAAAAAAATTGTAACAGGAAATAAAAACACACACACATAGAACATTTCTCTGCTATGACAATCCATCATCTACGTCAACCAACCAGTGTGGTGAATGCAATATTGCTTATACGTAAATCACATATTCCTTTTTCATTATGTTCTGGAGCAGTCAAGATATGTGATTTAGTTCCATATATAGATTAAGCTCACAAACCAAAAAATAATGAATATTGAACGTGATTTATGCATGATTAACAAATTTTGCACTTCTGTTGTGAATGATAATAATATTAATATTATGGACTTACACCAGCCATATACCCCCATTAATTATGTGTTTTAGCACCTTGGTCACATTAATATCTCTGCCACACAACATGCCATCAGTTATGTACTTGAATAGATAGCGATATATTTAGACATTTTTGGTCATAAGAGTAATATCTATGTTTTAAATTATAAGGATAACTTATAATTATATATATTTGAGTAAAGAATATCTACATTATATTAAAATAAATTATTATTACCAAAAAATATTCAAAAAACTTGTATTGTCATTTGATTATAAATTATTATATATATAATTACATTTATTTATTTTTACAATAACTACTTACAAAGTCATACTATAACGATTTCTAATTCGTAAGTAATTTAAATATTTTTACTGAAATGTATAAAGTGTAAATTAAATGAATGTATTTAGCACTATTTGTGCGGTCAAAGGATCATATCTAGAGCCACCCGAAGCAAAGTTGACTCCCTTGAGGAGATCACCAGGCTGCATCACAAGTACCTACATGGTCATTTTAAGTCTCGTTAGAGATTATTATACTAGAGATAGTGTGTTATATATCAAATTTAGTATAGTATATTAGATCTAGATGGCAGAGTAGGAATTATAATGTCAAGCTTAGTTTGTGCAAGATCAATTAACTTTTTGATAGTATTTCCAGACAACATAGGGGTCATACATGTGTCATGCTCCTGAGCATGTTGCATTTAAAAACTTACTATAAACTTCCACAAAGTCACCTCCATACATGGAAAAACCTTTAGTAATTCCTGCATGCTCCAGTCCAAGAATATTATGATTATAAGATTATCATACCATAAGATTTACCGGTACTTTAGTATTTCTACAAGCTACTAATGTTCTTCGTTCATTGTATTGGATAACAAGAACATATTTGAACATGTATTACTTTTTGAGCCTAATAGAACAAGATAATCAAATACTTTAACAACAATTATTGTTTCATTGTAACTGATCATGAACCAACTAGACCACTTGGTCAGAGGTTCTAATACTATATATGTTTTGTAAGGCCACAGGATAAGGAAAGAACATACATTATAGCACTGGATTGCTTCCTCCATTCTGCCAACATCTTTTAGAACATACCTTTTAAGTAAATCAAATAAAATATTATATAATTGCACATAAAATTGCATGTTCAGATTTTTTAAACCAATTATGACACAAGAAGAAACCAACCAAGTTATTGTAAGCTTCCAAAAATCTGGGGTCAAATGCAACCATGTCCAGTTGACCTTGCTCATAATATATATTGGCCAAATTACCTGTGCACCATTTTAAGTTATTAGTATAAATTGGGTTCACTATATTAGTAATCATAAAGCAGCATAATTTGAATAAATGGAAAGTAAATTTGGAATACTATGTTTTAATCTAGAATATAGCAAGAAATGCTAGATTTTAAATGGAAACTAGTGGTACAAAATACTATGTTTTAAATGGAAACTGGTGGTACAAAATATAGCAAGAAATACTAGATTTTCTTACATAAATTACCCAAGTCAGAGGGTACTATGTTTTAATCTAGAATAGAAACCTAAAAAAATAAGAAAAAAGAAAAGAAAAGGCATGAAACTAATTTATATATAGACATGGAGATAGTACTAAACATGCATGTCATGACTTAAGCAACTTATTTAATGCATAGAGTTGTAAGAATAAAGCAACAAAAGAAGGAAAAGCTTATACCTTCATGACTGTGTTCTTTGGCAAACTAAACTGGGCAAGGATATAATCAGATTCATCTGCTCTTACCCTTATTTTTTGTTTTAATATATTAATTTGAATTGTAATCAGATTTCTAATAAACTTTTCCTATTTATCATACTTTATAACTTGAACTAACTAATGCAATAAGAATTATCGTTTCTTCTCTTAAGCTGCATGGTATTAGAGCTGCTATGACTAGACTTATCATTGCTTCTCCCTAGCAAATGTTGAAGCAGAACCTGAGTTCAAACAAACTCAAGCATACCATGAAGGTGTTATGACTACACTAAAAAAGACTGTTATAACACACTCCCCCTCAAGCTAAAGCTTTAGCTTGTTAGAATACAATAACTTGACCAAAAATGCGATTCTTGACCAGATTGAACCCCAAGAACAACAATTGGGTCAATGATTGGGACAAAGACCAAACTAGTGCATTTGGGACAAGGATGGGCCAGTACATCCAAAACAAAGATGGGCCACTGCAACTAAGACATATTGGGATATATCTCTAATAGTCCCTAGCAAGCTGGAAGGTGGACTCAACTCTTGTAGCTTGGAATGAAAAATACAAGTCCCAAATGAAAGTGAAATCCAATGAAAAATGCCAAAAATAAAATGGTTGAAAATGACATGAACAAAGATTAACCACTATATATGCAAGAAGCTAAAATCATCAAAGACATAATGCAAAGGCTTAATCACTAATAACAACGTTGAATCATTCCGAAAACAAATAAAAGTAGGAATTTTGTAGCACAGGATTAACCTAGGTCGACTCAAAGATATGATTCAATTTGGTTCCTACATTCATTCACTTATAAACAAAAAGGGGGGGATTTCATCGAACAAATTGTAAGTGACTATAAAAGAATGCGAAAATACAAAAACATAGATGAAGAAACGAAACAAAACAAAAACAGAATACAATTCAAGTTTAATAGCACCAATCCAATTCACCAAACGAATGCAAATCGAATTATCATAGTTACTATGAATGAGGTTCAGTGTGAAAGTTCAGTCAAATGCATTAGAGAAAATTCAATTGAATCAATCCATAAATTGTTTAAGATCGCAAATTAGGTTGGAAAATCATCCAAACAATTTGTGATTAAATTTTAAAATTAGGAAATGAATCCATAACCTAGTCCATTTTCAATCCTAAGCATAATCATAATCATGAAAATCAAAAATAGGATTCAAGAGAAAGATGAACATTCACAAAGATTAGAAATAGTAAACCAGAACTCAAATTCAGCCTTGCTTGGAATGGATCCTTAGATAAATGAAGTGTTTAGCCCTCCATGATCATCACCCATGGAAAAGCCACAAAATTTTGTGCAAAAAAATGGAAGAACAAAAGTGAAAAGAGGAAGAAGAATGAAAAAAAATTGAGAAAGAAAGATAGAAAAAAGAGAAAAAAAAAAAGAAAGCTTGCACAACAAGTAACTAATTCTATTTTTTTACAAAATGAAGTGACTAACTAACTAACACTAATATATAGAGTGACTACTCAGAAGGAATGGATGGGCCTTGATTAGGGCCATCTAATATACCTAATTAAACTAATTACACAAAACACAACCTAAACTCACTGCCCAATTATTCAAGTGCACAGATTCTAACTTCCAAGCTTAATTTGACCCTCTAAATGGCAGAATTGGCCAATGCTTATCGCTAACAAAATTGAATATCTTTTTCTTGGATTTCCATGGACTACTCAGACGCTCAATTTTGAGTTCTATAGTGTCCTCTAGATCTTGCACAAGGCAGATAGGTCAAGTAAGCACAAAATCCAAAACTTAGCTACAATTCTCAATTAAGCTCAATCATTTGCCTAAGACCAAAATTGAGTTAAGGTGAGAAAATAAAAGTCAAAGAGATTTCAATTGAGCTAAGAATAGTAGAAAAATATTAAACTACAAATGCTCAATAAACCACCAAGCAAAAACTATACCTCAAATTTTAACCACATAAGCTCAATGAGAATCCTTAACAACCATAAGGCAGAAGTAACCAAGCTTAACCACTAAGAGTAGAAGCTAAACATAAGGCTTAACCGCTCCAAATAGAAGCAAAACAAGCTTAGCTGTTAGAGATAGGGGGACCAACATGAAGACTTAACCTTAAAGCTTGAAGAAGTTTTTCTTTTACATGCCTACCTCACTTGAGTGACATTTGTATTGATTGTTGTATTGTGTGTTGCATCTTAGTCTCTATTTTTTCATATGGGCATCATGCATCATCATTTAGGAGTAAGAAGAAAGGTTCTAAAGTTAGAAAATTTCTTCAGTGTTTAAAACTCTATATTTTAATTTATTATATGCATGATTGTAATCGATTACACAGTTCAGATGAGACAATGATTGGTTTTTTAGGAGTCTTTGCTTTAATTGATTCCAGGTGATCAAAATTGATTACTTCTCTCGAAATGTGTTTTAGAAGTGATAAAGAACACTTTAATCAATTACATCAAGAATCTAATCGATTACATTGTTCTTGAAAGTTTTTTAGATTTTGGGAAGAACACTTTAATCAATTGAAATGATAATATAATTGATTACTTCATCGAAATAATAGATTACATTGTATATTTAATCGATTACAAGTGTTTATAATTGTTTTCTCTATAAATAGCCACCTTGTGTTCTCACTTCTGAGTGTATAAAAAGTGTGAAATTAGTATGAGCTGAAGTAAGTGATACAAAGAGAGAAAATAAAGTGCTTAGATACAATATGACTCACAACTTCTAAACTTTGACTATGAAGGTCATATTGTGAAAAATGAGTTGTGATTTTCTCTTAAGTTCAAGAAGGCACTCATTTGTTCAAGCAAGGTTCTTGTGTATGATTGATTAGGTTGTGTCTTTCTATGGCCGTTTTTCATGTACATTGTTAGTATATGCATGAATTTCTGAAGGCATGTTAGAATAGGTTTTTTTAGTTTGGGCTAAGGGTAGGTTTCTCTTAGGCTCATATTCACAAAGGACCCTAGGGTTGGGTACCTTAGTCTATTTTTTTAGGGTAGGAATTAAGATTGTTTGTGATTGCTTGTAAGAATTTTATATGCATAGTGAAAATCTAATTCAGGTTGGATTAGATAAATGGATTAGCTTCCCTAGAAATAGAGAGTAAACCAATATAAAAATTGGTGTACATCTTCTTTTGATCTTATCTTTCTTTCTCATTCTGGTCTTGATCAATTTACTGAAGGTTAAAGAAAATATCTTTTTGAGGAAAGCACTTTAACAAAGGATTATGTGTAAAGGGTGATTGATTAAATATTGGTTTATCAAAGGTTTGTGATACGACCCTTGGAAAAAAAAGATTTTTTACTTTGGTTTTTTTAAAGTCTGCTTTGATTTAGAAACCAATACACCCCCTCCCCTCTTGTGATGGAAACTTGCTTGTAGGGCTTCTATGGAGGCTGGATCTTTGAGCTTCAATGAGGTCCTTTAATGGTGATTTTCCACCATGGAGATGCAGCGGAAGACAAAGGAGAAGAGGTGAGAGGAGGCGTCATCCACTAGGGAATAAGCCATGGAAGAAGGAGCTTCACCACCAAGATGAGCCTTGGATAAGAAGCTTGGAGAGGATGCTTCAATGGAGGAAAAGAAAGAGAGAAAGAGAGAGGGGGGAGCATGAAATTGAAGGAAGAAAATGGGAGAGAAGTTGAACTTTGAATTGTGTCTCACAAGACTCTCATTCATCAAAGTTACAACAAGTGTTACACATGCTTCTATTTATAGACTAGGTAGCTTCCTTGAGAAGCTTTCTTGAGAAAACTTCCTTGAGAAACTTCTTTGAGAAAACTTCATTGGGAAGCTAGAGCTTAGCTACACACACCCCTCTCATAACTAAGCTCACCTCCTTGAGAAGATTCCTAAAGAAGTTGGAGCTTAGCTACACACACCTTTCTAATAGCTAAGCTCACCTCCTTGAGATGAAAGGCTAGAGCTTAGCTATACACCCCCTATAATAGCTAAGCTCACCCCCATGACAAAATAAACAAAAATACAAAAAAGTCCCTACTACAAAGACTACTCAAAATGCCTTGAAATACAAGGCTAAAACCCTATACTACTAGAATGGCCAAAATACAAGGCCCAAATGAAGGAAAAACCTATTCTAATATTTACAAAGATAAGCGGGCTCATACTTAGCCCATGGGCTCGAAATATACCCTAAGGCTCATGAGAACCCTAGGGCCTTCCCTTGGATCTCTGGCTCAATCTACTTGGAGTCTTTTATCCAATGGCCTTACGGGGTAGGATTGCATCATCTTGGTTCGTGAGTTCCATCATCTTTTTCATTAACCACCTAAAAGGAAAAAACAAACTAATGACAAATGCATAACCACCTTTTAGGCAGAAGCAAACTAATGACAAATGTTTAACCATCCATGGCAAAAGCTTGACATAATGCTTAACAACCATGGACATAAGAAAACATGCTTAACCACATAAAAGGAAAAAGCAAACCAATTACAAATACTTAACCACCATAAAGGCAAAAGAAACAAATGGCAAATGCTTAACCATCCACGATAAAAGCTTGACATAATGCTTAACCAACATAGATAGAAGCAAACATGCTTAACCACTTAAAAGGAACAAGTTGGCCTATGACAAATGCTAAACCACCATAAAGGTGGAAGCAACAAAGCTTAACCACCAATATTAGAATCTACACATGATGCTTAACTACTCAAGATAGAAGCAAACAAATGGCAAGTGCTTAACCACCATATCGGAAGAAGCAACAAATCTTAACCATCAAGAGCAGAAGCTAAATATGGTGCTTAACCACTTAAGACAAAAGAAAAACACAATATTTGAATGCTTAACCCCCATAGAGGCAGACGCAACACACCAACACTTAACCATCTATGGAAAAATATTTATATCGATGCTTAACCATCATGGACAAAAACTTGACTTCAAAATTTGAAATATGGGTCAAAAGCTTGACCCAAGAGAATTGGACAACACAGGTAATATGAATTTTAGGGAGGCTATAATAGAGAAAGAATGAGACTCGAGAGGGTGAGAAAACATGATTAACAAATTATTTTTTAAAAAAATATAAATAGTTGAGATAGAGGGGACAACAATGGATGACATGGACTTGGATGTTTGATAAAGGAGGTACAGAACATTAGGTTACCAAAGACAGATACAGACTTATTGAATCAAAGGTTAGGGTGTTAGAAATGACCCCCTGAGTGACACACAACATTATGATCAACACCGGGAACCCCAACCGAGAGGTGTTGGACTGGGCGATCTGTGTGATTTGGCTTGAAATGAAGCTGCCCAAGTCCATGTCCATCTTCATCACCAAGCCATATATCAACCTTGCCCTATCAACATTAAGATTAAAAGTGTGAGAGGTAGGCGTAAGGTTAAAGTAGTAAAGTACACTCCATGTCTGAGCGAGTGCAGTGAGGTCCTTCCGCAATAGCTTCTATGGGGCCCTGTCGGCGTTCGAGATGAATCCACCTTCGGGTGTGCATAAGGCTGCTACAATGTCCTGGTGGTCTAGGTATGTGTTCACGTACTGAAAGCATGTCAGATATTCCTCTCCTTCAGCAAGGATGATTGGGGTGTTGAGGAAGTCATTGATCGTCTTTGCATCAAACCTGATGACCTGCCCCCGCACCCTATAGTATTTTGGAGCTCTGTCCTTTAGGTCATAGATGTTGGAGCAGAATTCCTTGACCAGAGCATCGTCAATCTGCTTCTCCTGGAGTTTGGTGAGTACCCGGCAGCACTGCCTCCATTAGAGCTCTCCGTAAAATTCACCGAACATCCCTGTGGAGAACTCTATGTTCCTCTCCGGTAAGATGTTTCGGAGGTGAAGATTGTCATGATACCTATGCCATGCTGTCTCAGAAGTGAAGCAAGAGGAATCCCAGGTGGATTCCCATCCTTGTGTAGGAATTGCTCGGCATTTTCGTGAGGCCATCTGAAAAAAATAGAAATAGGACTAGGTTTAGTAAAAATAGGGATGCAAACAGTAAAGTAAGTAAATAAATAATAAAAATTAAAAAATTTGGCACTTAGCACCAAGTCTCGAGGGCTCTGGGCTTAGCGCTGCAGTCTCACTTAGCATGAGTTACGCACTAAGGGAGTTCTATTCTTTATGAGCATGCTAAGCACTGTGTGATGCTTAGCGAGCTCATAAATCCTTATGGGCGCGCTGAGCTTGAGCTTGCTCGTTAAGTGCCCTGATCAAGTTCCTCTGTCACTTAGAACTTGCTCTGCATGCTATGTCGCATTTAGTGAGTTCATTCCAAATCTTCCAATTTCCCATCTAGATTGCTCGTTCTCGCTAAGCCTCGCACTAGGCTTAGCGAGTTGGTACCTGTGCAAAAAAACATAATGAACAAAGAACAAAAGAAATGAGTAAACCTTAAACAGCGAGTTTTGCGTGAAGGAAAGTAAGTTTGAGTGAGGGAATAGGAAGTGAGAGCAGAGGAGGGAGAAAAACTTGAGACAGAAGGTGAAGACTAAGTGTGCAAAAATAGATTAAAAGTGAGAAAAGGTTGGAAGTTGGAGAGTTGTGCAGTTTTTGAAAACTACCAGCAGTTATGACATGTGCGCTTAATGAGTAGTGGTCGCTAAGCACACCAAGGGCAACGTCCCTTGGTATTCCCTCCAAAGATTTGAATTTAAATTTACCTGCACGCTTAGCGAGGATGCCTCGCTTAGTGCGTGTGTCGTCAGCTTGGCATTGAGTGCACGAATGCTCGCTTAGCACGGTGCTTCGTCAGCCCAATAACCTTTCTACTTCTTCCACCCTTGAAATCAATATATACAACTGTTGGGCTTTTTGTTTACCAGAATTGAAGAAGAAAAATTTTCAAAAAAAAAATGTTGGGTTGCCTCCTAGTTAGCGCTTAATTTGTCGTGTTTAGTTAGACGTTGTCCTTCCTTTTATGGATCGTTCAAGTAGACAACACTTGTTAACCTTTCTAACTAGCCTCCATTGTAAATTTTTAAACGTTGTCCATTGACGATCCATCTTTTCTCAGGGGTGCCCGCTGTAGGGATTAGGTCATTCTTTTCATTCCGAATGATTGTCATGCCCCCTTTCTTTGGTACCACCAGGACTGGGCTTACCCAAACACTGCCGGAAATGGGGTAGATAAGTCCAACCTCTAGAAGCTTGAGCACCTATTTCCGCACCTCTTCATTCATTGATGGGTTGAGCCTTCTCTGAGGCTGTCTACTAGTTTGTAATCTTCCTCCATCATTATCTTGTGCATACAGTAGGTAGGGTTATTTCCTTTGAGATTTGATATGTGCCACCCAATTGCCTTCCTGTGTCTCTTGAGAACCTTTACCAACCTGTTCTCTTCCTCTACTATTAGCTCATTGCTGATCGCCACACGCTTGGTCTCGTTCTCCTCCGAGAACACATAATTCAAGTGGTTGGGTAGGATTTTCAGCTCCACCTTGGTCTTCTCGGATGGACTCCCACTTTTCAATTCTTCAAAACTGGTCCCCCCTGTAGGAATATTTTCTTCACGATCTAAGTCTTCCAAGAAAGCCCTTAGATCTTTCTCCTCTTCACTGGTTAGATAATCCACTAGATTGATTAAAGCTTTCTCTAGTGATGTCTGTGTGGTCTAAAGAGCATCGACATCTTCTTTATTGACCTCCTCCACCTTAAAGCACCTCCTATCTTCCTCTGGGTATTTGATTGCTTCAAAAAGGTTGAAGGTTACCTTTTGGTCATCAACGCTCATTTCTAGATTTGCATTCCCCATATCTACCATATAATTGGTAGTCAACATGAAGGGTCTGCCTAGGATAAGAGGAATCTCTATATTTTCTTCTATTTCCATGATGAAAAAAATCCACCGGGAAAGTAAAGTGGTGGACTTTGACGAGGACATCTTCTACTACCCCGTACAGTCTTGTGATTGATCAGTCTGCGAGCTGGAGCGTCATCTTGGTAGGGTCTATCTTCAGATTTCCAATTCTTCTACACATTGATAGATATATTGAGTTGATGCTTGCCCCTAAGTCAATGAGAGCCTTCCCTATTGACTCATTTCCTATAGTGCAAGGGATTGTCATGCTCCCCGGGTCTTTGAATTTTTTGGGCAGCTTCCTTGGTATTGTAACACCCTGAAATGTTATTAATTATAAATCGATTTTGATTGTGTTTAGCTTGTTGTTTGAATATATGTTTGACTTGAATTGTTTGATATATGACTTGAATTAGTCATGTGTGAATTTCTTGATGTGGATGTTGAGTTATGTGGAGTTTTGTTGAGCAAAGTTGAAATTATGAGATTTTAGATTTTTGCCTAAACCTATTTTAGTAACATTGCAATCACGGATTCGTTAACCGTTGGATTGTCTTCAAATTTTGTCTGAAGCTTCCTAAGACTTGTTTCCACAGTCTGACCGTTGAGATTTTGAAATAACAACTTTTGGTCTCTTGCTAAGTGCGAATGGCGTGCTAAATTCAATTCCAATATAGAGGAAGTTGCGCTGAGCGCCCAAAGGTGCGCTAAGCCCAATTCCAATAGAGAGGAAGTTGCACTGAGTGCCCAGAGGTGTGCTAAGCCCAATTCCAACAGCGAGGAAGTTGCACTAAGCGCCCAGGGGTGCGCTAAGCCCGCCCTAGTGCAGAGGGGACTGCACTAAGCCTAAATTCTTGCGCTAAGCGCAAGAAGTGGACTTCGGCTTCGCGCGACAGTCTCGCTAAGCAAAATTTGTAGGTTATAAATACGTCCTCAACGTGAAAAACACGATTTTTCATTCTTCTCTTCTCCAAAAACGCCACCCAAACCCTAAAACCTCATTTTTCACCACCCAAGACCACCGGTGGCCGCCATTGCTTTCCGTTGGACCCCCACACCTAGAGGAACACTTTAATCAGAGTGGAATCCTCAGAATCCTCCTTAAATATTCGGTGGATGAAATCCGTCAATCCTCCATTTCAAAGTTTCTTTGAGGTAATCTTGACTTCTAAACCTTCTCCTAGCTAGTTTGAGTTCCTCTTAGTGTCTTTTATGTGTTGGGTACTGTAATAGGGTGTTTTTACACTTCCTTTGAAAAACCCTAGAGAATGAGACATTGTAAAAGATATATTTTTATAACATTGAGGTTATTTTTGCGGCATTCATTGAACCCCAGTCACATTGGTGTGATCGGAATTTCAAAATGATATTTCCTTTTTGTAGAACCCGAAATACCCCTCAGCCCTTTATGTTTTAACAAGGATATTTGACCCCGAATAGTGCCTTTGACCTTGTTTTTGAAACCCATACTAAATTCCCTTCGTTTTGGCATAATAGAGACTTGTGTTGGACCGACAAGCGTGAATGAGAGAGAGACCTCTAAGTGACGCAAAGATGAACTGACGGGGAGCTCACAATAGGTGAGGGGAGTTTATTATAAAAATTTACCATTTTTGATACCATAGTTAGGGTCAGGGAACCTAACTAAGGGAATACATGCATGTCCATGTTGCATGCTGAGTTTTTCTTTAGAAAACAATGCTTTTGACGAATGGGATGCGATAAATCTATTGTTGATGAATAAAATTATTGTCCTTATTTGACTTGTGTTGTTTGAAGACCTGGGAAGTGTGAATCTCAAGCATGAAAAATATATGTATATGCGGAATGCGACTTACTATTGATGTTGCTATTGATGACTTTAATTGATATTTATGATGATATTGATTTGAGATGACGTTGCTAATGAAGATCATGTCAACATGAATTGATGTTATCGTTGATGATTATGTGAATATGAAATCAGGTTGTTGTTGTTGTTGTTGATAACATCATTGAGATGAGATGATGTTTGTGTTGAGAATGACATTGAAATCGAATGTTGATGATGTTGGAAATGCATTGAGATGTGTAGGTTGTGTATGTACTTGGGGGGTGCAATTACCTTGTCGGATGTCCTTTGTGGGGAAAAATAGAGTGGTTAAAGAATCTAAACATCTCCGAAAGGGGATGGTTAGGAGCTTTAATCTGTCCATGGTCTTTGCACTTGATGACGCCATGTTTCGTACGTTGGATGTTGTGTATGTTCGTGGAGGGGGTGCAATGACCTTATCGGATGTCCCTGGTGGGGGAAAATAGAGTGGTTAAAGAGTTTAAACATCTCTAAGGGGATGTTTAGGATCTTTAATTCATCCATGGTCATTGTACTTGATGATGCCCACGTTCATACGTTGTATGTTGTGTATGTTCATGGGGGGTGCGTTGACCTTGTTGGATGTCCCTTGTGTGGGAAAATAGAGTGGTTAAAGAGTTTAAGCATTTTTGAGGGGATGCTTAGGATCTTTAATTCATCCATGGTCATTGTACTTGATGGTGCCCATGTTTCATGCCTCATATGACATGGGAAATAGTATAAACTATGGCAGTATATACTTTGTACTAGGGGGTGCGTCACCTGGTAGGGAACTCCCTTGTGGCCCAGGTTGATCACCGAGGGAGGGGGGAGTTACAGTGCACGACTGGGTGGCCTCGACAAATACTACATGGTTTCCCTAAGTGAGGTGTCGTGTGGACACTCTTAGGCTATTTCCTTGGGGATGGTACGTACCACATTGCATCTTAGAGTTGAGGTTAGGTGCATGCATCATTCTGAGCAGTATTGATTGGATTCATGGATGGATGATGAATAATTTTTGAATGTGAATGATGAATAATTGTTGAATATGGATGATGAATAATTGTTGAATGTGGGTGTTGAATAATGAATGTTGTGTAAGCTCATGATGTTTGCCTATGTTGTCTTGCAAATTGTGATTATTTGGATTTAGCATTGGTTCTTTTTATAATGAACTCACCCTTGCAATTTTGTATTGTGTGGTTGATACCTATGATGATCGTGAGCCTTGTTCGTGGGAGTATAATGACAGTAGTAGGGTGCAGAAAGTGAGATTCTGTTGAGGAGCCGCCGAGCTGACGTGATGACGTTGGAATTATTTTGGGAGAGAGTTGTGTTTTGTTAATCAACTCCTCCATAGTTGGTTCCATGATTCTTTTGTTAAATTAAAGATGTAAATCACAGATTTGAATTATATGTATGAACAAGTTTAATTTCCATTATGTGAATGTTGTGTACTGACTTACTATACCAATATATATGTATCCATTTAAGTAATGTGTGTTGTTTGGTGATTGCATGTTGAGACAAAAATCACCTTCATTTTTTTATAAGCAAATTAACGGAGTTTTCATTTAAAATTTGAAATAATCGCGATTTAGAATGGTGATATCGTAGCGACGAGGCTGGTCATTACATTTAGTGGTATCAGAGCAGGTCGAACCTTTCGACCAGTGAGTTGTAAGTCTACTATGTTCTTCTGTGTATTCTCTGGTTGCTTTATTGAATGCTTGATGTTAGTTGTTTGCTATTAGAACTTACTCACTTGTTGTGTTTCCATGAGTTATAGAGATTTGATTGTTGTAGTCATATCAGATTTGTTTTTCTGATGTCTGCTAATACCATGAGTTTCAATGTCGTGTCACGGGTTATCAAACTGGCCATCTGTATAACTTATGAAGAGCAATGGGATGATATGGCAAGCGATCAGAAAATACAAATGATGGAAAGTGAGTGTTAATGTCTTGAGGCATCAACTCTCAAAAGTAACCAAGTAGGAACTTGTGATGGTTGTGATTTTTGTGTGGTTATTTTGTTGTGTGTATTTCTTCCATGTCTAACTCCTTGGTGTGTATAGGGAGTGATGGCTGGACGGAATGATCGTGCAATAGCTGATGCTCTTCAAGCCTTAGCACAGGCTATAGGGAATCCAAACAAGGGAGAAGCTGGTGGAGCTATTGAGTACCAAGGGTTGGACCGCTTCCAACAAAACAATCCTCCTTCTTTCAGTGGGGGATACAACCCTGATGGTGCTCAGAACTGGATAAGGGAAATTGAGAAGATTTTTCGAGTGATGGCATGTCCGGAAGGGCAAAAAGTTGCTTTTTGTACATACACTTTGGTGGAAGAAGCTGAGTATTGGTGGGAGAATACTCGCCAATGCTTAGATGCTAAAGGTCAAGATGTGACCTGGGATGTCTTTAAGAGGGTATTCTTGGAGAAATACTTTCCTGAGGATGTTAGGAACAAGAAAGAGATGGAGTTCTTAGAGCTCAAAACATGATTGTAGCTGAGTATGCAGCCAAGTTTGAAGAGTTGGTGAGGTACTTTCCCCATTATCAAGGGAGGGATGGTGAAAGCTCTAAATGTGTGAAGTTTTTGAATGGCTTGCAACCTGAAGTGAAGCAAGTTGTGAATTACCAGGGTGTTCATCAGTTTCCACTCTTAGTTAACATGTGTCGGATTTGGGGTGAAGACTCTCGAGATAGAGCAAACTATTATAAGAGTATAGGTCCAATGAAGAACACAAAGAATGGACCTCAACATCAGGGAAAGCCGTACTCGAACCCTCATAAGCAATATGGTAACCGCCCCAACAATCAGAGGACTACTACAACAGGCTTTGCGGGGGGTAGTGGTAGCAAACCCAATACTTTCCCCACTTAGATCACTTGCTACAGATGTAGAAAACCAGGGCACATCTCCTCAAATTGTCTAGCTAAAGATATAATATGTTTTAATTGTAGACAAAGGGGGCATATTCAGAGAGATTGTCCATATCCCAAAAAGGAGCAGAATGGTGGCGGCCTAAATGGTCAAACTGGACAACCGAAGGCCAGTGGAAGAGTCTTTACCCTTAACAGTGTTGAAGCTTCGAAATCCAAAGATCTAATCCAAGGTAAATGTTTCATAAATGGGATTCCGTTACTTGTGCTATTTGATTCCAGTGCAACCCATTCCTTTATATCCTGTTTGTGTGTAGGGAAAATTAAGCTTTATGTGTCTTCTTTAAATAAAGATTTGGTGGTAGAGACCCCAACTAGTGGTTCTATGTTAACTTCTAATGTGTGTTTGGATTGTCCTGTGGAAATTTCTGGTAGAACCTTCTTGATTGATCTGATTTGTTTTCCTTTGAGCTAGATTGATGTTATTCTTGGTATGGACTGGTTATCTTCCAACCATGTCTTGTTAAACTGTTTTGATAAAATTGTGGTGTTTGATGATTCTGGAGTGAGTAAGGATATGATGTTTATCTCTACCAACCAAGTTGTGACATCTTTAAAAAAATATGCTCAAGTGTACATGATCTTGTCTAGCCTGGAAATAGAGACAAAGGTTTCCATGTGTGACCTCCCTGTTGTTAGAGAGTTTCCTGAAGTGTTTCCTAAAGATATATCCAATCTGCCACCCGAGATAGAGATAGAGTTTTCCATAGACTTAGTACCTAGTGATGGACCCATATCCATAGCCCCTTATAGGATGTCTCCTATAGAGTTAATTGAGCCTAAGAAACAGTTAGAGGAGTTGTTAGATAAGTAGTTTGTTAGAACTAGTGTGTCCCCGTGGGGAGCACCAGTGTTGTTAGTGAAGAAGAAAGATGGGACCATGAGATTGTGTGTGTATTATCACCAGTTGAATAAGGTGATGATTAAGAATAAGTACCCCTCTGCCTAGAATAGATGACCTTATGGACTAGCTGGAGGAGCTTCTGTGTTTAGCAAGATAGACCTTAGTGTTAGACAAATGGCCTCAGTTATCTTAAGAAGGGGGGGGGGGATTGAATTAAGATAACAAGAACTATTCCCCAATTTAAAATTTCACTCTCTCTTTTTAGATTAACAATGCACCCTTAACATGAATTACTCAAAAGACAATTCAGAATAAACTTCTTTAAAGGCAAAAGATAAATAACAATAAATAAAAGAAGTTTAAGGGAAGAGAGAAATGCAAACTTGATTTATACTGGTTCGGTCACTTCCTGTGCCTACGTCCAGTCCTCAAGCAACCCACTTGAGATTTTCCACTCTTTTTGTAAAATCCTTTTACAAAGTCTGAATCACACAGGGACAACCCTTCCCTTGTGTTCAGGAATCCTTTACAACAAGAGACCCTCGGTCTCTTAACCCCTTTTCAGAAGTAAAAAGAAAAGAAGAAGAAATCTCTCTTGAAAGAGACAGATTGTACAATGAAGATCAATCACAATTCCTTATTTGAATATGCAAGTGTTTGACCAAGGAATCTTTGAGAGGATAAGACATTTCAATTTAGAAAAACTCTCTTAATATTTTGAGAGGATAAAACTTTTTGGGCAACCAAAAACTCTCTCTTTAATTCGTGTTTCCAAGTCACATATAAATAGACCTTTGATGGCCATTCATAAACCATTTGAATAGATGTGACTCTTGAAAGTTATTTTCTGAAAATCTCCTCTGGTAATCAATTACAATAATTGTGTAATCGATTACAGGCTTTAATATTTGAATTAAAACGTTTATTAACTGCTGGTAATTGATTACCAATATGGTGTAATCGATTACTCAGTTTAAAATTTGAATTCAAATATTTAGTAGCTGTTGTAAACCATTTTTGGCCACTGGTAATCGATTACCAGAGAGTAAATCTCTTGAAAAACACTTTTTAACTTGCATTACTTGGCCAAACCTTTTGCTATATCAATTAAGAATTTCCTTCCTAATGTACTAGTGATCATCTTAATGTTTGTGTCTTGTATTCTTGAATCATTGTCTTGAATTTAATCTTGAAAAGCGCATTTGCATCATTTGCATCAAATCATCATGATCATCATCAAAACATCAAAGTCATTTGCTTCTACAATCTCCCCCTTTTTGATGATGACAATATAAGTCTTGAAATCAAGATTCAAGCAAGCAATGTATATATATAAAATTTGCGTTTACTCCCCCTATGTTTTGGAATTGATGATCACTTGATTTCTAAGTTTTTTTATCATCATCAAAACACCAAAGATCTTCTACAATCTCCCCCTTTTTGATGATGACAATCCCTGAAATCAAGACAAGCTATATACAAGATGATAGCACGTTCACACAACCCTTACTCCCCCTATCTTTTGGCATGTATGCCTAAATTTACTTAATTCTAATTGATTTCTAACCCAAGCTCTCTCAAGTTCTCTCCCCCTTTGGCAACATCAAAAAGAACTAAGCAATACAAACAAAATCCAAACATAGCCAAACATGAAACCAAAATAAATCCACACATTGTTATAACCAACCAAAGCAAAGTCCTGAAATATAATAATAGTGCAAGAGTACGTTAACTAGAGCAACAAAAAGCCAAATACACGGCGATAACACAAAGTACTAAGAATACTTAATTACTAATAAGACTCAGTCATAATAAAAATAACAATTAATCTAAGAGGATGATGGAGGCGGTGGTGGTGGATCAAAGCAAGTACGGATGAAGGAGACATCTTCTTCAACTTGTGTGAGGCGAATATCCATGCCGGCAAAGCGTGTATCCAATGAGTCGAAACGTTCACCAACATAACAACGAAGACCTCGTAATTTGGTAAGGACTTCATTCAGGAGTGCTGAATCTTCACGCCGAGGAGGAGGTGAAGGAGTACACTCATCTTGAGGAGGGAGTGCGTCTTTCTTCAGCCATTGACCATTCCGATCCTTACGGTAACCAAAGGAAGTCACAGCACCAGCACCAATAGCAAAGGAACGTTTGACTTGAACAAATGGCTCATCATCAAGCGGAATTTGAAAATGACGCAGAAATAAAGTTATTAGATGTGGATAAGGTAGAGGTGCATTGGCCCGTAATGCCTTATGCATGCGGTACCGAACCAAATGGGCCCAGTCGATCTGACAACCGGTGAGAAAAGCCCACATCAGAATCAAATCCTCCTCAGAGGCTTGTGCTAAATTTGAAGAGCGGGGAAGCAAAATTCTAACAATTATATAGTGCATGATGCGATTATCAAATGTGAATGACCCGGCCAGCAATCTACCGGTCATTTCAACCTGGTCATTGCAGACCATACGGCGAGCATCATGACTAGAATAATCAAACTTCCAGTCATCAACAATGGTGCCCTCAAAAGGTGCACCTTGACTGGGTAAATTAGTTAATGAAAAGAACAATGACTGATCAATGACCATAGGAATACCATGCACCTCAGAGATAATAACGCCATCCTGAATTTTTAAATTGCAGTAGAAGACCTTTACAAGTTCAGGATAATATGGCAATTTTAATGACATGAAATCAACAAGGCCAGAATTTTGAAACACTTGATAGCAATCAAACGTTTCATCATTAAAGAATTCTACGTCTAGGTACTTAGGGTCTAAGATGATCCTAGAAGAAAATTGAGAAAGGTACCGTAGACGCTGATCATCAGATGAAAACAATGTGGATGATCTTGGAGATGATAAATAGGGAAGAATAGATGTTGTGGGTGTTTCGGATGGTCCGTGGCGGCGATGGGCAGCAGCAGCGGCGGTGGAGGATGATCCCTTTCTCTTCTTCGATGGCTCTGCCATTTGATGAATTTTTAGTAGATTTTAATCGGTGGAAGTGAAAGAGGAGTGAAAAAGAGGAAGATTGGGCTTTACGGGGCGTGATTTGGTGAAGAATTGAGTGAGATACGAAGGTTGGAAGATTTAGGTATGGAGGACGCGTGAGGGAAAGCCTTGGCTGCGCAGCAACTCTGATTTCGTGAGTATTTATAGACGAGGACAAGTTGTAATCGATTACAAGGCTTGGTAATCGATTACAAGAGTAATAAGCCTTTTGGTAATCGATTACAGGATGTTGTAATCGATTATAGGCTGCCTGTTCTTGTGTAATCGATTACACTAGATGGTAATCGATTACCAGAGCATAAACTAAACTAGTTCCTCTAAAATAACCTATGTTTATGCTAAATACATCTAACACTATCAATCATCATCACTAATATGTATTTAATTCATTCAAACAAGTATTAATCAAACAATTAACACACACCAATCAAATATAATCAAATACTTACAATTAAACACAATCAAACAAAAGCAATCATCAAAACATAATCAAAGACAATCAACACACTTTACCTATCCAAATCACTAAGGTCTAAAAGGCCTAATTCTCTTCTTATTGAAAAGAATATATCCTTTGGGAGAGGTTTTGTAAAGATATCAGCAAGCTGATTCTTTGTATCAACAAACTCTAGCAAACAATCTCCCTTTAGAACATGGTCTCTTAGAAAATGGTGCCTAATTTCTTTATGTTTCATTCTAGAATGTTGTATAGGGTTTTTGGATAGATTTATGGCACTAGTATTATCACACCTAATAGGTATGCGATCAAGAAGGATACCATAGTCAGATAATTGTTGCTTCATTCATAAAATCTGTGCACAACAACTGCCGGCAGAGATATATTCCGCTTCAGCAGTGGATAAAGCAACACTGTTTTGTTTCTTACTATGCCATGTTCATCTAATTTATTTCTAAAAACCCATTTTGTTCCTATGACAGGATAATTTTCAGGTTTTTCTACATAACTATAAAATAAAAAAAATATTAATGAAAATCAAATATTTAAGGAGTAAACAAACATCAAAAACTCATTCAAAAGTTAACAAAAATCATCAAAGTAATCAATCAAAGATCATCAAAGTAATTAATCAAAGACAAGTGACCTGTTGGTATCATTTGATATTACTTGTTGGGCTTATTGATCAAGTGGCCTTTGTTTGTTGAATAAACTTTGATGTATGCCATGTGTTTGGAGAAATTGTTATCAATGTATCGCTTTTGCTCTTCTCCGTTTTCATAGTCTTTCATCATGATACCCAGATTTATGATTTTATTTTTATGAATCACTTGAAGAATTTTTTTTTTATTTTCTTCCCAAGTGATCTATGCTTTCTTTTCTTTCTTTTCTTTGAGATTCCTCTTGTCGGATTTTTCAATTCTTCTTTCAAAGACAAGATAATCGGATCTCATGTGCCAAGGTTGATTACTTTCATAGCATGATGGGGCTAAGGAGGAGTATTCTTCTTTCTTCTTTGTATTGATGTTTGATTTTCTTTTATTTCTTTTGTTTCTCAGAAATTTATTGAACCTTTTCACAAAGAGTCTGAAATCATCATCATCTTCTTCTGTTTCAGTCAAGTCCTCTTTGTCACTTTCTTCTTGAATAAAAGATGATGAGGCTCTAAATGCTATTCTTTTTCTCTTTATATCATTCTCTTCATGTTGATGGAGTCTCATAAGTTCCATTTCATGTTCTTGAAGTTTTCCAAAGAGAGTGGCAAGAGACATATTAGTGGGATCTCTTGATTCTGCAATTGCTGTTACTTTTGGTTGTCATTGCCTGCTTAAACATCTCAACACTTTGTTAATAAGATCTTCATTAGGAAATATTTTTCCCAATGATGCAAGATGATTAACTATATGAGTAAATCTCTTTTGCATATCTTCTATGGTCTCATATTGAAACATTTTGAGCAGTTCATATTCATGTGTGAGAGTGTTTATTCTAGATCTCTTGACATCAGTTGTGCCTTCATAGGTTACTTGCAATGTATCCCACATTTCTTTTGCATTTTTACAATTTGAGACTCTAAAAAATTTATCCATGCTTAATGCAGAAGTGATTATATTTTTGGCCTTTAAATTGTATTGAACCTTTCTTCTTTCATCATCATTCCATTCTTCTCTTGGTTTTTCTATAGTTGCATTTCCCACTACCTTTGTAGGAATAAAAGGACCAACTTCAATGGCTTCCCATATATTTAAATCTATGGCTTCAATAAGGATCTGCATTCGGGTTTTCCAATAGTGATAACCCTCGCCATTGAACATAAGAGGCCTATTAATAGAATTTCCCTCAAGAAATGGAAAGTTGGATGAGGCCATATCTATTCTTGAAGTTTTTAAACTTTATACAAGAAACCTGCTCTGATACCACTTGTTAGACAAATGGCCTCAGTTATCTTAAGAAGGGGGGGGGGGGTTGAATTAAGATAACAAGAACTATTCCCCAATTTAAAATTTCGCTCTCTCTTTTTAGATTAACAATGCACCCTTAACATGAATTACTCAAAAGACAATTCAGAATAAACTTCTTTGAAGGCAAAAGATAAATAGCAATAAATAAAAGAAGTTTAAGGGAAGAGAGAAATGCAAACTTGATTTATACTAGTTCGGTCACTTCCTGTGCCTACGTCCAGTCCTTAAGCAACCCACTTGAGATTTTCCACTCTCTTTGTAAAATCCTTTTTCAAAGTCTGAATCACACAGGGACAACCCTTCCCTTGTGTTCAGGAATCCTTTACAACAAGAGACCCTCGGTCTCTTAACCCCTTTTCAGAAGTAAAAAGAAAAGAAGAAGAAATCTCTCTTGAAAGAGACAGATTGTACAATGAAGATCAATCACAATTCCTTATTTGAATAGGCAAGTGTTTGACCAAGGAATCTTTGAGAGGATAAGACATTTCAATTTAGAAAAACTCTCTTAATCTTTTGAGAGGGTAAAACTTTTTGGGCAATCAAAAACTCTCTCTTTAATTCGTGTTTCCAAGTCACATATAAATAGACCTTTGATGGCCATTCATAAACCATTTGAATAGATGTGACTCTTGAAAGTTATTTTCTGAAAATCTCCTCTGGTAATCGATTACAATAATTGTGTAATCGATTACAGGCTTTAATATTTGAATTAAAACATTTATTAACTGCTGGTAATCGATTACCAATATGGTGTAATCGATTACCAATATGGTGTAATCGATTACACAGTTTAAAATTTGAATTCAAATATTTAGTAGCTGTGGTAAACCATTTTTGGCCACTGGTAATCGATTACATCCTCTGGTAATCGATTACCAGAGAGTAAATCTCTTGAAAAACACTTTTTAACTTGCATTACTTGGCCAAACCTTTTGCTATATCAATTAGGAATTTCCTTCCTAATGTACTAGTGATCATCTTAATGTTTGTGTCTTGTATTCTTGAATCATTGTCTTGAATTTAATCTTGAAAAGCGCATTTGCATCATTTGCATCAAATCATCATGATCATCATCAAAACATCAAAGTCATTTGCTTCTACACTTAGGTCAAGTTACCATAAGATTCGAGTGAAGTCTGAAGATATACCAAAGACTTCTTTTAGGACCTGTTATGGTCACTATGAGTATCTAGTCATGCCCTTTCACCCTTACCTTGATAGTTTTGTGGTAGTATTCATAGATGATATTTTGGTATACTCCAAGATTAGAGAGGAACATGAGGAACATTTGAGGATTGTGTTGCATACCCTTAGGGACCGACAACTCTATGCTAAGTTGTCCAAGTGTGAGTTTGGTTAAAGAAAGTTAGTTTCCTAGGGCATGTGATATCTCAAGGGGGCATAGCTGTAGATCCATCTGAGATAGAAGTTGTTCTTGAGTGGGAGAGTCCCAAATCTATTTTTGAGATTAGGAGTTTTCTGGGTTTGGCAAGATACTACCGGAGATTCATAGAAGGTTTCTCCAAGTTAGCTTTACCTTTGACTAAACTGACTCGTAAGGGTCAAGCTTTTGTGTGGGACACCCAGTGTGAGCATAGTTTTCAGACCCTTAAGGAAAGATTGACGACCGCTCTAGTGTTAGTTTTGCCTAACCCGAGGGAACCTTTTGAGGTGTATTGTGATGCATCAAAGATGGGTTTAGGAGGAGTGTTGATGCAAAATGGCCAAGTAGTTGCCTATGCTTCTAGAAAACTCATGACTCAAGAGAGGAATTATCCCATCCATGACCTGGAGTCAGCTGCTGTAGTTTTTGCCCTTAAGATGTGGAGACATTACATGTTTGGCTCCAAGTTTGAGGTGTTTAGTGATCATAAGAGCCTTAAGTACTTGTTTAGTTAGAAAGAGCTGAACATGCGTCAAAGGAGATGGTTAGAGTCTATTAAAGACTATGATTTTCAGCTTAGCTACCATCCCGGCAAAGCCAATGTAGTGGCTGACGCCTTGAGTAGGAAATCCCTACATATGTCTGCCATGATTGTTAGAGAGATGGATCTGCTAGAACAATTTAGAGACCTTAGCCTTGCATGTGAGGTTACCCCTAATAGTGTGAGATTAGGAACTTTGAGGATCACCAGTGGGTTACTAGGAGATATCAGGGAAAGCCAAAAGACTGACCCTTTTCTAAGGACTCGGTTAGAAGCCATAGAGTCAGGAAGAGATAGTAGTTTCAATGTTGGATCGGATGGAGTCTTGAGATTTCAAGGTAGGATTTGTGTTCCCAATGTGCCTGAACTTAGGAAGATGATCCTAGAGGAAGGACATAGGAGTAGTTTGAGCATCGATCCTGGTGCTACCAAGATGTATCAAGATTTGAAGACGATGTTTTGGTGGCCCAACATGAAGAGAAAGGTTAGTGAGTTTGTCTATGCATGCATAGTCTGTCAAAAGGCTAAGATAGAACATCAGAGACCTTCAGGGAAGTTATAACCCTTGGAGGTACCCCAGCGGAAGTGGGACAGTATTTCCATGGATTTTGTTGTAGGACTACCTAGGACCCACGGAGGTTTGGATTCTATCTGGGTTATTGTTGACAGACTGACCAAGTCTGCTCACTTTATTCCCATTAATATCAAATTTTCCTTGGAAAAATGACCTCTCTATATATTAGTGAGATTGTCAAGTTACATGGTGTGCCATCTAGCATAGTGTCTGATAGAGATCCTAGGTTTATCTCTAGATTTTGGGAGAGCCTGAACAGAGCGTTGGGAACCAAGCTTAGACTAAGTACAGCCTACCATCCTCAAACTGATGGCCAAACTTGATGTAGCTCCATGTGGAGCTTGTAGGCCTTGGATGTTCTTCATCAATGGATTCCTTTGCTTCTTGAGGTCTGATTGCAGCGAAATGGAGAAGGAGAAAGATGAATGGAGACGCCACTTCAAGTAGAAGATGAGTCTAGAAGAAGCTCACAACCATAGGAAGCCATGGATAAGAGCTTGGAGGTAGGAGAAGAAGAATGGAGGGAGAAGGAGAGAGAGAGAGAGAGCACGAAATTTATGCCTCAAAAGAGGTCTGAACTTTGAAGTGTAATTCTAAAATGATCAAAGTTGAAAAAAATGCACACACATGACCTCTATTTATAGCCTAAGTGTCACACAAAATTGTAGGGAAATTTGAATTTCTATTCAAATTTCACTTGGATTTAAAATTGAAATTGTAGAGCCAAAATTTCACTAATTATGATTAGTGAATTTTAGTTATGGTTCAGCCCACTAATCCAAGATCAAGTCCAAGATTCTCCACTAAGTGTGCTTCGGTGTCATGAGGCACGTAAAGCATGAAGGACATGCACAAAGTGTGACTATATGATGTGGCAATAGGGTGTAGCAAGCAAATGCTCACCCCCCCCCCCTCTAAAATTTAATTGAATTGAGCTTCTCCCAATTCAATTAAATTTATTTTCCAACACACACATCAAATATTCACTTAATGCATGTGAAATTACAAAACTACCCCTAATACAAAAACTAGTCTAGGTGCCCTAAAATACAAGGGATGAAAATTCCTACATTTCTAAGGTACCCTACCTACATTACGAAGCCCTAAATACAAGGCCCAAAAATAATGAAACCTTAATCTAATATGTACAAAGATAAGTGGGCTCATACTTAGCCCATGGGTCCGAAATCTGCCCTAAGGCTCATGAGAACCTAAGGGTCTTCTCTTGCATCTCTGGCCCAATCTACTTGGAGTCTTCTATCCAATAGACTTGTGGGGTAGGATTGCATCATTCCCTCCCCCTTGAAAAGGATTTGACCTCAAATCCCGAGGTTCTTGAAACTCTGGGCTTTTTTTCTCAACACCTGTAAAAAGAACAAAAACATATATATTAGTGGTGTTTGGTATGTTGAAGTAAGGTAAGGTCTGAAAACCCATTTCCAGGGCATCTTCCCATGAAGGAACATGGTTCCTCGCCAACTCAATTAGAAAAATATGGGACAAACCTTTTGTAAAAGTTTGTTAAGTCATGGAAGCCCCAAATTTTCTTCATACTTGGTGGAGTGGGCCACTCAGGAATGACCTTTATTCTCTTAGGGTTCATGGGAACCCCTTGATCACTATTTAAAAAAATTAAGAAAAGTAATGCAATAAAACATACCTTTTTCTATATTTTCATGTTGATTATTCCTATCAAAAAGTATGACAAACCTAAGATGTCCCATATGAGTACCTAAGTTTGTATTGAAACTAAAAATAAGAACAAACCTCCCTAATGAGTCCCTATGTACACAAATCATGAAGATGTTGGGTGCATGAGTGATTTTACAAAAGAGGGTTGCACCACTCAAAACATTAATCATACAACCTATTTTAGGGATTTGGTGGCTAATAATACCTATTTTAGGCACCAATAAAGCACAAGGATTTAAGCTCTTGCGAACCAAACCCTCATTCAACAACTCCTTTACTTGAGGAATAAACTCAAGCCCAAGAGGTGTGGCAATGCTAACAAGTGTCTTTTTACAAAGGAGAAAATGTGGAGGTTGTCTAAGAGGGGAAATTTCTTTAATATTTGTCTTTATTTCAAAATGTCTTTCCTTTTTAGCTAACCTCTTGGAGGAGACACTTACATCCTGACACTCCTCCTTAACCATTAAAGGTTGTCCTTCTTCTTAGAGGTAGATTTCTTCACTAGATTCTTCCCCTTTTGCTTCTTCATGTTCGCTAAAGGAAGGTGAAGTAGTAGCCTCATCTTGGCTACTATAAATGTCTTGGCTCCTCATGATCATGGTTTTCTTGGTGGGGCATTGAGAAGTAATGTGTCCTCTTCCAAGACATTTAAAGCACTTTATAGAGCTAGTCTTTTCTTGCATACTAGCCTTAGGGGTTGCTTTTCTATTGTCTTCCCCTTATCACCCTTGGGCTTAGAAGGTGCTGCCCCTAAGATGCCTAGACCTTGGTCTTTCTTTGGATAAGAATGAGAGCCATAAGATTTTAAAGTAGAATTTCTTTTAAATTTTTGCTTTACCCTTATTTCCCAATCTAAGTTAGCCTCTACATTGTCCTTCCCATGGAAGTATGGGAGGTTAATGTTAGCCTCTTGAGGCTTTCTTTCCTTTTCTCTCCTATAGGAGTGAGGTCTAAGATGTGACCTATGCCTTCCTTCATAATAGTCACGAAGTTCTTCACTTAGGCTCTTGCAAGAGTTATGACTACTATATGAGGCATGCTTTTGTTTTCTTAACTCTTTTAGTATTTTCCCTTTTTCTTCCTCTCTTATTTTCTCTCTTTCATCTTGACTTATTTCTTCCACTCTTTTTTTTTCCTTTTTCTTTTCTCTCTTGTTTTTCTTTCCACAACTTAAGGGATCTCAACTCATCTAATATCTTATACAAGGGGTCCTTAAGAGTAGAACCCTCACCATTAACACTAGATGAAGAATGAAGACTCATGTTGGTTCCTAAATTATGGTTCTTTCTTGTTGGGGGTTTGAAAACAAAAGATAAAAGAAACTATGGTTGAAAATAGCCAAAATAAACACTAAAAGAGGTGTGAAAGATAAGGTAAAAAATAATTGGTAAAAGGCAAGCTATCTAGGCGGTTTGACAATTGAGGGTAAAGGAAATAAGCTATGAAAGTAAGCAAGAAATTAAAGTGCAGGAAATGCAAACTAGGCGGATCCTAAGAGTGTTTGGATGATCTTATTTAAGGTTCCCAACAAAACACTCACTATCCTAAGGGAAAATTGCCTAAAATTATTACACACAAATGGAAGTAGGGTGACCTATTGGAGGCTCCCAACTTACTTCCAATGAAAGGCCTTTTTGTTACAAAATTTGAAAGCAAAGCTAATTTCCAATTACAAAATTACAAAAAAATTAGTCCTCAATTGTGGTTGCTATTCTCTCTTTAGTGTTTCACTCAATTTGGAGTGCTTCTTAGTCTGATGGCTCTTAAGGTGGTTGGCCCCTTGCTTCTTGACTCAAATTCTTCAAGGTATGGAACCAATCCTCCTTTCCAATTCCCTATATGGCAACTCACAAGCAAGGAAACAAAGAGACAATCAATAACCAAAGACCAAAAAAATTGAAATGAAAGCTAAACCAATAGAGTTTTAAAAAGACAAATTTTCAAGGATTATTCAACAATTAAAGCAATGAAAAGCACACAAAAGCAAGCTAGGACTCAAAGAGATACCTAGAATGGCTCTAGAGTAGAGTAGAAAAACTAAAAAAAAACATTCAAGAAACCTCTAGTTTTGGCACTTGTTTTCACAATAATTTTCAATTGAAATTTCAGAACTAGGATTGGTATAAAATAGGCACCAATTATAGAAAACATTTTGAGCCAAAACAACAAGCACACTTCCCTTTCACTTTTTTTTCCTGGACACTGATTTTTTTTATTTTTTTCCTTTAATCCAAATCACTTGGTTTGCTTTTCATAATTTTGGTCCAGATGTCTAGAAAATTCAGTAAAAATTTCAGCTCAAAACACATAGTGACAAATTCCCAGTAATTTATACAAGTTCGTATGTACAAGCTGCCAGCACCAGGGATTTTGTGACATCCTGGAAATTTCTACCCGAAATTTTTGAAAACGATGTATTTTGAATGAATATATATATATATATATATATATATATATATAAGTATTATTCAGTGTATATGCATATATGTTCTTGATAGAAGTAGGAATAGTGGGGGCAAGATATGCGGGTTAGGCTAATTAAGGAAGAGAAATCCATAACTGGGAGGTTATGGGTTAATTCTTAATTAATTAGTTTAAAAAAATCATCGTTTTGCGTGCGACTTAAAATTTAACGAAACCAACCTCTGAACCACGCTCGGGGTTTTATTCTGAGCATTTTGATATATATATTGCTTACTTTCGAAAACTGGCCCCGACGGACGCAGAGAAACGCGAGGAACTGGAAACAGAGAAACGGCACGCAAACCGAGGCAGGATTTTAGCGTTTCAAAGGTCAGATTTTTCTCACTTTTTGTGGCTGAGTATGGGTCACAATCAAAAGAGAAAGTGGGCCCTTTTTGCTCCACTCAGATGGGGACATGTGGCATAGCTTAAATAAAATAATAATAAAAGAGGAAAAAAGCCTTTTAAAACTAAAAAGTAACTCTCTCTCTCTCTTCACTCAGCCTCACATTTTCAGACAGCTCTTTCTCTCCCTCTCCCTCACGTTGCTTTTCTTTCTCCCTCATTCTCCATTGAAGCTCCAAACAAAGCTTCAACCTTTAGTGCTCATTTCTGCTCCAAATCACAAAAGGAGGGCATTTTCGGAGTCGTGAAGTGCGTCTCTACGTGTGGGACTTCGAAATTTCAGGTTTGGGTGGACTTCTTTCTCCTTTGATTTTCGTGGGTATGGGGTTTTGGGAGATATGATGGGTAGTCTTGCTAGGTTTCTGCTTTATGATGATTATTTGTGAAGAAATTTGTGGAAAGCATGTTGAACTTGCCATGTTTGGATGAGTTAAACATACCCATTCTGGTTTAGGGTTTTTATGATGATACTTGTGATGTTTATGTGCTAAAATTGCTTATGGAAAACTGTTAGAGATGAAGGGTAGAGTTAACCTAGGGTTAGAAGGTGAGAATATGGTGTTATGAGTGGAAAAAGAGTGAATTTTTGAGAGCTGGAAGGCCAAATCTGGAATTGGTAGTATTTAGAGGTTAGAGTGAGTTAATCCTAGCTTGAAATGCCATTTAGGACTTATGAGAAAGGTTAGGCTGTGCTAGAGAGAAAAACAAATGACCAAAGTGAACAAAGAGCCATTTCTAGGGTAAATTTGGGTGTGTAGGAGTCAAATTTTGATTCGGTGAAATTTTAGGTGTAAATCCAGTTTGAACAAGTTTGAATCGATGTTATAGACTTGTGTGAGGTGAGAGTTTGCTTCAAATTTACCTCATTCTCAATTTCACTTTTCAAACCTTGAAAATCCATTAAATTGAGGGGTTTTGGACACCTAGATTTTGTGTTGCTGTGTTTTGAAGCTTGACTTTGGGTTAGACATGATTGATACATGATTTGGGACTTGTAGGGATTGATTTGGGCAAGATTGGATGAGGGGAAGTGTGATTTTCAAAATATGCACTTATGCAGAATTTTGCTGTCAAATAGGTGCAGCAGGATTTTGGCTTTGTGCAAAAAAATGCTTGCGTGTGGTTGGCTGTGAAAAGGGTAGTGCAGAATGAGTTCTGGATTTTTGCTAGCAGATCCCAACGGTCAAAATGTAGGCTTATGTACTAGAGACTTCCAGTAAAATTTTCGAGTCGATCCAACGGTTAACGAACTGGAACGAAGGAATTGTTACTGGGGTCTTTAAGTGAGAAAAACTGTGATTTTGGTTGGTGTTTTGGGCAGAGTTTTCTGCCTTTGCCCTGTTTTCTTGGCTGTGATAGTTTGTGCTGTTGAATGTTGAATTACTTGGATGTTGGGGAAGCTTGGGAGGATTGATGGGGACCCGGTGTTGAGAGAAACGAGGATATGGGCTACGTGGGAGTACGTGAGCTCAGTTGGAGGTGGGCAACAGGGGATGGTGTGTTTATGCGCGATTTGTGGATGTGGAAAACTTGTTGTGCACCATCGCCCGACCGCCACCTAGTACCACATGTGATGGGTACCCCATAATCCTACAAGCTTGAGATGAGGAAGTGTAGAAGGGTGAAACTTCCTGCTTTTATTTGTTGACCACAGAGTGGTACCTGGAGATATGTCGCGGGGGTCAGGAGACCTTGGGGACGTCAGGTGGGGTGCTATTGCCCAAAACCAAGCTTGACCAATCCCGACCCAACCCGGGCATAGTCAGTCAGTGAGAACCTGTGATGTACCTAAACAGGCGAGCTCCTGGCAGTCAACAGATAAAAGGAACAAAGACCACAAAGCAAGGAGGCTTGTGTGGTGGCTGGCCAGCTGTGAATCTTGTGTGATATATGGGTTATGGCCTCTGGTAATCGATTACCAAGGGGGGTAATCGATTACAAGGCTTAAAAATGAAGACAGGAGGCTAAGATGGTCTCTGGTAATCGATTACCACGGGGTGTAATCGATTACCAGGCTTGAAAACGAGGTCAGGAAGCTAGGGGAGCTTCTGGTAATCGATTACCAGGGGATGTAATCGATTACCAGGCTTCAAAAGGGAACTGGAAGACTGTGGAGGCCTCTGGTAATCAATTACCAGTATTTGTAATCGATTACACAGAGGAATGGGTCACTGGTAATCGATTACCAAGTATGTGTAATCGATTACACAATGCCTTTTTCAGGTTTTCATGTCCTGAAGCTGTGTAATTCGAGTTTGGCCTCTGGTAATCGATTACCAAGGCTGTGTAATCGATTACCAGAGATGAAAAGCCTAAAGATACCCCTTTTACTTGCATGTAGTGGTTATGAGACGCATTGTGTTGCGGCGTAGTTAGATTCTCGTGAAAGAGTCTACCCCTTTCTTTTCTTTCTTGTAGATCGTGATGGCGGCGCAGCTAATCCATGATCGAGTAGAGATGGAGTGCCTAGAGAGAGCTTGGGAGACCCTCGAAGGCAACACAAGGTGCCGATTTCGGGGCACGATCCGATTCACGTCTACTTCGTTTGTGCATCCAGATGAACCCGCGCGTACGCTTCAGCGCACTGTGGAGTGGATACTACCCACGCCTACACCATACCGTCTAGTGGAGCCAGTCCAAGTGATCGAGGTGACGTCATCCGAGGAAGACCCTGAGGAGGATCCCGAGGAGCTACCTCTTGAGCCTGCTGTGGATGCTCTTGACTTTCTAGAGGGTGATGAGGACCCACTTCCTGAGGTGGATTCTCCCGAGGAAGTCATGTCGGCATCTGAGGCAGACTCTACGGAGGATAGTGGCCCGAGAGAGATGGTGACCAGTGGAGGCTCTTCATCATAGTGGACAGTTCCATGGACTAGTTTTATATACTTTTTGAGGGTGGGTGTATCTAGGACTGACTGTTAGGTTTACTCTTTTGTTTTGTATGGGTAGACCTGTTGTATAGGAATTTGATGATTGTATACATGTGGCTGAAGCCACCACTATGGAAAAAGAGTGAGTCTTTGAGAGTTGGAAGGCCAAATCTGGATTTAGTGGTATTTGGAGGTTAGAGTGAGTTAATCCTAGCTTGAAATGTCTTTTAGGACTTATGAGAAAGCTTGGGCTGTGCTAGAGAGGAAAACAAATGACCAAAGTGAACAAAGAGCCATTTCTAGGGTAAATTTGGGTGTTGAAGAGTCAAATTTTGATTCGGTGAAATTTTAGGCGTAAATCCAGTTTGAACAAGTTTAAATTGATGTTATAGACTTGTGTGAGGTGAGAGTTTGCTTCAAAATTTTCCCATTCTCAATTTCACTTCTCAAACCTAGAAAATCCATTAAATTGAGGGGTTTTGGACACCTAGATTTTGTGTTGCTGTGTTTTGAAGCTTGACTTTGGTTTAGACACGATTGATACATGATTTGGGACTTGTAGGATTTGAGTTGGGCAAGATTGGATGAGGAAAAGTGTGATTTTCGAAATCTGCACTTTATGCAGAATTTTGCTGTGAGATTGTGCAGCAAAATTTTGCATAAGTGCACAAAAGTGCTATGTTTTGCTGGTTGTGGAAAGAGTAGTTCAAAATGAGTTCTGGATGTTTGCTAGTAGATCCCAACGGTAAAAATGTAGGCTTATGTACTAGAGACTTCCAGTAAAATTTTCGAGTCGATCCAACGGTTAACGAACTGGAACAAAGGAATCGTTACTGGGGTCTTTAAGTGAGAAAAGTTGTGATTTTGGTTGGTGTTTTGGCAGAGTTTTCTGCCTTTGCCCTGTTTTCTTGGCTGTGATAGTTTGTGCTGTTTGAATGTTGATTTACATGGATGTTGGGGAAGCTTGGGAGGATTGATGGGGACCTGATGTTGAGAGGAACGAGGATATGGGCTACGTGGGAGTACGTGAGCTCAGTTGGAGGTGGGCATCAGGGGATGGTGGGTTTATGTGCGATTTGTGGATGTGGAAAACTTGTTGTGCACCATCGCCCGATCGCCACCTAGTACCACATGTGATGGGTACCCCATAATCCTACAAGCTTGAGATGAGGAAGTGTAGAAGGGTGAAACTTCCTGCTTTTATTCGTTGACCACAGAGTGGTACCTGGAGATATGTGGCGGGGGTCAGGAGACCTTGGGGACGTCAGGTGGGGTGCTATTGCCCAAAACCAAGCTTGACCAATCCCGACCCAACCCGGGCATAGTCAGTCAGTGAGAACCTGTGATGTACCTAAGCAGGCGAGCTCCTGGCAGTCAACAGATAAAAGGAACAAAGACCACAAAGCAAGGAGGCTTGTGTGGTGGCTGGCCAGCTATGAATCTTGTGTGATATATGGGTTATGGCCTCTGGTAATCGATTACCAGGCTTGAAAACAAGGTCAGGAAGTTAGGGAATGTAATCGATTACCAGGCTTCAAAAAGGGAACTGGGAGATTGTGGAGGCCTTTGGTAATCGATTACCAGTCTGTGTAATCGATTACACAGAGGAATGGGTCACTGGTAATCGATTACCAGGTATGTGTAATCGATTACACAGTGCCTTTTTCAGGTTTTCATGTCCTGAAGCTGTGTAATTCGAGTTGGCCCCTGGTAATCGATTACCAAGGCTGTGTAATCGATTACCAGAGATGAAAAGCCTAAAGATACCCCTTTTACTTGCATGTAGTGGTTATGAGACGCATTGTGTGGCGGCATAGTTAGATTCTTGTGAAAGAGTCTACCCCTTTCTTTTCTTTCTTGTAGATCGTGATGGCGGCGCAGCTAATCCATGATCGAGTGGAGATGGAGTGCCTAGAGGGAGCTTGGGAGACCCTCGAAGGCAACACGAGGTGCCGATTTCGGGGCACGATCCGATTCACGACTACTTCATTGGTGTATCCAGATGAACCCGCGCGTACACTTCAGCGCACTGTGGAGTGGATACTACCCTCGCCTACACCATATCGTCTAGTGGAGCCAGTCCAAGTGATCGAGGTAACTTCGTCCGAGGAAGACCCTGAGGAGGATCTTGAGGAGCTACCTCCTGAGCCTGCTGTGGATGCTCTTGACTTTCTTGAGGGTGATGAGGATCCCCTTCCTGAGGTGGATTCTCCTGAGGAAGTCACGTCGGCATCTGAGGCAGACTCTACGGAGGATAGTGGCCCGGGAGAGATGGCAATCAACGAAGGCTCCTCATCCTAGTGGACAACTCTTCGGACTAGTTTTATATACTTTTTGAAGGTGGGTGTATCTAAGACTGACTGTTAGGTTTACTCTTTTGTTTTTGTATGGGTAGACCTATTGTATAGGAATTTGATGATTGTATACATGTGGCTGAAGCCATCACTGTGGACACCTTTGCTCTGGATGACACTATGTATTTTGTATAACTCCCATATTTTGGACAGCTTTAAATGATGAATGTATTTATGATCAATCTTGTTATTTGAAAAGAAAGCATTAGCAACTTTATTTACAAAAGGGTTTACCGACCGTATTTTATTTTATTATTTTCACATGACGACCTAAAGTAATGACTGGTATACTCTTCCTTTTGAAACAGCAAAATAGTTTAGAGATTACGAGTGGTAAGAAAGAAATGACTCCGAATAGAGTTGTGAACTGACCATTCAGGACTCTATAGTGAGGATTTTCCTTCTGAACCTAACTATTGTGAAAAGAGAAAGAAATGAAAAAGAAAAAGAAAAAAAAATCTACCATCGTTTTTGTTATTTAAATCATTACTATTAAACCAGTCATTAATTTAGGGACGCCACAGATAGTGTAGTCTTCTTAGGTTTTGTGGTTAGCAAAAATAGGGTCCATGTGGACCCTGAGAAAATCAAGGCCATCCAAGAGTGGCCCACCCCAAAAAGTGTAAGAGATATTAGGAGCTTCCATGGGTTGGCAAGTTTCTACAAAAGGTTTATTCCTAATTTCTCTACACTTGCTTCGCCACTCAATGAGTTGGTGAAGAAGAATGTGGCATTCACATGGGGTGAGAGACTAGAACAAGCCTTTGCTTTGCTCAAATAAAAGCTCACCAAGGCATCCATTCTAGCTTTTCCTGACTTTTCTAAAACTTTTGAGCTATAGCGTGTAGGTGTGGGAGCTGTGTTGTTGCAGGGTGGACACCCTATTGCTTACTTTAGTGAGAAACGTCATGGTGGCACTCTCAAGTACCCCATATATGATAAGGAGCTTTAGGCCTTAGTTAGAGCCCTCCAAACTTGGGAACATTACCTTGTTTCCAAGGAGTTTGTTATTCATAGTGATCATGAATCACTTAAGTACATTAGAGGGCAGTGAAAGTTAAACAAGAGGCATGCAAAATGGGTAGAGTTCCTAGAGCAATTTCCATATGTTATCAAATACAAAAATGGAAAGACCAATGTGGTTGTAGATGCTCTTTCTAGGAGAAACACATTGCTTTCTACCTTTGGAGCTCAAATTTTAGGATTTGATAACATAAGGGAATTGTATGTTTCTGATGAGTACTTCTCTCCCATTTATGCTAGTTGTAGGCATAAGTCCTAAGATGGATTCTACATTGCTAAGGGGTATTTTTTTAAAGGAGGGAAGACTTTGTATACCCCAAGGATCCATTAGAAATTTGTTGGTCAAAGAGAGTCATGAGGGTGGGCTAATGGGCATTTTGGAATTGATAAGACTCTTGTCATCCTTAAGGAAAAATTCTTTTGGCCCCATATGAAAAAAGGTGTCCATAGGCATTGCACTAGGTATGTGGCTTACAAGCCATGTCTAGGGTGATGCCTCATGGGCTATACACACCCTTACCCATTCCATCTGCACCCTGGTAGATATTAGTATAGACTTTGCCCTTGGGCTTCCTAGGACCCAGAGGTGTGTAGACTCTATCTTTGTGGTAGATGGCACATTTCATACCATTCCATAAGGTAGGTGATGATAGTCACATCTCAAGACTCTTCTTTAGAGAAGTTGTAAGGCTTCATGGTTTGCCTAAGACTATTGTGTCTGATAGAAATGCTAAGTTCCTTATCCATTTTTGGAAAACTTTATGGACTAAGCTAGGAACTAAGCTCCTTTTCTCCACTACTTGTCAGCCACAGACTGATGGGCAGATAGGGGTAGTGAATAGATCTCTATCCACGTTGTTAAGGGATCTCCTAAAAGGTAATCACAAGTCTTGGGATGAGTACCTTCCTCATGTGGAGTTTGCCTAAAATAGGGGGGTTCATAGAATTACCAAGCAGTCACCTTTTGAGGTTGTCTATGGGTTCAATCCTCTCACACCTTTAGACCTAATGCCCCTTCCACTTGACACTTCTTTTATACATAAAGAAGGGGTATCTAGGTCAGAGTTTGTCAAGAAATTACATGAGAGAGTTAGAAACCAAATAGAGAACCAAATAAAGGTGTATGCAACTAAAGGCAATAGAGGAAGGAATGAGTTGGTGCTTAATGAAGGGGATTGGGTTTGGCTTCATCTTAGGAAGGATAGATTTCCTTCTAAGAGAAAGTCCAAACTTAGCCCCAGAGGTGATGGCCCTTTTCAGGTCTTGGAGAGGATCAACAACAATGCTTATAGGCTAGACCTTCAAGAGGAGTATGGAGTTAGCAACACCTTTAACATTACTAATTTGGTTCCTTTTGCAGGTGTAGTTGATTCAGATGATGTGGGGTCTATAGATTTGAGGAAAAATCCTCTTCAAGAGGGAGGGGATGATGCAATCCTCCCAAGGAGTGGACCCATCATCAGAGCCATGGCTAGGAGACTCTAGGAAGATTGAGCCAGGGATGTTGGAGAAGACCCTAGGGTTCTCATGAGTCTTAGCATAGATTCTGGGCCCATAGGCTAAGTATGAGTCCACTTATCTTTATATATATTATATTAGGGTTTCATTATATTTTTTGACCTTGTATTTAGGGCTCCATAGTGTAGGGAGGGTACCCTATAAGTTTAGGATACCCTAGTAATGTAGGATTTTTTAGCCCTTGTATTTTATGGCACTTAGACTAGTTTTAGTATTAGGAGTTGTTTTGTAATTTCACATGCATTAAGTGCACTATTTGATGTGTGTGTTAGGAAAGAAATTTAATTGAATTGGGAGAAGCCCAATCCAATTTAATTTCAGACCAGCCTAAGGGGAAGGTAGGTGTCATACCCTAATTTCATCCGGGGACCATTGTTTGATGGCATGCAACCTTTGCTTGACCGCTTCGAGGAACTTGGCACCCATCGTTAAGCAATCTGTGAAGTTCCACGACATGTCGGGAGTCGAAAGGAAATATTATTGCGCAATCCGTAAAGTTTCGTAACATTCCAGAAGCCGAAGAGGGGATGGTTGCGTAATCCGTAAAGTTTCATGACATTACGAAAATAAAACAAGTATCGTTACGTAATTCGTGAGGTTTCGTAACGTTACGGAAAAAGAATCAGCAAAAAAGGGGCAAAGGGGGTGTATTTAGTAAAATAGGGGTGCAAATACTAATTTTCGAATCTGGGCCCTTCTAGAGGTTTCTGGGCAATTTCTTACTTAAGGTGGAAGCAACCTAGCTCGCCTGGGCAAGCTAGGTGGCAACCACCTCCCCCGTTTTGTTAAAAAATGGGCTTCCGGGGCTTCCGGGACACCCGTAATGCTTCCGTAAAATTCCCATAACCCTAAATAAGCATATTTCACTTAATATGGGTGAGAAGGAAGAGAAAAAAAAAGAAGAAAATCAATTCCTATTGGCTTCCGTAACTTTTCCGTAAATTACGAAAGAGGGGGTGAACTTATCAAAATGGGGGATGTAAATAGCAATTTTAAAATTTTGATTTGGGGCTTCCAGATTGTTTTTCGAAGTTGGGTTGCTTCTCGGAAGCAACCCAGCTCGCCTGGGCGAGTTGGGCGGCAACCTCCTCCCCCTTTTTCCTATAAAAAGGCAAAAGGGGGTTGTTCTAAGGGTCCCTGATCCCCCTGGCTATGCATTTCAGCTGTTTTGGGTGAAAAAAATTGTTTCCGTGAAGAAAATCCAAGCCGAGGTGCTTCCATAACGCTTCCGAGATGTTTCCGTAAGCAAATCCGTGAAGGTTTTCCTCCGTTCTTCATCCATTCTTCGTTCTTCAACGGGTAAGTTTCCAAATCTTAGACTTTTTAATTCATTTCTTGTTTTTTGGCTTTCATCTTTATTTCGTTCAATTTCGGTTTCTTTTCTTCTGTTTTTAATGAGCTTTAACCGATCGTTTAAGCCGTTTTCTCACCTAATAAATGATAAAATGAATTTCAACCGATCATTTGTGTTGTAATCTCGTTTAATCACTGTTAAAACAACATCTAACCGATCATTCACGCTATAACCTCGGTTAAACCAAAAAAAGCAAGATAATAATAAAATAATCAAAATATCTTGAAAAATAATAATAAAATAATCAAAATATCTTTGAATAAAATAATCAAAAAAATCAATCGGACGTTTTTCTTCGGAAGTTTTCTTGGATGAATTGACTAATAACCAAAGTGAAACTAAGGCTAAAATCAACTTACAAATCAAGCTTTGTCCGCAAAAATACCAAAAACCGTTTTAAGGTCCAACGCCTTAAAAGGTCCTCTTTGCTTTTATCTGTTAACATGGACCGTTCAAAAGCATAAAATCAACATGTAACTTTTCCGCTTTTGCGAGAACTACGTAGGTCTGATTTTCTCTTCGATGGAGGATACATAGGAGCAAAAGCCTCGCTTTTGTCGACCTCGTGAGATGGTTAGAGGTCCAACGCCTTAGCTTTCTCACCAAGTAAAATGGACCATTTTAAGGTCCAACACCTTAAATGACCACCTTCCAAGTAAAAATAATCGCTTGATTCGCCCCTTTTTAAAGAACTACGTAGGTCTGATTTCCTCTTCGATGGAGGGTACGTAGGAGCAAGAGCCCTGCTTTTGTCGACCTCAAAAATAAAAAAGAAATATAAGATTAGATACATAATTTTACATAATTCTAATATAAGGTTGTTGTCTTTTGGGACAAACGTGAGAGGTGTTAATACCTTCCTCAAACGTAAAGATAACTCCCGAATCTGGAATATTCTTCATGACCGGTTTCCTTTGGTTTTTCTAACGTTTTCCTTTCAATAAACGTTGATGGCGACTCCGCGCATCTTCCTTCTATGGAAGACGCACCCGTGAGCCTCGCCTCGCTCGCCCGCAAAAGGGTAGGTTGCGACAGTTGACGACTCCACTGGGGATTGTTTTTGTGAGTTAGGCCTATTTTAGGAAAGTGTGGAATTATGAAACTTTGTGTGTGCGTTTTTTCTTGAACTGTGTAAAAATAATAAATGTTGTCTTTTCCACATTTTTACACCGCATTCTAATCACCCACGGGTTTGAGTAAAAAGGGGCCCTATACCCGGGTTCATGGAAATCTAAGGAGTGGAGGTGAATCTATGGTCATGCTAGGTCTCCGACTTGCTTGATAATAGTGAAACCTCATCTAGAGCTTTCTCTCTTTATAATGTGTTGTCGCTGGTATTCCATACCGCCGCAATATTATTATCTTGAGTGATGATACCTCTAGAAAACAGCCATGTGAGATATGGATCGTTGGGAGTAGTTATTAGAGACCCCTAGATATTATCCTATAGGTTCCCAAATAGGGGCACGGAGCAAACACGCTGCGTGCCATTTTAAACACTGCCATGCATGTAGTCCTAAATGTCATGTACGCCTTTGCTTGTAATTATTTGTGGATATTGTCGTACTATGTGCATCCCCGTGTTATGCTTTTGCGCGTCTACATCATGTCGTCACGCACGCGTTGTATGTTGGTCTCGTCTTTCGTCATGGGAAGCCGGAAGATCCATATCACCTTCTTAAACTGCACATGGGGCACTGCACCCCCAAATGCGCAAGTAAGAAGAGATAATTTTTTGGGCCCTCGTGTCCATAAATGCATTCATATCATGCATCGCATAAGCATCTCTTCATGGCATCATAATGAACATATCGTTCCTACATTTGTTCGTTATCATATTCCAACATCACATTTTGCATGAGTCATTGAATCATCATGCATATGCATTCAACATACTTTTTGTTCTACGAACTGCATACCTTTTATTTTCATGTTCGCTCATGCATGATCCTTGCATTTTCCTCTGCAAAACAAAAAAAAAAAGGGAAGCATGAAAATTCATGATGCATTCTTAGTTGCATATATTCGGTACCATGAGCAACCATGTTGGGATCATAAACCCGTTTCACTTAAAAACAAAATGATTGAACATGGTACCTAATGCATGGTTAACTAGGAAATGATGTTTCTTCGGGCATCTCAATTTCATAATTACATTTTCCATGCATAGCATGCGTATTCCTGAATCTTTCATCCCTATGAAATTTTGTTGAAGTATTGGTGATCAAAATTGTCATTCCCTGGGTTATGGGGTTGAACCAAGCTCGTGCTTTTACGAAAAGGTTTATCGAGTCAAGTTGAAGTATGGAAGTAACCATCTTGCAAAAAATTGGGGCAAAAGATGGATCGTGTTACATCGCTGCTTCGTCTACTGCCAAACACATTTAGGACTGTCGATGTCCCTGTTACTTCTAGTTTCACCTTGATGAAGGTGTCATGGACCATGTTGAAAATCTAAATTGATTCAACCCCATATCCTGCATAAAAATTCGCAATACTTCAACTGTGCATCATTCGCATACATCCATGTTGTTCATTGGTTGCATTGCTCATTGCATTCTTTCCTTGAAAAAAAAAGAACTTAATCACTGTTATAAAAAAGAAAAGAACACGCTTTACGGTGCCCTTACCGAACCTGTGCTAGAGCTAGAATAATGGGTGAAGTAGAGGAGGTGCAAGAGCAGATGGAGGCCGACATGGAGGCCATGAAAGAGCAAATGACCACAATGATGGAGGCCATGATGAGCATGAAGAAGATAATGGAAGCCAATGCGGTTGCAGTTGCCGCTACCAGCGCTGTTGCTAAGGTGAACCCGACGTCCCCATTCGGCATCAACCTAATGAATCATCCAACCTCAGATATGGTAGGCAAAGATTTGGGAAGTACGGGCGGCCCCCATGATGTGCAAATTCAAAACGAGCACGCCTTCCCGCCATATGGCTTGCCTCTCAACTATACGCCACCCAATGTGGCGTACACTCCCAATGAGAATGTCAATAATTCCACTCCTATACCCATTGAGAGCCAACAACCCCAAACTGATCATGCACATGTCTTTTAAACCGTGGGGGAGACACATGAAATTTACCACCACAATCTAGCTGACTTCGAGCCTTGCCTCGGATATGCCACTGAAGGGCAAGCAGTTGGTGATATACCCCTGCAAAACACATTGGAGGGCCCTCAATATCACCCACAACCACACCTCTTGCATTCCACAGTGGGTAAAAACCCTCATGCTATGGCAGAAATGGGAAAGTTGGATCATCTAGGAGAAAGGCTCAGGGCCATTGAAGGAGGCTGAGATTATGCCTTTACTGACATAGAAGAGTTGTTCCTAGTACCCGAACATGGTCATTCTCAAGTTCAAGGTTCCGGACTTTGACAAGTACAAGGGGACTACTTGCCCCAAGAACCATCTAAAGATGTATTGTCGGAAGATGGGGGCATACACAAAAGATGAGGAACTGCTGATACATTTCTTCCAAGAAAGTTTTACTGGGTTAGCTGTTACCTGGTACACTAACTTGGAACCTTCCCGAGTCCATTCTTGGAAGGACCTAATGGTTGCCTTCGTTAGGCAGTGTCAGTACAATTCTGATATGGCTCCGGATAGGATGCAACTACAGAACATGTGCATAAAGGGGCATGAATCTTTCAAAGAATACACCCAAAGGTGGAGAGATCTAGTAGCCCAAGTGGCACCCCCAATGATGGAAAGGGAGATGATAAATCGTGATGGTAGACACATTGTCAGTATTCTACTATGAAAAGATGGTAGGTTACACACCTTCAAGCTTTGCGGATTTGGTCTTCGCCGACAAAAGGATCGAAGTGGGTCTGAAAAAAAAAGGGCAAATATGATCATCATGCATTGATAAATGCAAAAATAACTGGGGAAAATGAAGAGGGTGAGAATGAGGGAGAAACCCATGTTGTGACTGCCATTCCTATATGGCCAAGTTTCCCACCAACCCAACAATGTCATTACTCAGCCAATTACAAACCTTCTCCTTACCCCCCACCCAGTTATCCACAAAGGCCATCCCTAAATTAACCACAAAGCCTGTCTACCGCACTTCCAATGACGAACACCACCTTTAGCACGAACCAAAACACCAACCAAAAAGGAATTTTGCAGCAAAAAGCTTGTAGGATTCACCCCAAATTCCGATGTCATATGCTAACTTACTCGCATATCTACTTGATAATGCAATGGTAGCCATAACCCCTGTAGGTTTCCTCAACCTCCATTTTTCTGAGGATACGACTCAAATGCAACATGTGCATATCATGGAGGAGTTCCGGGACATTCCATTGAGCCATGTATGATCTCAAAGCATAAAGTGCAAGGTCTAATTGATGCGAGCTGGCTGAAATTTGAGGAGAATCGCGTGTAAATCCTGACATTGACAAGAGATGCCACACATGGGGCAATTTTGAAAGCTGTTGTTAGATGTCTCTAATGACTCATCAGGATTTTCAAGTTTATACCATTATTGTAAACCACAGTTACAATGCTAAATAAAATGGATAAATTTGATATCTTTGTCCCTCATCCTCTCACAAACGCATCTTTGCTTATTCAACTTTCACCGGAATGTTGGTGCAAGCCATTGGTCTGTTTGCTCAAGCGACTTGTGCTCCTGAGTTTGGACTTCCAAGACCGTTCAATCAGAAATTACTCGTGCTACACATTTGGTGGGGGTGCCGTAAAACGACGAGTAAAAGCAAAAAAAAAATGTTTAAAATAAAAGAAAAAAACATTTGATTGGCTGTGTTTTCTAGTAAAAATATAGACGTTCATGTGACCTTATTTTATCATTCTGGAAAGTTTGTCTTTTTTAGAGAGAAGTGAGTTATCAAGAATAGGAGTCATTTGACTTAATTCATCAACTGAAAAAAATCCTTCAACTATTTCTCATCCTTGGAAAATTCTTTTTGCAAGAACCAACCGCTTCTTTCATTCTCCCTTGCTACAAGGTTGTGAAAACAAAACAATGATGGATACCATAGAGCCCTACACTGGGGCAATGAAAGGCACTATGCATAAACCTCAAGCGAACCTAAGGGCAGATTAGAAGTTCTCACCCAATGGGTTCCCAGCTACAAGGTCATGACGAAAGATAAAAATGGATACCTCAAAGCCCTACACTGGGGCAATGAAAGGCACCATGCATAAACCTCAAACGAACCTAGGGGCAGATTAGAAGTTCTCACCCAATAGGTTCCTTGCTACAAGGTCATGACGAAAGACAATGATTGGTACCTCAAAGCCTTACACTGGGGCAATGAAAGGCACCATGCAAAAACCTCAAGCGAACCTAGGGGCAGATTAGAAGTTGTCACCCAATAGGTTCCCAGCTACAAGGTCATGATGAAAGATAACAATTGGTACCTCAAAGCCTTACACTGGGGCAATGAGGGGCATCGTGCATGAGCCTCAAGTGAACATAGGGGCAGATCAAAAGTTCTCACCCGTTGATGTTTTTAAACAAAAAAAGGGGGACAAACCCTGAAATTTCAATGGATTGATTAAACGTCAAACGACTCCATTGTCGTCACTCCAAAATGGTCAAGTGACTAAATCAAACAGAACAAACACTCTGAGGGAGTTCCCGGAGAGATTTGCAAAGATAGGATAAGGTTGCATGAATTATCGCCTCTTTCTAAAGTACAGTCAATCTGTGTTTTCTAAAAAAAAATTAAATCAAAATCAAAATCACAAAATAGGGAAAGAATGTCATGAACATTGTACAACTTTCCATTGCATTGCATTGTTTCATATGAGGTCCGCATTTACCAAATTTCACGATAAAGGTTGCATGCATCTGCATCCCTAAAAATCATGTTAACTGTATAGATTTCCTACATCTAATGTCCAATCAACTGAATTTAGGATGATCGGCCCTCTCGATGAGTCAATCTCTTGCTTTCTCATAAGGGTGGACCCTTGGGTACACGCCCTCGCCTTCAGAGGACTACACGTCTTCACCTTCAGAGGACTACACGTCCTCACCTTCAGAGGACTACATGTCCTCACTTTCAGAGGACTACACGTTCTCACCTTCAGAGGACTACACGTCCTCACCTTCAGAGGGCTGCACGCCCTCGCCTTCAGAGGACTAGACGTCCTCGCCATCAGAGGACTAGACGTCCTCTCCTTCAGAGGACTACACGTCCTCCACTTCAGAGGACTACACGTCCTCGCCTTCAGAGGGCTACGCGCTCTCACCTTCAGTGGGCTCCACATCCGCACCTTAAGAGAATTTAAGGTCCTCTACCCTTAATGCTTAACCGAGGCTTGCGCTCCCGGTTAAGGGGCCAGTAGTTTCCTTTTATCAGTTCCTGGGCCACCCCCTGATATTGGAGGGCGACCAACGATGCGAGCACAACCAGAGGAAGAGGCTATCACGTAGCTACTGTGCATACCGGGGCAAGATTTCACCCGTGCCACTGCAAAAGAGATGAGTGCGGATCATGCACACCAACATGACCACTCTTACACAGATATAGATGATGTTGCTACTTAGCAACATTCTGCCCAGCGACCGCAATGTCGATCTCCCCCTGCGAAAGTATCGGTTGGTCTGTGCCATCCCGACATAGGTAAGTATGCACATCGATCAACTGATTTCTGATGCCATCTATTATTTGCAGGGGTCGTGCCCACAAGACACCCAATGGACCCGGAGGAGCCCAACAGGGCCCTGGGGTTTCCAGCTCGGGTTATGGGCCTCTGTCAGTCCTACAGGGTGCCCGTCCCCCCCAGCAAGGTTATACCATCGTGACATAGGTAAGTATGCACTTCTCTCAACTGATTTCTGATGTTATCTATTGTCTGCAGGGATCACCCCCGCAAGACACCCAGTGGACCCAAAGAAGTCCAACAGGGTCTTGGAGTTGCCAGCTCTAATTACGGGCCTCTGTTAGTTCTACGGAGTGTCTGTCGCCCCCAGCAAGGTCATCAGGCCCCCTACTAACCGAGCTTTCGTCAAGAAGTACTACGCCCCCCCAGGCAGGCGCAGGGCGAGACACCACATCAGCCTGGGAATGGCCGGCAGCCGGTGATAGACGCACCGCCACCACCTCCAGAGCCCCTCAGCTCATCTACAAAGGCTGGAGTGTTGCCTATGACCTGTGGCCGACCAACAGGCGCACCGCCACCACCTCTAGAGTTCGCCTCAGCTCATCCACAAAAAGTTTAGAGCGTTGCCTATGACACATGACCGACCAATAGGAGACCGAGTCCAAAGCCAAAGGTAAGCAAAGTACTAGGTCCGTGACCGACAAGTCATCACGCGTCCAGCTCAAGACGTTAAAGAAGCACTACTGGGAGGCAACCTAGTACCTTTTAAATCTCTGCTTGTTATCTGATCACTTTTGTTTCTCAAGTCATAGTAGGACACGCCTAGTTGCTCATGATCCTAGGAATTTAAATAAAACAAGCACAAGCTCGTAAGGTAGTCATACCTCACAAAATATATGTATGTGTGTTTAGGTAGTGAAAATACCTTAGATATGCATGTATGTAGCAAAAAGATACCTCACAAAATATATATATGTATGTTTAGGTAGTGAAGATACCATAGATAAGCATGTATATAGCAAAAATATCTCACAAAACATATATATGTATGTTTAGGTAGCAAGATACCTTGGACACGCATGTATATAGCAAAATACCTCACAAAATTATACATATGTTTAGGTAGCAAAATACCTCATGGAAATAGAAAAAGAGAGAAAAAAGAAAAAAAAAAATAATAAGTTGTCTAGCTAAAAAACCAACATGCTTTTGAAAAAGAGATAACATCCAGCTTTACTTTGAAAAAATTCACTGATCATAACCAGTTTTTGAAAAAAATGTGAATACACCTGAAGAGTGAATGCTGTGAAAATTTTCCCGAACGCCCAAAATAGACTCGGATGAATGCATAAATTGATAAAAGAACATATTTTGGAAACACTGGGTTGACTAAAATAGAGAAAACGAATCCTGAGCCCTAGTATCACATGACCATAAAAATTTTGATGCTTGAGTGTCCACACAGGTGCATGCATGACCAGTTTTGCATAAAATTTCCTAATCATCATTGTTGCATGTGTATCATGGAAATAATGTGGGACATCCCCTTTATCCCCGAACCGCTGGCCAAACCCTGACAGATATCATGTCCAGCCGTTCTACAAGCCTTGAGCCAAAATCCCAACTTACCATAAACCTTGACCCAGGGTGAGAATGTCAATCCTTGCCCTCGGAAGAAAAAAAAAAAAGAAAATTCCCAATCAAAGAATGGGAGAAAGCAAAAAATAAAGAAAATTCCCGATCAAAGATCGGAAGAAAATAGAAGAAATATGCAGAAAGGTCTTTGGACCAGACAATATCTGAACAATACAGAATTGTCATCAAGAAAACAAAAAAAAGAAAGGAAACCACGACCTAAAATGGTCCTCTCCCTTTGATTGCCAACCAAAATCCTGTGCGTCGGTGACTTGTTCACCTCACACTAAACAAAAACAAAAAAAGGAAAAGGCCAAGAACACTCAAAGCCAAATTTCCCACAAAAAACAAACCATTCCAAGAAAAAATCCTGTTGATCCATGATCACGCATGTAATCTTTGATTTGATAGGAAATGATTTTCAAAATCAAGTCATGACATATCTTTGGTTCGGAATTAGGATGAAACACTTACCTGTGTGAGGTTGATACACTTTGAGTGATTTTCTTCTATTTTTGTTGGACCCAGTGTTTCCTCTAAATGGTCGTTTGGAAATGAAATACTAACATCCAAAATCTCATGGTTATGAGAAAATTTCATCAGCATACTCTCCTTCCCTGATAGACAAATTGTTTTTCATCCAAAAAACATATGTTGCTCTGATCAGTTGGAAGTTTTGTCTCTTTACTAGAGCATGTTCGCATTTTAGTGAAGAAAACACCGAGACTATTTTAGTCTCACAGTTATCAAGAACTACGTAGGTCTAAGTTCCTCATCACAAATTAAGGATACATAGGAGCAAAAGCTCTGCTTTTGTCGACCACCCCACCTTTTGTTACCGTGACCCAAGAGTCCGGTGGCATGCGGAGCCACATGACCGTGGGATCCCCAAATTCGTATTCTTTTCATTTTTATGTTTCATCATTTATCATTTGTATGTTATCTTGTTTCTATGACTTGAGGGACTAACGTTTGTTTTTGTTGTTTTTTTCGATTGTCATTTGTTTTGTGCATACATTTCGTTTGGATTGTTGCGTTAGTGCTTATTTTCGTTATTGTCGATAATATTTGTTGAAATTTCGGAGCCGTGTAGAGTTTTCGTTTAGGAACTGTCATACCCTAATTTCGTCCGGGGACCTTTGCTTGATGACATGCGACCTTTCTTTGGTCCTTGTGAGGTGCTTGGCATCCATCATTAGGCAATTTGTGAGGAAACTTACGAATTTCGTAACGATACTTTGTAGAGTATGCTGATGAAATTCGTAGTACCCAGGCCCACTTGGGCCCTCCAGGCCCACTTGGGCCCTCCAGAATATTCCTCCAGAAGGCTGTTGCTTCTGGAGGAAGCAACCTGGCTCGCCTGGGCGAGCTGGGCGGCAACCACCTCCCCTATTTTGCTATAAATAGGGGAGGAAGTGAAGAAGAAAAGGGTTCAGCCCCTTTGGCACTTCTCTCTCTTTCGAATTTGCTTGGAAAAATTGTTTCTGTGAAGAAAATCTAAGCCGAGGCGCTTCCGAAACGTTTCCGTAACGTTTTCCGTGAAGAATTTCGCAAAGGTTTCGACCGTTCTTCGACGTTCTTCATTCGTTCTTCATCGTTCTTCGATCTTCAACGGGTAAGTACCTCGAACCAAGCTTTTCAATTCATTCTATGTACCCTTGGTGGTCCACATTGTGTTTCGTGCATTTTTATTCTCGTTTTGTTTACTTTTTATACCCCCTCTTGACGTGCTTAAGCCATTTTACTTAAGTCATTTCTCGCTTAACTTAAAAATAAAATAAGTTTCCACCGAACGTTTGAATTGTATTATCCGTTAACTTCGGTTAAAATGAATTCCGACCGTTCGATCGTGCCGTAACCACGTTGGAAATCAAAAAAGAGGTAAAAATAATATAATAATCAAAAAAACATCTTTTAGTAAAATAAAGCGGAAAATCAATCGGACGTTTTCTCTTTGGCATTTCTCATTCTTAATCGAATTGATTAATAACTAAAGTGAAACTAAGGCTAAAATCAACTCGCCTAGTCAAGCTCGTCCATAAAAATAGGCTTTTGAAGTTTGTCATTTCATTTTCTTACTAAGTAAAATGGATCATTTTTAAGGTCCAACGCCTTAAAATGATCACCTCTTAAAGTAAAAAGAATCACTTGATAAGAAAGAACTACGTAGGTCTGATTTTCTCATCCCAAATTGAGGAATACGTAGGAGCAAAGGGAAACACCCTTGTCGACCACAAAAAAGGAAAAATATAAAAAGGATATAAGGACATAAAAGGGAACGTAAAAATCAAAGTCATGTTTGCACATTCGATTAAAGGCTGCTGTCCCTTGGGGCGGACGTGTGGGGTGCTAATACCTTCCCCGTGCGTAAATACAACTCCCGAACCTTTCAACTTAAAAGTTCGTAGATCGCGTCTTTTCCGGTTTTTCCGACGTTTTCCTCGAATAAACGTTGGTGGCGACTCCGCGCGTATTCCTTTCGTGGAACACGCATCCCGCGAGTCTCGCGTCGCCCTCCCGCCGAAGGGTAGGTTGCGACAGTTGGCGACTCCACTGGGGACGGTTTTTAGAGAGTTAGGCCATTTAATCTTGTGCAATGTTTTACCGTGACTTACCCCTTTGTTGGTTTCCTTTCATTATGTTCTTGTGTATATAAACTCTTTGTTGCTTTTAGTGCGTTTTAAAATGTATGCATGAAGTAAATATTTATTCATTTGATGCACACAAACGCCAACACTATTTGCACACACTGTGAGTGAAAAAGGGCCCTATACCCGGGTTCATGGGGGCATAAGGAGTGGAGGTGAATCTGTGATCATGCTAGGTCTCCGACTTGCTTGATTACAGTGAACCCTCATCTAGAGCTTTTCTCTTTGAAAACTTATTGTTGCTAGTAGTTCCTACTGCTGCAATATGTTCTTCGAAGGGGATGATACCTCTAGAAACCATCAAGAGAGATATAACTACCTTGGGGATTATTGCTAAAAGCCTAGTTAGTTCTCTCCCTTAGGTCCCTTAAATAGGGGCACGGAGCAAACACGCTGCGTGCCATTTTTCACACTGCCATGCATAAGTATCATATACCCTTTTGCTTATGTTCGGTAAATATTGTCATACTGTGTACATTCCCGCATTGTGTCTTTTGCATAGGCATTGCATATGGGTTCTGTCTTGATCCCTTCTGTAAACAAACCAACGGAGGGTCCGTGTCGCCTTCTTAAAAACGTGCGTTGGGGCATTTTGCTACCCCTAGACATCGTATCTAAGAAGGGGACAAATTCCCCGGACCCCCGCATTCCTAGATTGCATCTGTGTCATATGCATTCCATCATGCATTCATCCATCCCACCCATGAGATATCGGAGTTTTGATTTGCACCAGCTTTTGTCTCACTTTAGTAAGCATGGGAACAAATCAAACCGGCAAGAGGTTCTACCAAGTCAAGGTCAAAAGCCTAGATACCACCAGCATCAAGGAATTAGGGCGGTTGATGGAACCTCTCCAAATGCAAGACTTACGGAAAGATCTTAGAGTTGACCATAGCAGAGGTGTCCATAGAAGCCATTGCATCACTTACCCAATACTACGACCAGCCTTTGAGGTGCTTCACATTCGGAGACTTCCAATTAGTACCAACCATTGAAGAATTTGAGGAAATTCTAGGATGTCCTCTCGGGGGAAGAAAACCATATCTTTCCTCCGGGTGTCTCCCCTCTTTGAGCAGAATTGCAACTGTGGTCAAGGATTCAGCAAGAGGTTTGGACCACATAAAACAGACTCGGAACGGCATAGCGGGCCTACCACAGAGGTACCTAGAAGACAAGGTGAGGGGTATGGCCAATCAAGGAGATTGGGTCCCGTTTATGGATGTGTTAGCTTTGCTAATTTTTGGGGTCGTCCTTTTTCCAAACGTGGATGGTTTGGTGGACCTAGCAGCAATCGACGCTTTCCTTGCCTACCACCATAGCAAGGAAAGTCCGGTGGTAGCTGTCTTGGCGGATCTATTTGACACATTTGACCGAAGGTGCGAAAAGAGTAGCGCACGGATCATCTGTTGCTTACCCGCCCTCTGTGTTTGGTTGGTTTCGCACTTGTTCCAACAAGACACAAGACATCCATGTCCGCTCCTGAGCCATCGCTCGTGTACTGAAAAGAGGAGAATAGATTGGGACCAGCTCTTGGCCGGGATAGGAGGTAGAACAATCAGTTGGTTCCCCCGATGGAAGGAAGGAAAAGAAGGAGTCCTTTTCTCATGTGGAGGATACCCAAACATTCCGCTGGTAGGAACGAGGGGTTGTATTAACTACAATCCCGCGCTCGCTATAAGACAACTAGGGTACCCCATGAAGGGAGCACCGACGGAAGAAAGCATGTCTCTTTTCCTTGTGAGGGATTTCGGCGCACAAAATTCCAAGACTATACAAAGAATCTATAAGGCATGGGAAACCCCGTTAAGGAAAGATCAAGAGCTTAGAGGCATTCGTAATGGCATCATTGGTGGGTACCACGTATGGCTGAAAGTTCATATACGAGGTTTAGATTGGCTCGCCAAGTTAAAAGTCGTCAGCGAAGAGAGTTTTGAAGCACCGGAAGAGGACGAAGAAGTCCAAGCTCTCAAAAGCGAGTTAGGAAAGGCGAAATTTGCCAAGGAGAAGTTCAAGTTGGCCGCAACACACATTCGGAAGGAGTGTGCCGGGTTACGGGAGGAGAATGCAATTACCGCAAGAGCCCTTGAACAAGAGACCAAGAGGGCTCGCAAGGAAGAGTATGGCCGAAACAAATTTCGCGGAGCTCTGTGGGGTAGCAATAGTGAACTCAAGTTGCGAAGGGAAGAAAGGGACCAGTCGCGAGCACATAGCATGGTTCTGAAAGAGGAGTTAACTGCTTGTTCGAGGTCCAAAAGAAGCTTGTCTCAGCGCTTATGCGAGACGGAGACCAACATGCTAGCTATCATCGCTAAGTACCAAGAAGAGTTGGGTCTAGCCACGGCCCACGAGCATAGAATCGCGGACGAGTATGGTCAAGTATACGCAGAAAAAGAGGCTAGAGGAAGGGTGATCGACTCTTTACACCAAGAGGCAACCATGTGGATGGACCGGTTTGCTCTTACCTTGAACGGGAGTCAAGAACTTCCCCGCTTGTTAGCCAAGGCCAAGGCGATGGCAGACACCTACTCCACCCCCGAAGAGATTCATGGGCTTCTCGGCTATTGTCAGCATATGATAGACTTAATGGCCCACATAATTAGAAATCGTTAGGAAACTTGTATGGTCTTTCAGACCTTGACTAGATACGACTTCCTTTTTGAAATAAAATGAGTTGGTCCCATGTTTCTACTCCAAAAAGCTTGTGCAAATCAAATCACTCCTACATTTCATCTCTAGCATGCATTTTCTTTCTTTACCCCCTCCTCACGTTTGGTTTTTTAGGGAAAAACACCATAACTAAACGCGCCGCAAGGTATCCCTATCGCACCAGATCTAAATCTAGAACGATGGGTGATCAAGAGGAGACGCAGGAACAGATGAAAGCCGACATGTCGGCTCTGAAAGAACAAATGGCCTCCATGATGGAGGCCATGTTAAGTATGAAGCAGCTCATAGAGAAGAACGCGGCCACCGCCGCCGCTGTCAGTTCGGCTGCCGAAGCAGACCCGACTCTCTTGGCAACTACGCACCATCCTCCCTCAAACATAGTAGGACGGGGAAGGGACACACTGGGGCACGATGGCAGCCCTCACCTGGGATACAACCGAGCGGCTTACCCTTATGGATTGCCGCCCAACTATTCACCACCCGTCTTGCAAGAAGATGCGGGCCACATTGCTTCTCCCGTCCATGAAAGAGAGCCTCCTCAGCAGCCCGACGAAGTCCACAAAGACCCTCAAGACTATGCTCGAAGGGATGTCGAGTTCTATCCCCCGATCCCCGAAGGGCCGGCACCAGGCCCGTTGCCTCAACCCAACATCGCAGCACCACCAATAGTTTTGTCCATGGAAGGGCCGCCTCCAGCAACTGAAGAAAGGAGGAAGCTCAATCTCCTAGAGGAAAGATTGAGGGCCGTGGAAGGATTTGGGGATTATCCGTTCGCAGACATGACGGATCTTTGCTTAGTACCCGATGTTGTTATTCCCCCGAAGTTCAAAGTGCCGGACTTCGACAAGTATAAAGGGACGACTTGTCCCAAAAATCATCTCAAGATGTACTGTCGTAAGATGGGCGCCCACTCTAAAGATGAAAAGCTATTAATACACTTCTTTCAAGATAGCTTGGCCGGAGCCGCGGTAGTGTGGTACACTAATTTGGAAGCTTCCCGTATCCGTACTTGGAAGGATCTGATTACCGCCTTCCTAAGGCAGTATCAGTACAATTCTGATATGGCTCCTGACCGTACTCAACTGCAGAATATGTTCAAGAAAGAGGGTGAAACGTTTAAAGAATATGCGCAGCGATGGAGGGATTTGGCGGCACAAGTAGCTCCTCCCATGGTTGAGAGAAAGATGATCACCATGATGGTAGACACTCTGCCAGTGTTCTACTATGAGAAGCTAGTAGGTTACATGCCATCCAGCTTCGCGGATCTAGTGTTTGCCGGGGAAAGAATCGAGGTAGGATTGAAAAGAGGAAAGTTTGATTACGTTTCCTCCACAAATGCGAATGCCAAAAGAATCGGGGCAACAGGGGCAAAAAGGAAGGAGGGAGATGCCCATGCCGTCTCTTCAACACCCGCGTGGGTCAAACCCCAGCAAACACCTCATGGTACCCATCAGTACGCGCAACATCACCCAAGCTTCTCGGCTCATACTGGGAACGTCTCTAGTTCAACACCCGTGCAGCCTAAGGCACCCACCCAGAGGGAAGCTCCCCAAGTTCCAACTCCGAACATGACTCGACCGGTCGGTAATTCCAACACGACAAGGAACTTCCCTTCGAGGCCATTTCCGGAATTCACCCCACTCCCAATGACGTACGAAGATCTTCTGCCATCCCTCATCGCCAATCATTTGGCCGTGGTAACTCCCGGAAGGGTCCTCGAACCCCCTTTCCCGAAGTGGTATGACCCTAACGCAACTTGCAAGTACCATGGGGGTGTCCCAGGGCATTCCGTCGAAAAATGCTTGGCCCTTAAATACAAGGTCCAACATTTAATGGATGCTGGATGGCTGACTTTTCAAGAGGATCGGTCCAATGTGAGAACCAACCCGCTCGCCAATCATGGAGGGGGAGCGGTTAATGCAGTTGAGTCCGATAGGCCGCACAGGTCTAAACCTTTAAGGGATGTGGCAACCCCTAGGAGGTTTATCTTTGAGGCCCTACAAAAAGGAGGTGTGATTCCCCTTAGTGGGTGTAAGGAGGATTCCTGTCTGCTACACTCCGGCGAGCTGCATGACATGGAGACGTGTTTGGGAGTAGAGGAATTGTTACAGCGGATGATAGATCAAGGTCGACTGGAAGTCGGCAGTGAAGGAAAAGAAGAGCAGCATATATGCATGCAGTCTATGGAGGGAAGCAGTGTTGTGAAGCCCAAACCCTTGGTAATATACTTCACTAAAAGCGCAGCTTCGCAAAAGCCCGGACACCCCTTAGTAGCCAAACCTGTTCCTTTCCCGTACCAAAATAGCCACGCGGTCCCGTGGAGATATACGCCTCCGAGGGAGAAGGAAGAAGAAGCCACTGACGTCAGCTCGCTGTCAGCTAAAGTAACAAATATCATGGAACTGAGTGGTGTGACCCGTAGTGGTCGTGTGTTCGCACCTCCGGACCTACCAGTCCAACCCGCCGACGTCAAGGGAAAAGGAAAAGTGATGGAGGAACAAGATGGCGAAGCACCCCACGCTTCGAATAAAGATATTCCGGCAAAGGGCCCCCCGGAGAAAAAGGATGGTAAAAAGGAGGTATCGCTAGAGGAAGCCAGCGAGTTCCTTCGGATAATTCAGCAGAGCGAATTCAAGGTTATCGAACAGCTCAACAAAACCCCGGCCAGGGTCTCGCTGTTGGAGTTACTTATGAGCTCCGAGTCTCATCGGGCTCTGCTAGTAAAAGTTCTGAACGAGGCTCATGTGGCCCAAGATATCTCGGTAGAAGGTTTCGGAGGGCTGGTCAACAATATCACTGCCAACAACTATCTTGCCTTCGCCGAAGAAGAAATCCCCGCCGAGGGGAGAGGGCATAATAAGGCTTTACACGTATCAGTCAAGTGTATGGACCATATCGTAGCCAAGGTGCTCATCGATAATGGTTCCAGTTTAAACGTGATGCCTAAGAGCACTTTGGAGAAGTTACCATTCAATGCTTCCCACTTAAAACCAAGTTCAATGGTGGTTCATGCCTTCGACGGCACTCGCCGAGAGGTTAGGGGAGAGATCGATCTCCCAGTACAAATAGGCCCTCACACCTGTCAAGTCACCTTCCAAATAATGGATATTAAGCCCCCTTACAGCTGCCTATTGGGGCGCCCGTGGATCCACTCAGTGGGAGTTGTGCCTTCTACACTCCACCAAAAGCTGAAATTCGTAGTGGAGGGGCACTTGGTCATCGTGTCAGGCGAGGAAGACATCTTGGTAAGCTGCCCATCCTCCATGCCTTATGTGGAAGCCGCAGAAGAATCGTTAGAAACTGCTTTCCAGTCTTTTGAGGTGGTCAGCATTTCCTCCGTGGACTCCCTCTTTGGGCACCCTTGTCTGTCCGATGCAGCGGTAATGATGGCCCGAGTTATGTTGGGGAACGGTTATGAACCCGGGATGGGTTTAGGCAAAGACAACGGCGACATAACTAGCCTGATAAATACTCAAGGAAACCGTGGGAAGTATGGTTTAGGCTATAAGCCCACTCAGGCGGACATGAAAAGAAGCATCGCGGGAAGGAAGAACAGTGGTCAAAGCTCGCGTTGGAGACAAGAAAGTGAAGGAAGCCCGCCCTGCCACATAAGTAGAAGCTTTATAAGTGCGGGTCTGGGAGACAAAGGTCAAGTGTTCGCGATATGCGAAGATGATGTTCCGAGTACTTTGGATTTGGTACAACCATGCCCTCCTGATTTCCGGCTGGGAAATTGGCGAGTGGAAGAACGCCCCGGCATTTACGCAACGAGCATAATGTAAACCTTTACGGTTTTAAAAGCTCTATAGTTGGGCCTAGGCTTTAGAGTTTTTTCCTTTTGTTAAGGCTTTGTGTCTTTTGTTTTTGAATTTATAATACAAGGATCTTTCTTCATCTGTTCCTGGTCTCTACCCATTCTCATTCATTTGCATGTTTACTTCTTTTTCTGAAACGGCAGATCCGATGACGAGTCCCCCGAAGGTACTAATAACTGGGACCCGCCTATCGACTTCGAGCAAGAAATGAATCAAACGGAAGATGAAGGAAATGAGGATGTGGGACTTCCCCCAGAACTAGAAAGAATGGTCGCCCATGAGGACCAAGAAACGGGGCCTCATCAAGAAGAAACAGAGCTAGTAGACTTAGGAATTGGCAGTGGAAAGAGGGAAGTAAAGATAGGTACAGGTATTACCGCACCTATCCGTGAAGAATTAATAATCCTGCTAAAAGACTACCAAGACATCTTTGCTTGGTCATACCAAGATATGCCCGGTTTGAGTTCTGACATTGTACAGCACCGATTACCTCTAAATCCCGAGTGTTCCCCGGTAAAACAGAAACTGAGAAGGATGAAGCCCGAAACCTCCTTGAAAATAAAAGAAGAAGTGAAGAAGCAATTTGACGCTGGATTTCTGGCCGTCGCTCGGTATCCAGAATGGGTTGCCAACATCGTGCCAGTTCCTAAGAAAGATGGGAAAGTACGAATGTGTGTGGATTATCGGGACCTGAATCGGGCCAGTCCCAAGGACAATTTTCCTTTACCACACATCGATATCCTCGTGGATAACACGGCCAATTTCGCTTTATTTTCCTTCATGGACGGTTTCTCTGGTTACAATCAGATAAAGATGGCGCCCGAGGATATGGAAAAGACTACTTTCGTCACCCTGTGGGGGACGTTCTGTTACAAAGTGATGTCCTTTGGACTCAAGAATGCCGGGGCAACTTATCAACGGGCCATGGTAGCTTTGTTCCATGATATGATGCATCAAGAGATCGAGGTCTACGTGGATGACATAATTGCTAAATCTAAATCCGAGGAAGAACACCTTGTCAACCTGCGGAAGTTGTTCGAAAGGCTTAAGAAATATCAATTAAGGTTGAACCCCGCTAAGTGTACCTTTGGGGTCAAATCAGGGAAATTGCTTGGTTTCATTGTAAGCCAGAAAGGGATAGAGGTAGACCCCGAAAAAGTGAAGGCCATCCTTGAGATGCCAGAACCCCGTACAGAGAGGCAAGTCCGAGGTTTCCTGGGGCGCTTGAATTATATTGCCAGATTCATATCGCAGCTCACCGCCATTTGTGAGTCGTTGTTCAAGCTCTTACGCAAAAACCAAACTGATCGCTGGAATGAGGATTGCCAAGAGGCTTTTGGAAGGATCAAAAAGTGCCTAATGAATCCTCCCGTGCTTATGCCACCAGTACCTGGAAGGCCTCTCATTTTGTACATGACAATCTTGGACGAGTCAATGGGGTGTATGCTGGGGCAACATGACGAATCCGGGAAGAAAGAGCGCGCTGTTTACTACCTAAGTAAGAAGTTCACGATCTGTGAGATGAATTACTCCTTGCTCGAAAGAACGTGTTGTGCTTTAGTATGGGCATCCCATCGCCTAAGGCAGTACATGCTGAGCCATACTACCTGGTTGATATCCAAAATGGACCCGGTTAAGTACATCTTTGAAAAGCCAGCTCTCACGGGACGAATCGCCCGGTGGCAAGTCCTGCTATCTGAGTTTGATATAGTCTACGTCACCCAAAAGGCGATAAAAGGAAGCGCTTTAGCAGATTATTTGGCTCAACAGCCTCTTAACGACTACCAGCCCATGCATCCTGAATTCCCGGATGAGGACATCATGGCCTTGTTTGAGGAAAAATTGGACGAAGATCGGGACAAATGGACCGTATGGTTTGATGGAGCGTCAAACATTCTAGGTCATGGCGTTGGGGCAGTGTTGGTCTCTCCGGACAATCAATGTGTACCTTTCACAGCCAGGCTAGGATTCGACTGCACCAACAACATGGCCGAATATGAAGCATGTGCCCTAGCCGTCCAGGCAGCAATTGACTCCAATGTCAAACTACTCAAGGTATACGGCGACTCAGCGTTGGTAATCCATCAGCTGAGAGGGGAATGGGAAACTAGAGATCCCAAGCTGATACCCTACAAAGCCTATATCAAGGAATTGGCTAAGACCTTCGATGAGATCTCCTTCCATCATGTTCCCCGCGAGGAAAATCAAATGGCGGATGCACTTGCTACGTTGGCGTCTATGTTCCAGCTAACACCGCACGGGGATCTACCCTACATTGAATTTTGGTGTCGTGGCAAACCCGCGCATTGTTGCCAAGTGGAAGAGGAACGGGACGGAAAGCCTTGGTATTTCGACATCAAGCGATATATCGTAAGCAAAGAATACCCGCCAGAGATTGCCGACAACGATAAAAGGACATTGAGAAGGTTGGCAGCCGGTTTCTTCATGAGCGGAAGCATACTGTATAAAAGAAATCACGACATGACACTCCTGCGGTGTGTGGATGCCAAGGAAGCAAATCACATGATCGAGGAAGTCCATGAGGGCTCGTTTGGAACGCACGCCAACGGGCATGCTATGGCCAGGAAGATCCTAAGAGCAGGTTATTACTGGCTTACCATGGAAAGTGATTGTTGTGTCCATGTGAGGAAATGCCACAAATGTCAAGCATTCTCAGATAATGTCAATGCCCCACCACACCCTCTGAATGTCATGTCCGCCCCTTGGCCTTTCTCCATGTGGGGAATAGATGTCATCGGGGCCATCGAGCCCAAGGCCTCGAATGGTCATCACTTCATCCTCGTAGCGATAGATTATTTCACCAAGTGGGTCGAGGCGGCTTCATATACCAATGTCACGAGGAATGTGGTGATCAGGTTCATTAAGAAAGAGATCATCTGCCGATATGGTTTGCCAAGGAAGATTATCACGGACAACGGCACTAACCTGAATAACAAGATGATGGGGGAAATGTGCGAGGAGTTTAAAATCCAGCATCACAATTCCACACCCTACCGGCCAAAGATGAATGGAGCCGTGGAAGCGGCCAATAAGAATATCAAAAAGATTATCCAAAAGATGACCGTGTCGTACAAGGATTGGCACGAAATGCTCCCGTTCGCATTACACGGTTACCGGACTTCAGTACGAACGTCAACTGGGGCAACGCCGTTCTCATTGGTATATGGGATGGAGGCTATGTTACCGTTTGAGGTAGAAGTCCCGTCATTAAGGATCTTGGCAGAATCCGGATTAAAGGAATCAGAGTGGGCTCAAACGCGCTATGACCAGCTCAACCTCATTGAGGGTAAGCGCTTAACGGCCATGAGTCATGGGCACTTATACCAGCAAAGAATGAAGAGTGCATTCGACAAGAAAGTACGCTTACGCAAGTTCCATGAGGGAGACCTTGTGCTAAAGAAAATGTCCCATGCTGTCAAGGACCATCGAGGGAAATGGGCCCCGAACTACGAAGGGCCTTTTATTGTGAAGAGGGCTTTTTCCGGAGGAGCCCTGGTGCTTACCAACGTGGATGGCAGAGAGCTACCTTCGCCCGTGAACTCTGATGTCGTCAAACAATATTATGCTTAGAAGCTGGGGCAATTAAGGATGTCGCTGCATGTTCTTTATCTTTATGCGTTTTCTGGATTTCCCCCAGGGATTTCCTGTCTGTTGTATCTCTCGTTACAATCTTTCAAAGAAATGAACGTGGATTCGAGGCTTTAGTCCTCACGTTAGTTTCAAACTTTGCGTTAATCTGTGATCACCTGAGCCCTTCCGCTCAGTTCATGGGATGCCCCAAGCGCTTAATTAGAATTAAACCTGAACCAACTTTCCCTAAATTTGCTGCGTTTGAAAACATTCATGCATACGCATACGCATACGCATGTATATTGTTGTGGTAAAACAGGGGCAGGATCATCTTGGGCTACCTTCTGGGGTAGAGACAAAACATGAACGGCAGAAACCAATCAAGGTAAGGTAATGACGCGGTCAAGATTGGCCATACCTGGTTGTTTATTACTTGCAGGTACTTAAGGACGGATGCAAGTGGGGATGGGGTCACGACCGACCGATCATTGCCCCTTCTCTGCGCGAAACAAGCAGAGAATGTCGCTGCAAGGCAGTCCCGTATCCTTTGTATTTTGCAGCTTTCTTTTACTATTTGTTTGTTTTAAAAAAAAAAAAAGTAAAAATAAGTAATCAACACCTAATTCTAACCTAAGTAAGTTCAAGTTAGGCAAGATGCTAATCCATGAGAAGGGAGGGGACATGGTTAATGTCCCCCTCAAAAAAAAAAAAATGTGCAGGTTAGCTCGCCTGGGTGAGCTGGGCTCGCCTGGGCGAGCCACCCCTGCACCAAATTATAAGAATGACGAAAGAGGGGACGTTTTTGCATTCAAAAACTTCTTTTCCCCCCTTTCAAAAGCCATACCCACGGGATTCACGAGTTTGCAGCCCTAGGGTCATCCTTTTTCGCATTTTTTGATTCCGTTTTGCGCTTTTGTTCATCACCAACAAGAAATGGCCCCAAGGAAGCTTGCCTCAAAGAGGTCCAGGAAGGACAAGGCAGCCGAAGGAACTAGTTCCGCTCCGGAGTATGACAGTCACCGCTTTAGGAGCGCTGTACACCAGCAGCGCTTCGAGGCCATCAAGGGATGGTCGTTTCTCCGGGAGCGACGCGTCCAGCTCAGGGACGACGAGTATACTGATTTCCAGGAGGAAATAGGGCGCCGGCGGTGGGCATCACTGGTTACTCCCATGGCCAAGTTTGATCCAGAAATAGTCCTTGAGTTTTATGCCAATGCTTGGCCAACAGAGGAGGGCGTGCGTGACATGAGATCCTGCGTAAGGGGTCAGTGGATCCCGTTTGATGCCGACGCTATCGGCCAACTCCTAGGATATCCGTTGGTGTTGGAAGAGGGCCAGGAATGTGAGTATGGCCAGAGGAGGAACCGGTCTGATGGGTTCGATGAGGAGGCCATCGCCCAGCTGCTATGTATACCGGGGCAGGATTTTGCCCGGACTGCTGCAGGGAGGCGAGTGCGAATCATGCGTACCAACATGACCACCCTGACCCAGATATGGATGACGTTGCTCCTCAGCAACATCCTGCCCACCGATCATAATTCCGACCTTCCCATGCCGAAGTGTCAGCTGGTGTACGCCATCCTGACACGGATGAGCATCCATGTGGCTCAGTTGATCGCTGATGCCATCTATATTTTTGCAGGTATGGCGCCCACTAGGCACCCTTTGGACCCAGATAAGTCCAATAGGGCCCTGGGATTTCCCGCACTGATCACAGGACTCTGCCAGTCGTTCGGAGTCCCCGTTGCACCTACTAAAGTGATTCGGCCGCCCATCACCCGGGCTTTTATTGAGAAGTACTGTACCCAGAGACAGGCTCAGGGTGATGCTCCACAGGCCGCAGGCGCACCACCACCACCTCATCAGGCTGGCCAGGCTGGGGCATTTGACATTGAGCAGTATTTACGGCATTTGGTTCGCCAGCAGGCGGCCAACCACCGAGCACATGTATAGACCCATGATTGTCTGTACCAGATGAGCCTTAGCATGCAGAGCCAGGGCTTCGCTTCTTTCTCATGCCCTACCCCAGACCAGTTCAGGACAGAGGTTGCATGGCCCGGAGATTGGCCCGAGGCCCAAGCAGGAGAGGCACCCCCAGAAGCTCCCGGCGATGGAGAAGAGGCCCACGAGGACGAGGAGATGGCCGATTTGCTTGACTTCTTGGGAGGGAAGTGGAGATACGTGACTGGGAGATCCCCAGATTCATGTTTTCTTTCATATTTCTTTTATCATTTTTATTCTATGTTATTGTTTTGACTTGAGAGACTAATGTTTGTTTTTGTTGTTTCGATTGTCATTTGTACAGCGCATACATTTTTTTTAGATTGTTGCGTTAGTGTTTATATATCATTACTATCGATATGTTTGAAATTCTGGAACCGTGTAGAGTTCTTCGTTTAGGAACATCGTCCAAAAATATATATGTAAAACAAACAAAAATCATGATAAAAATAAAAAAGAAAAAAGGAAAAAGAGAGAAAAAGAAAAAGAGAGCAATAAGGAAAAAGAAAGCAAGTAAGAAAAAAGTGGAAAAAGAGAAAATAAGTTGTCTAGCTAAAAACCGACATGCTTTTGAAAAGAGATGATTTCCAACTTTTCTTTGAAAAAAATTCATTGATCATAACATTTTTGAAGAAAAAACGTGTCTACACCTGAAGGGTGAATGCTGTGAAATTTCCCGGACGCCCGAAATGGACTTGGATGAATGCACAAATTGATAAAAGAACATATTTTGGAAACATTGGGTTGATTAAAATAGAGGAAATGAATCCTGAGCCCTAGCATCACATGACCATAAAAATTTGACACTTGAGCGTCCACATAGGTGCATGCATGACCAGTTTTGCATAAAGTTTCCAAATCATCATTTTTGCATTTGTGTCATGGAAATAATGTGGGGCATCCCTTTTATCCTTGAACCAAACCAAGCCCTGACATGTATCATGTCTAGCCATTCTACAAGCTTGAGCCAAAATCCTGACTCACCATAAACCTTGACCCAGGGTGAGAATGTCAATCCTTACCCTCGGAAGCAAAAAAGAATAGAAGGAAATTTCCAATCAAAGAAAAAGAGAAGGAAATTCCAATCAAAGAAGAAAAAAGAAAGAAGGAAATTCCCAATCAAAGAGTGGGAGAAAGCAAAAAGAAAAGAAAGAAATTCCCAATCAAAGAATGGGAGAAAGTAAAAAAGAAGAAGAAGGAAAGAAAGCTCCTGATCGGATCGAAGGAAAACAGAAGAAATGTGCAGAGAGGTCTTTGGACCGGACAATATCTGAACAATACAGAATTGTCACCAAATGAACAAAAAGAAGGAAAGGAAACCACGACCTAAAATGGTCTTCTCCCTTTGATTACCAACCAAAATCCGTGCGCTAGCGACTTTTTTCGCCCCGCACTAAACAAAAACAGAAAAGAAAAAGCCAAAAAATCAAAAGCCAAAAACACACAAAAGCCGAAAAAAACCACCAAAAGAACCCATTCCCAAGGGAAGTCCTATTGATCCATGATCACGCATGTAATTTTTGATTTGATAGGAAATAATTTGCAAAGTCAAGTCATGACATATCTATGGTTCGGAATTAGGATGAAACACTTACCTGTGCGAGATTGATACACTTTGAGTGGATTTCTTCTATTTTTGTCGAACCCAGTGTTTCCTCTAAATGGTCATTTAGAAACGAAATGCTAACATCCAAAATCTCATTTATGGTTATGGGGATTTCATCAGCAGACTCTCCTTCCCCGGTAGACGCATTGTTTTTCACTCAAAAAAGCATATGCTGCTCTAATCAGTTGGAATATTTGTCTCTTTGCTAAAGCATGTTTGCATTTTAGTGGAGAAAACACCGAGACTTTTTCAAGTCTCACAAGTTATCCAGAACTACGTAGGTCTGAGTTCCTCATTGGAGGATACGTAGGAGCAAGAGCCTCGCTTTTGTCGACCACACCGCCTTTTGTTGCCATGACCCAAGAGCTGGTAGCCCGCGGAGACACCTTACGGTTATCCGCACCTCGTCATTCAGTGACCCCAAGTGTGATTGACGAGCAGAGGCCAATGTGGTCATCTGCGCCCTTTCCGGAGATGTCAGCATTTTCCGATGGAGACTTTTCAAGTCTCACAAGTTATCTAGAACTACGTAGGTCTGAGTTCCTCATTGGAGGATACGTAGGAGCAAGAGCCTTGCTTTTGTCGGCCGCCCCATAATCTTTGTCATACTGACCCTGAGGTCATGTGACATGCACCCTTGTGTCATCCAGAGGCGGCGGGCCCGATGATACGCGGAGATACCTTACGGTTATCCGCACCCTTTTGTCATCCAGAGGCGGCGGGCCCGATGACAAGCAGAGACAAATTTGGTCATTCTGCACCCTTGTGTCATCCAGAGGCGGCGGGCCCGATGATACGCGGAGATACCTTACGGTTATCCGCACCCTTTTGTCATCCAGAGGCGGCGGGCCCGATGACAAGCAGAGACAAATTTGGTCATTCTGCACCCTTGTGTCATCCAGAGGCGGCGGGCCCGATGATACGCGGAGATACCTTACGGTTATCCGCACCCTTGTGTCATCCAGAGGCGGCGGGCCCGATGATACGCGGAAATACCCGAGTGGTTATCCGTATAAACATTCTTTTGCTATCTGTAAGACAGAACGCTTGATAGCATGCAGAGGCTGACATAGTCTTCTGCACCTTTTGTTCCTCCGGGAACAACAAGTCATTTACATGCGGAAATTTCATGGTCACCCGCGACTCTCGTCAACAGAGAGGAGCGAAATTAGTGTCATACCTAATTTTCGTCCAGGGACCTTTGCTTGATGACATGCACCTTTCTTTGGTCCTTGTGAGGTGCTTGGCACCCATCATTAGGCATTTGTGAAATTCGGGAACGACAAGTCATGGTCACCCGCGACTCTCGTCAACCGAGAGGAGCGAAATTAGTGTCATACCTAATTTTCGTCCGGGGACCTTTGCTTGATGACATGCGACCTTTCTTTGGTCCTTGTGAGGTGCTTGGCACCCATCATTAGGCGATTTGTGAAATTCCGGGAACGACAAGTCATGGTCACCCGCGACTCTCGTCAACCGAGAGGAGCGAAATTAGTGTCATACCCTAATTTTCGTCCGGGACCTTGCTTGATGCATGCGACCTTTCTTTGGTCCTTGTGAGGTGCTTGGCACCCATCATTAGGCGATTTGTGAAATCCGGGAACGACAAGTCATGGTCACCCGCGACTCTCGTCAACCGAGAGGAGCGAAATTAGTGTCATACCTAATTTTCGTCCGGGGACCTTTGCTTGATGCATGCGACCTTTCTTTGGTCCTTGTGAGGTGCTTGGCACCCATCATTAGGCGATTTGTGAAATTCCGGGAACGACAAGTCATGGTCACCCGCGACTCTCGTCAACCGAGAGGAGCGAAATTAGTGTCATACCTAATTTTCGTCCGGGACCTTTGCTTGATGCATGCGACCTTTCTTTGGTCCTTGTGAGGTGCTTGGCACCCATCATTAGGCGATTTGTGAAATTCCGGGAACGACAAGTCATGGTCACCCGCGACTCTCGTCAACCGAGAGGAGCGAAATTAGTGTCATACACTAATTTTCGTCCAGGGACCTTTGCTTGATGACATGCGACCTTTCTTTGGTCCTTGTGAGGTGCTTGGCACCCATCATTAGGCAATTTGTGAAAATCCGGGAACAACAAGTCATTTGCATGTGGAGATTTTATGGTCACCCGCGACTCTCGTCAAATCGAGAGGAACGAAATTAGTGTCTTATCTTTACTTTCCTTTTATCTCCAATAAAAGACAAGTAAAGAGGGGCAACTGTCATACCCTAATTTCGTCCGGGGACCTTTGCTTGATGACATTCGACCTTTCTTTGGTCCTTGTGAGGTGCTTGGCACCCATCATTAGGCAATTTGTGAAATTCCAGGACATGCCGAAAAACCAAAAAAATATTGATGCACAATCCGTAAGTTTCCTGACACACCAGAAATCAAATGGAAGCATCGTTGCATAATTAAGTGAGGTTCCGTAACATTCCGTAAGTCAAAAAGGGGATGATTATGTAATCCGCAAGGTTCCGTAACATTACGGAAAGAAAACAAGTATCGTTACGAAATTCGTAAGTTTCCGTAACTTTACGAAAAAAGAATCACCAAAAAAAGCAGAGGGGGTGTACTTAGTAAAAATGGGGGTGCAAATAGCACCCAGGCCCACTTGGGCCCTCCTAGAATATTCCTCCAGAAGGCTGTTGCTTCTGAGGAAGCAACCTGGCTCGCCTGGGCGAGCTGGGCGGCAACCACCTCCCCTATTTTGCTATAAATAGGGGAGGAAGTGAAGAAGAAAAGGGTTCAGCCCCTTTGGCACTTCTCTCTCTTTCGAATTTGCTTGGAAAAATTGTTTCCGTGAAGAAAATCTAAGCCGAGGCGCTTCCGAAACGTTTCCGTAACGTTTTCCGTGAAGAATTTCGCAAAGGTTTCGACCGTTCTTCGACGTTCTTCATTCGCTCTTCATCGTTCTTGATCTTCAACGGGTAAGTACCTCGAACCAAGCTTTTCGATTCATTCTATGTACCCTTGGTGGTCCACATTGTGTTTTGTGCATTTTTATTCTCGTTTTGTTTACTTTTTATACCCCCTTTGACGTGCTTAACCATTTTACTTAAGTCATTTCTCGCTTAACTTAAAAATAAAATAAGTTTCCACCGAACGTTTGAATTGTATTATCCGTTAACTTCGGTTAAAATGAATTCCGACCGTTCGGTCGTGCCGTAACCACGTTGGAAATAAAAAAGAGGTAAAAAATAATATAATAATCAAAAAACATCTTTTAGTAAAATAAAGCGGAAAATCAATCGGACTTTTCTCTTTGGGATTTCTCATTCTTAATCGAATTGATTAATAACTAAAGTGAAACTAAGGCTAAAATCAACTCGCCTAGTCAAGCTCGTCCATAAAAATAGGCTTTTGAAGTTTGTCATTTCAATTTCTCACTAAGTAAAATGGATCATTTTAAGGTCCAACGCCTTAAAATGATCACCTCTTAAAGTAAAAAGAATCACTTGATAAGAAAGAACTACGTAGGTCTGATTTTCTCATCCCAATTGAGGAATACGTAGGAGCAAAGGGAAACACCCTTGTCGACCACAAAAAAGAAAAATATAAAAAAGGATATAAGACATAAAAGGGAACGTAAAAATCAAAGTCATGTTTGCACATTCGATTAAAGGCTGCCGTCCCTTGGGCGGACGTGTGGGGTGCTAATACCTTCCCCGTGCGTAAATACAACTCCCGAACCTTTCACTTAAAAGTTCGTAGATCGCGTCTTTTCCGGTTTTTCCGACGTTTTCCTCGAATAAACGTTGGTGGCGACTCCGCGCGTATTCCTTTCGTGGAACACGCATCCCGCGAGTCTCGCGTCGCCCTCCCGCCGAAGGGTAGGTTGCGACAGGAACTCATCCTAAAAATGAACAAACGTCGCAATAACGCCAGAATAGAAAAAAGAGACGTTGTGACAAATGTCATATCTGTATATAAAGAAAAGAAAAGAATTTTTGTATATAAATAATGTGTGAAAAGAAATTCTTGTATATGAGCAATGAGTGTATATAAAGGAAATTTTTATATAAACAATGAGTGTATATTGAAAAGGGAAAAGAAATCTTTGAAAGGAATAGAGATTTTATATAGACCATGTCGGTATAGAGAGAAAGAGTTTTTCAATGCGTGTGTATATAGAGAAAAAAGTTTTTTCGTGTATAGGAACGTAGGTGTACAGAGAAAAAAGCTTTTCTCATAGATAGCGATGGATGTATAGTTTTTTGCAAACATGCATAAGAAAAAATGAAACAAAAAGAAAAGAGAAAGAAAGACCTCGAAGGTCGGCATGTTATGGTCATAGGAAGCACAAATCATTCGTAGAGAGCAAACATATCTTTTGGAAACAAGAAATGACGCTAAGAGTTTATTTTCCAAAATAACCGAGATAAGAATGGATGGATTCGTTGAACCAATGAAAGAACATAATTTGGAAACGTTGGGTCTACTTGCGTAAATCCCAAGCCTTAGTATCATAATGCCATAAACTGGATGCTTGAGTACCCACCTAGCTGTATGCATGACTAATTTTGCGTTGTTTCCAAATCATCATTGTTACGCGCCTCGTGGAAATAATATGGGAGTTTAACCCGAAACCGACACCCTGACACATGAATTTGTTTTGCCCCAAATATCAAAATCGGGCACGCACATGAAAAGACCATGTTGAGACACAACCTTAAGCTACTTGAACCTTGGCCCATGAAGAGAATCCTCATCCTTTCCCCCGAAGAAGAGGACAGCAGAATCTCCTCAAGGGAGAGCGAATAACGAATGCTAAAACCCGAATTCCCAATCAAAGATCGAAAAAAAAAGGAGAGAAAGAAATGGAAAGGAAGAAATAAAAAGAAAAGAAAAGGAAAAGAAGGATTCCCGATCAAAGATCGGAAGAAAGTAAAAAGGCAAAGATCGAAGGAAAACAGAATAATTCCCGATCAATAAAGGAAACCAGGAAAGAGAACAGAAGATCGTCAGACCAGATAAATTTTTGGCGAGGTAAATGACCGCCGGCAAAGGGAAAACCCATTTTTTTGAATTGGTTCTTCCTTTGGGATTGCCATTCAAGGTCACTCCCGACTGGCGATGTCCCGCCCCACATAAACAAAGAGGAAAAGACCGAAACACCCAGCTTCCTCTCCAAAAACACCACCCTTGAGAAAATCCTATTGATCCGTGATCGCGCGTGTAATCTTTTGGTTCGATAGAAAATCCCAGTTTCAGTTTGGCCCGACGTTTCCCTTGAATGTTCATTTAAAAGCTAAACGTTGACATCCTACCCTTCATTTCCAATTACAAGGAAAACTATTTTTGCATAAGCAAATTGTTTCTTTAAAACTATGGTGCTCTCGTGAATGATTTATTTTTCCTTGCTAAAGCATGTTCGCCTTTTAGGTGAAAGAACCCGGTGGACCATTCGGTCCTAAAATCAAATCTTATTTGGAGCCCCATGAATTGATTGCCATTCATGCATCCTCCACCATCAAGTCCGGAGCCCCACAAATTGATTGTCTAGCGCTGTTCGTGCATCCTCCACCATCAAATCTTATTCGGAGCCCCATGAATTGATTGTCATTCATGCATCCTCCACCATCGAGTCTGGAGCCCCACAAATTGATTGCTTAGCGCTGTTCGTGCATCCTCCACCATTAAATCTTATTCGGAGCCCCATGAATTAATTGCCATTCATGCATCCTCCACCATCGAGTCCGGAGCCCCACAAATTGATTGCTTAGCACTGTTCGTGCATCCTCCACCATCAAATCTTATTCGAAGCCCCATGAATTAATTGCCATTCATGCATCCTTCACCATTGAGTCCGGAGCCCCACGAATTGATTGCCTAGCGCTGTTCGTGCATCCTCCACCATCAAATCTTATTTGGAGCCCCATGAATTGATTGTCATTCATGCATCCTCCGTTATCAAGTACGGAGCCTCCGGTGGGGGGAAAATATGGTTTTTTGTTATTTTCCCAATCGGTTCCTTCACCAAACATGTGTATACATATATATTATGTTATTTTTGTTTGTTTGTTTTGTTTTGTGTTGTGCAGAGAAAGAAGAAGGAGACACAAGAGTCAATTATTTCAAATCGTTTTGGGTTGGAACTATTGTGATTGAGATCAATTAAATCCCCGTGATGGGCAAAGGATGGCCTTTGGGAGTCATCATAGATTAATTACGGAAAAGGGCTAAGACGGACGAAATCAGTGTTTTATCTTTACTTTCCTTCTATCTCCGATAAAAGGTAAGTAAAGAGGGGCAACTGTCATACCCTAACTTCGTCCGGGGACCATTGTTTGATGGCATGCAACCTTTGCTTGACCACTTCTAGGAACTTGACACCCATCATTAAGCAATCCGTAAAGTTCCGCGACATGTCAGGAGTCGTAAGGAAATATTATTGCGCAATCCGTAAAGTTTCGTAACATTCCAGAAGCCGAAGACGAGATGGTTGCGTAATCCGTAAAGTTTCGTGACATTACAGAAAGAAAACAAGTATCGTTACATAATTCGTGAGGTTCCATAACGTTACGGAAAAAGAATCAGCAAAAAAGGGGCAAAGGGGCAAAGGGGGTGAATTTAGTAAAATGGGGGTGCAAATAGTAATTTTCGAATCTGGGCCCTTCAAGAGGTTTCTGGGCAATTTCTTGCTTAAGGTGGAAGCAACCTAGTTCGCCTGGGCGAGCTAGGTGGCCACCACCTCCCCCGTTTTGTTAAAAAAATGGGCTTCCGGGGCTTCTAGGACACCCGTAATGCTTCCGTAAAATTCCCATAACCCTTAATAAGCATATTTCACTTAATATGGGTGAGAAGGAAAAGAAAAATGAATAAAATCAAGTCCTATAGGCTTCCGTAACTTGTTCGTAAATTACGAAAAAATGGGGGTGAACTTATCAAAATGGGGGGGTGCAAATAACAATTTTCAAATTTTGATATAGGCTTTCCAGACTGTTTTTCGAAGCTGGATTGCTTCCGGAGGAATCAATCCAGCTTGTCTGGGCGAGCTGGGTGGCAATCTCCCCCCCCCCCCCCCCTTTTTTCCTATAAAAAGACAAAAGGGGGCTGTTCTAAGGGACCTTGATCCCCCTGGCTATGCATTTCAGCTGTTTTGGGTGAAAAAAAATTGTTTTCGTGAAGAAAATCCAAGCCGAGGTGCTTCCGTAACGCTTCCGAGATGTTTCCGTAAGCAAATCCGTGAAGGTTTTCCTCCGTTCTTCGTTCTTCAACGGGTAAGTTTCCAAATCCGAGACTTTTTAATTCATTTCTTGTTTTTTGGCTTTCATCTTTATTTCGTTCAATTTCGGTTTCTTTTCTTCCGTTTTTAACGAGCTTTAACCGATCGTTTAAGTCGTTTTCTCACCTAATAAATGACAAAATAAATTTCAACCGATCATTTGTGTTGTAATCTCGTTTAATCACTGTTAAAACAAAAGCTAACCGATCATTCACGCTGTAACCTCGGTTAAACCAAAAAATGCAAAATAATAATAAAATAATCAAAATATCTTGAAAAATAATAATAAAATAATCAAAATATCTTTGAATAAAATAATCAAAAAAATCAATCGGACGTATTTCTTTAGAAGTTTTCTTGGATCAATTGACTAATAACCAAAGTGAAACTAAGGCTAAAATCAACTCACAAATCAAGCTTTGTCCGCAAAAATCACCAAAAACTGTTTTAAGGTCCAACGCCTTAAACGGTCCTCTTTGTTTTTATCTGTTAACATGGACTGTTCAAAAGCATAAAATCAACATGTAACTTTTCCGCTGTTGCGAGAACTACGTAGGTCTGATTTCCTCTTCGATGGAGGATAAGTAGGAGCAAAAGCCTTGCTTTTGTCGACCTCGTGAGATGGTTAGAGGTCCAACGCCTTAGCTTTCTCACCCAAGTAAAATGGATCATTTTAAGGTCCAACACCTTAAATGACCACCTTGCAAGTAAAAAGAATCGCTTGATTCGCCCCTTTTGAAAGAACTACGTAGGTCTGATTTCCTCTTCGATGGAGGGTACGTAGGAGCAAGAGCCCTGCTTTTGTCGACCTCAAAAATAAAAAAGAAATAAAAGTTTAGATACATAATTTCACACAATTCTAATCTAAGGCTGTTGTCCTTTGGGACAAACGTGAGAGGTGCTAATACCTTCCTTAAACGTAAAGATAATTCCCGAATCTGGAATATTCTTCATGACCGGTTTCCTTTGGTTTTTTTAACGTTTTCCTTTCAATAAACGTTGGTGGCAACTCCGCGTATTTTCCTTTCTTGGAAGACGCACCCGTGAGCCCCACGTCGCTCGCCCGAAAAGGGTAGGTTGCGACAGTAGGCATTTATTTGCTACACCCCATTGCCACATCCTATAGTCACACTTTGTGCATGTCATTCATGCTTTACATGCCTCATGACACCTAAGCACACTTAGTGGAGAATCTTGAATTTGATCTTGAATTAGTGAGCTGAACCATAGTTGAAATCCACTAATCATAATTAGTGAAATTTTGGCTCCACAAATTCAAATTCAAATTCAAGTGAAATTTGAATAGAAATTTAAATTTCCTTCCAATTTTGTGTGGCACTTAGGCTATAAATAAAAGCCTTGTGTGTGCATTTTGCAACTTTGATCATTTGAGAAATTAGACTTCAAAGTTTAGACCTCTCTCCTTCTCCCTCTACTCATCTTATCCTTCCTTCAAGCTCTTATCCATGGCTTCCTATGGTGGTGAGCTTGTTCTTGACTCATCTTCTCCTTGAAGTGGCATCTACAATCACCTTTCCACCTTTTCCATTCCGCTGCCATTGATCTTCAAGAAGCAAAGGACTCCAGCAATGAAGAAGATCCAAGACCTACAAGTCCTACATGGAGCTACATTAGGTTGGCCAAAAGAAACAGGATTGTAGGACTTTTTCAATAGTCCTATCACCATAGTAGTGTCTTCCATAAAGTGAATTATGACAATGCCACAATATGCTTTTTGATTCTTCTTTGGAGACGCATCTTCTCAAGAGGTTGTCAATTCCAGTCTTGAACAAGTGTGGATCATCCCACACATAATAATGAGCATCATGGAAAAATTTCTTTCTATGGCACCAACTAAAGTCATAAGGAATAACACCCACCACCAAACCAAAAGCATTCATGCACTGCCAACAAGGACTCATCAGGAAATTCATCAAGAATCTCCTTTTTTTAAAGGTGACTTCTTCATTCACTAATATAAAGAAATGATTGGCTACTACATATTCACAACCCTTTTATGTCCTTGATCTCCAAGTCAAACTCTTGAAGCAAGAGAATCCATCTAATCAATCTTTGCTTGGATCCAACTTTAGTCAAGAGATACTTGATGATCAAGTGATCTATGTAGATAATGACCTTGGAGCCAGTTAAATATTCTGAACTTTTCTAAAGCATATACAATGGCTAGTAATTCCTTCTCTACGGTGGCATAATTCAATTGAGCATCATTTAACACCTTGCTAGCATAATATATGGCATGAAAGACTTTATTCTTCTACTGTCCTAAGACCGCACCCACCACATAATTACTCGCATCACACATTAGCTCAAAATCTTGACTCCAATTTGGGGCTACAAGCTGAGATGAGCTTTTCTTTGAGAGTGGTGAAGGCCTTTAAATAATCTTCATCAGATTTGAAAGGGATGTCCTTGTTCAACAAATTTCACAAGGGTTTGTCTATCTTGGAAAAATCCTTGATAAATTGGGATAAAACCCCACATGCCCAAGAAAACTTCTAAATCCCTTTACATTGATAAGAGGAGGTAGCTTCTCAATGACATCAACTTTGGATTTGTCTACCTCTATCCCTCTTAAAGAGATCTTATGACCCAAGACAATTCCCTCTTGGACCCTTTCTTGTTGCTTGATTTAACTTGCGGTAGTCAATGCATATTCTCCATCAGGTAACGATTCTTGTTGGGATCAATTCATTCTTGTCATTGCAAACAACTGTCATGCTGCCTTTCTTAGGACCCACTTGGACCGAGGTGAACCATGAGCTATTGGAGATTGGATAAATCATTTCGGTTTCCAAAAGCTTGAGAACTTCTTTTCTCACCTCTTCCTTCATGATAGGATTTAGCCTTCTTTGAGGTTGAGTGACTAGTTTGAAGTCTTACTCCATGTGAATCTTGTGCATTCAATAGGATGGGCTAATCCCCTTGAGATCAAAGATAAACCACCCAATAGATCCTTTGTTGGCCCTCAAAACTTCGATTAATTTTTCTTCCTCCATAGGAGAGATAAAGCTACTAATAATCACAAGTTTGTTGCCATCATTCTCAAGAAATACATACTTTAAATGTTGAGGCAACACCTTCAATTGAAGCTTTGGCTCTTCTGCTTTATCTTCTTTTCTAAGATCTTCAACTTCAATCTCTTCTTTCGGAGGAACTTCCTTCAATGTCTCCAAGCTCTTCAAACATTCTTCAATTTCTTTTTCCTCCTCCTCATTAAGACTTTCAAATGCATCTATAAGGGCTTTCTCAAGAGGTGAAGCATTAGATAATTGCTTCTTGGAATGAACAAAAGCCTCATCAAGAACATCCATCCGAAAATAAGATTTCTCATCTTATAGGTGATTCATAGACTCAAACACATTGAATGTGATCTCTTCATCAATGACACTAAGCTTTGTTTGACCATCATGCACATTAACCAAAATCTTAGTCGTGTTCTTGAAGGGTCTTCCAAATTAAGTGGCACTTTGGAGTCCTTTTCCATGTCCATCACTACAAAGTTGGCCAGAAAAATAAATTTATTCACCTTGACAAGAACATCCTCAAGAAAACCATATGGACACTTAATGGAACGGTCCACAAATTGGAGAGTCATCCAAGTAAGCTTATGATCATGATCACCAATTTGTGCCAATAAAGAGAGAGGCATAAGAATGATTGCTAGCTCCAAGGTCAAGTATAGCTTTCCCCACCTTGAGATTTCCAATAGTTATTGGAATGGTGAAGCTACCTAGATCTTG